>NC_080678.1:16591727-16894757 GCF_030445035.2 Dasypus novemcinctus
ATCTAAATTAAGACCAGAAGACTCGCTGATGTGCTTGAACTTGTTGGTAAAAGGATTATTCTGCACTTGGGCTTGAGGTAAAGGAGACCCCATTCCCGTGTTAGATCTCTGGGAGGCAGCAGTGCAGATGGTGTGACTGACAGTTTAAATACTTTCAACACATTTTCCTTCTGTTTTTCATTCTGGGTAGTTCTTTTCTAAGTTCAAAGACTGTCTCCTCCTGGATTATAGAAGTTCAATGATTTATGGCCATTTCTAAGATTGTCTTACTCTGCTTTTAACAGTAATCAAACCTCATACCTCAATTTAATTTGTCTAAAACAACTTGATTCTAACTTTAAGGGATTTCTTATGATGTCATGGAAGCACAACCCTGTGTTTCTTAGCCGTCACATGAGAGGGAATAAATTGGCAGCTCTTTTGTAATCAATAATTTTCTCTGTCTTTCTCTTTTCTTTTCCTTGTATTTGAAGTTATTTAGTACAATTTATGTCATCCACTTTCTTTTCTGAATCTTCAGTCAAACCTTTATGAAGGCGTAAATAGAAAGCAAAAGATGTACCCATGGAGAGATCTATTTAACCACATTTTCTGCACCCTTCTATCATTTTATGGTATCACATTTCAATGTCACATCTGGGAAAAGCAACAAAATCTACAATTTTGACATTTCAATCTGTCAGTTCTCATAGCTCCAATTTTGTTTTTAGGCAGGTCTGTAAAATTACAGACAGTAAAAAATAGCAAATGAATTAGAAACACGACAACCAGCGTTGTTTTCAATATTGTGTTTGAAGCATCCCAGGTAAATTTTGTGCTTGAATATTTAGTTAATACTTTAAGAAGGTTTGTGGCTGTCTAATATTCTTTTTCTCCCCAAACCCAGAAAGGACCACTCTTTCTCTCACCTTTCCCAAGAGGCTTTGTGGTACCCTCATCTGAGACTCTCCATCTCCATTTCCATGGTTGGAGACCCTGCTCATATACCTGGAAGTCATTTCCCTTAAAACTCTGTCAGGAAAATATTTTTTCTCTACTGGAAACTGAATTGCTCTTTTAATAGAAAAAGAATCATATCACTTTTGTGTTCCTTTTATCGTTCTTTATTTTTTATTTGATAACCAGGAGCTTAGCAATAAGATCATTTTACCCCAAGAACAATTCCTCCCAACATAATATATAGTTTATGAGCTCTTTTTAATTTGTATCCTTAAAATAATCTTTTTCTGCTTATAAAAGTTATATTTGTTGTAAAGCTAGCTTAAAAAGTCAGAAAAAGCGGGAAGCAGCCTTGGCCCAATGGATAGGGCGTCCATCTACCACACGGGAGGTCCGCGGTTCAAACCCCGGGCCTCCTTGACCTGTGTGGAGCTGGCCCATGCGCAGTGCTGATGTGCGCAAGGAGTGCTGTGCCACGCAGGGGTGTCCCTTGCATAGGGGAGCCCCATGCGCAAGGAGTGAGCCCCGTAAGGAGAGCTGCCCAGCGCGAAAGAAAGCGCAGCTTGCCCAGGAATGGCGCCGCACACACGGAGAGCTGACACAGCAAGATGACGCAACAAAAAGAAACACAGATTCCTGTGCCGCTGACAACAACAGAAGCGGACAAAAAAGAACACGCAGCAAATGGACACAGAGAACAGACAACTGGGGGGCAGGGGGGAGGGAAGGGGAGAGAAAAAAAAGAGTCAGAAAAAGTGAAAGTATAATGAAGAAAATGAAGATCATCTAAATTCCCACTTCGTAAATGCAATATTTTGAGGTACTGTCCCAATGCAGCAATTTTTCTTTGCAAAAAAAAATAATTTATTTGCTTAGTTGATATTAATTTGTAGTGTATTTTGTATTCTGCATTTCTTACTTGACAAAGTATCTTAAATCTTTCCCTAGGCTATAAAAAAACATTCGTAAATGTAACTTTTGATGACTGCATACTATTTCAACAGATGTTGAACCGTGTTTCTTCAACCATTCCACTATTACTGGCTGTTTAGTGTGAATCCAATTTTTACTTCAGACAATAAATCATTGTCAGTATTTTATCCCTGCCTTTCCTTAGTGCATGAGTCTGTAAACTTTTTTGATAAAGTCCAGGTAGTGAATAATTCAGGATTTTTAGGCCGTACATTCTCTTACAATTGCTCATTTCTGCCATTACGGAGTGAAAGCAGCCACAGGCAAGGTGCAAATGAATGGCCAGGGCAATGTTCCAATAAAACTTTATTTACAAAAACAGGGCTTGGCCTTTGTGCTACAGTTTGTGGACTCCTACCTTAATGTACATAATTTTATGCCCCGAGGCCTCAAAACCTTTTTTAGAATTAAGCAGGTAACTAATTACTGATCAATTATATCATTTTCTCTCATTGGATCCTTTAAAGTTAATTTTTCAGTCCAAACCAGCTCACCGGCAGGAGTCCACAGCAGACCACAGCCAGCTTCCAGACCAGAGGTGCGGTTCTGTGCCTGAGGCCCTGCGGGTGGGGTCAGGTGGGCAATGTCCCAGGTTGTGAGGCCTCAGGCCAACCCGTCCCCTGGACTGGAGCAGGCACCACTGGTACATGACTTACCCACATGCCAACTCTGTTTGCAAAAAGTGGCTCCACTGGGCCTCGGCTTCGTTCGTACCTGGGTGTGCCAGACCATCTTTGCTTCCAGGCTGCAGCCAGCCAGGTACCAAACCAGGAAAGCCAAGCAGAGGAAAAATGCAGTGAAACGAGTCCGACTGTCTTCCCAGAACGAAAACCTCCAGTTCTTAGTGGCTGAATCCCACTTGCCCAAACCCCATCTCCTTTGAAAGTTTGAAAGGAAACTTGAAGCTGAATATGAGATAATGAACCTCTGATTTCAGCCCCTTTGGAGCTGTTGAATAGAGAGCACCTCAAAAAAGAGAGGATTCTTGCATGTTTCTAAGAAATGCCCAAGCATGTGTGTATTCGTGTATGTGCAAAACTGCGGGGGGATAATCAAAAGAAAGTTCAGGAATAACAGGGTCCATATATTTTCATGGGTGCAAGAAGTGCAAATAGGCATTAAATCGCCAATCAGTCTGCTTTCTCCCAAGGCAGGAAGAGGTTTTGAGTGACCATGCTGTCAACTAGGGTGGTGTGAAATGTTTCATAAAACTCTAAGAGGTAATCTCTGAACATGTACTACCATTAAGCCAACCAAAATATTGAATAAAAAACCAGTCCAAGCCGACATATTGTAACTTGAGATGTGATTATTTTAGCCTTTATCAGGGTTGTCTCAAGTTCTCTGGCCGTGAGTTTCAACTTATTTATAATTTATTACTCATGAAGAGGAGCTAATTTGAGGATTATTATATTTTGTCTTGAAGCTGATATTTGAGTGAGAAAAAGAATCCCCGCCCACCCACTCTAGGGTTTGCCAACGATAGATTTGCTTCTTTATCCTTCAAGTCAGTTGAGGAATTTTAGAGAGAAGAAGACAAATGTCGGTAGAAAAATGTTAACTTAATAAAAAGGGCTAAGATCAGATTTCCCTCTTTGTAGCTGCCTCCCTCCCGGAATCCTTTTGTTGACTTCTTGAAACTTCCTGTGATTTATAGGACCTTTTTCCTGTAGGCTGAATGCCTTTTGATTAAGAAGTGAACCACAGCTCCAAAACCACAGGGACAGCTGTTGTTTAAATTATCCAGAATGCTTACTGCCATTTTCCGCTTTGTTAGGCAAAGACCTGTCTTGGTGCTGAAAGTTGATTCCAGTGCCCTGAAGGAGCACTGCCTCCCTTTTTAGCACCTTTGGACCAGGGGAATCTTTCAAGAGGAAAGCTTTCCAACTTCTAAATGGGTGGGTGGGAGGCGTGGTGTTGTCCTTTGTGCGTTCTGGATTCCTTCCCACCCTTAGGTAGAGTGAGTACTTAGGACCCTGCGCTGACATCTCAACTAGAACAGTGGTTCCAAGGGGCACTGAGTGTCTATCTCCCTAAGAACCAGCTAGTGTCTATTTCCCTAATGTGACTGAGGAGGTCTCTGCTCTAAGCCCCAAATTCGCCTAGAATTGCCAGTACCAGAACGCTTCCTTTGCGATGGATTTATCAGAAGATTGATACCCAGGAGGGACATCAGATTGAGGCGCCACCACCCAGGAAGACCAAAATGGCATCGTGTCAGCACCTGGGTTCAGGAAGCAGATCACAGCCACCTGGGACACAGGCTAGGCAGGTTTGGATAAAGGGTGAGGGAGGGCTTGGCAAACAACAGCCCATGGCCCACTGCCTGTTTTTGTAAATAAAATTTTATTGAAACATAGCCACACCCATTCGTTGACATAGTGGCTGCCTTGCACTACAACGGCAGTTGTAACTGGTGGCTGTATGACCGACAAAGCTGAAAATATTTATGATGTGGCCCTTTCCAGAAAGTGGGCTGGCTCTTGCTCTAATGTACAGGTCCTTGTCAGAGAAAGAAGCCCCAAATGGTGCTGAAGAGGGGTGAGAGCATGCGACAGCAGTGAGCCCAGGGGACGGTGGACCAGAGGGAAGACGAGCGAGAGGACTGCCGAGCGTGCCTGGTGCTTTTTCTTCCTGGGGTTGCTGTTCTTTCACTTGATCTTCTCTGGTATTTTGTCCTGATTTATTAAGCAAGGGGGTCTGACAGACAAACCCATCCCTTGTCTATTTACTGCCACCCACACATCTATGGTCAATGAAGAGGGAACTGAGACCCTGTGTTTAAAATGACTGCCCTGAGGAGGAGAGATGGGGACTCGGGTGCTGAGAGCAGGGCTCTTTCCCGGGAAGCAGAGCTGGAGGCACCTGCGCGGGGTGTCCTCCCAGCGACTGTGCATGGAACCGATCGGGAGCCTGCGCGCGCTCTCACCGCCTCTGCCTGGTGACCCACAGCCACGAGGCAGGTGGTGGCTGTGGGAAACGTGCTGCTCGCCAGCCCCAAGCACGACGCTTGCGGGATGCGGGCTCGCACAGGAGGCCCGCAATCCCGGGCCACCGTGGGCCGTCAGAGCTGAACCCGCGGAACCGCGAGCGTCCTGGGTCACACGGGGTGGCACCTGCGCGTGGAGGTGTTGGGGGCTCCCCCGTGACGCCGACCCCGCGGGGTTACCTCCTTCCTGGAGGGGCCGGGCCAGTGTTCCAGGCCCACCTGGTTTTCATTTTCTCGTTGCAGTGACACCTCCTGAGACTTAGCAAAGCCCGTGTGAAGGAGGTCACCTGAAGTGGAGCGGGGCTGTCCACCCGTGCCAGTGGGACCAGACCAGGAAGCCTGGAGGCGGTTCCTCCTTCCTAAAAGCCGCGGTTGCCTCAAGGGCAGGTGGGGATGCAAGTCTGCTGTGAATGCTTTCGGGTTTTCTCTTTCTTTTTCTTGGGCTTCCGGACGGACTGGGCCACAGGTTATTTTTTTTGCCCCAATAAAGGGCTCTGTTGCTGGACCTTTGGACTCCAGGAGTGACTGCCTTCAACTCTGCTAGGGAAAAGTGACGGGAAGTGGGGGGACCCACTGAAAACTTCCCACTTTTGCCAGGACCCAGCCCCCCCTCCCCATTCCACACCGCGTAGGTTTGTTTTTTCTTTAAAACAGGAGCTGTGTCTCTGTCAAGTGGCATGCGATTCACTGACCCTGTCATGAGGGCGAGGTGATGTAAATGGGACAGTCTTTGGTCTAAACAGCAACAACTACTTCTCCCTGAGGTCTGTTCTGTGACTTTTAGAAGTTGGAATGAGTTTTGGAATTTTTTCTGTCTGCAAAACAGAGAACTGAATTCCTACCTGGCTTATTCCACTTGACTTTGAAGGGACTCACCTTTCTTATGAAATACACTGGCCAAGGAGTAATCGGAGGGGGAATATGGAGAAACGCAGAGTTTCTTGGCAATGAATGACAAAGGCAGTTGGTACTATGTGAGAACAGAATAGGATAGACATCAAAGATCCAGATGCTGCTGTGTCTGGACAAGATTATCATTACTTGAAATACGTGGCAATATAGTTAAGCACACTTGGGTGGAACAGGTAACAGTTGCTCTTTGGCACTTTTATTGTTTTGTTATGTGTGTAACGCTGTCCAGCCAGAGCAAAATAAACATGTATCCTGGTTATTTAATAACAAGGAAAAGGCTACATACTAAATCAGGGTGAAAGACAAATAGAAGGAAGAAAAATACTCTCCTTTGACAGGTGGCAGGTGACGTGAGTGGGGAGGGTCTGGGAAGGTATTAAGGTGAGGGGTTTGGCTGCAATAAGGAACGTTCCAAAATTGAGGTCTTTGTATCTACCAAGAGGGGTCCCAAAGTAATGTCAGGACCAACCATCCTATGAGAAGGTGGGGTTCCACATTATGGGAAGTGGGGTTGAGTGTTGAAATGAGTTGCCCGATATGAGGGGCATAAGGAATGCCTCCAGACTGAGTTTTGGATCAGAGCTCTTAGTTCCACGGAATTGGGGTGAGTCAAGAGAAAATGGGGTGGAGTCAGAAAAAAAGGCCACCGCAGAGAAGCCCAGCTGTCTCCTTGAACATCTGCCATATTTCTGACTTCCTTTTATGGATCAGCTGGGCATGGAGCAAGGTCCCTGGGCAGTGTCAGGGCTGGGGCTGAGCAGAACACATCCGAGGGCCCCTGGATTTCTGTGCATTTACCTGAGAGTAATAGTTGGTCTGATAAAAAGCTGCCTTCTCAGGGGAAATTTGTTTTAAAAAGTGTTTTGATTATTTTTTTTCCTCGTCCTGTGATTGGGATGATTTTGAAAATAGAGACCCTTTATACACTTCAACAGGCCCCAAACACATGCAAGTAGGAGATGGATGAGAACTCAAGAGCATCATTTTTCCTTTTACACACATTTGATAGACTCGCTGAAATGCTGCCAACCCACAAACTCATTTCTCATTTTGATTCAACCTTCATACTTCGCTGTCACTCAGCTCTCCTTGAGAGCCTTTCACACTTGCTGTTTGAAACTGTTGTCTTCGTTAGAATTGTCCTGATGGGAACACAAGCTTCTTTAGAAGTTTGCCCTGAACGTTTATCTTCTGAATATTCTGCATCAAAGTAACCAGAATCAACTTCCCTTAGTAGAGGAGATCAGGGCCGGCAGAGAAAAGGTGTGGTGGGTGGCTCCACCCCCTTTTGCAGGTGCAGAGGGCGAGGCCCAGGGAAGGTTCGTGCCTGGTCCGTGTACACGGCAGGTGTCTGAAGCTGTTCTGACTGGCTGTGAGGCTCTCGCCTTCCCCATCACACAGTGACGGGAGACCTGGGGACTCCCACGGGAGAGAACACCCTTCAGTGGATGCTAGCAGACCAAGGACAGGGAGAGCCTGTGCAGATGCTGGCACATAAGTATTTCTGGACGTGAATTTCATCACAAGGGGAAAAAGGAAGCATCCTATAGGACTCCCGTGTGATCTTGACCCTGAAAACAAGCTCGTGGACAGAACCCTTTGCAGACTGCTCTTCTTCCCACCAGAGCAACGGATCTTTGTGAACACGTAATTTAGATGTGTTGTAATCAAGTCTGGGCATAAAATCAGGGTTGGATAAAGCAGTTCTGAGTTAAGGTCAGAGTTAAGATGGGCAACAGTTGAGGGTTCATAAAATGTGTATCAAATTGTACCCAAGAACCAGTCTTTCTTCAAAGGTTCCTGATGTGTTTGCTAAAAATGCACTTTAATTCCCAGATCCCATCCCAGACCTTGTGACTCAATCTCCAGGGAGGGACCCAGGGAGCAATCAGCAATGAGTATTGTCAGGAAGGTTTGAGAAATGAGAAACATAGCTCTAACCGGTATGCATATCCTTTAAAACAACAACAATGTTCTTCAGTGTTGAGACACGTGCTTCTGTGAGGTTATCATTGGGAACAGGGACCTTCAGCTCTGCTCACATCTGAGGCCAGCCTCTGCTCAGCCTTGTGGCAAAATGGACATATAGTCTTTTCTTTATACCTCCTTTCTATGGGCAGCTAGGTAGAGAAGTTGAATGAATACCGATCTCTAGTTCTTTCCTCCCCACTTTCCTCCGTGTGGCTGGCCAGAAGATAAGATCCTGTGTCTTGGGGTATTGGGGATAAAAGCCCATCAGGGTCTTGGGCTCAGCCACCAGTTCTGGCCCATTTTGTCCATAATTCTGCAGGAAGGGGGTTAGTGCACATAATACAGAGGGTCTGCCATTGTTCTTTTTTTATGTATAGGTCACTCAGTAACCAGGCAAGGAGGGAGGTTATTGAAGGGTGGGTGACCCTAATCACAGAACTCCCCAATTCTGTCAAAACCTTCCCCTTAACCCCGGACATTATCTTTTCATAAAAGGTGATGTGAAGAATAAGAGATTTTCATCTCAAAAAGGGCGCACATAAAATTTGGAGTTATGTACAAAAAAGTACCACCCAAAGTACTGACATCCATAACTACACATATGGTTACCTTTATTGGAGGTTTATATTTCTTTATTCCACTTCAATCCAGTGTCTAGTGTCCTTTCCTTCAGTCTGAGGAATGATCTTCAGCATTGCTTGTAGGGCAGGTCTAGTGATGATGAACTCCATCAGCTTTTTTTATCTGAGAATATCTTACTCTCTCCCTAATTTTTGAAAGAAAGTCTTACTGGATATAAAATTTATGACTGGGAATTGTTTCCTTTCAGCACTTTAAGTATTTCATCCCACTGAATTCTTACCTCCATGGTTTCTCATGGGAACTCAGCACTTAATCTTATTGGGATTCCCTTGTACATAATCATTGCTTTTCTCTGTGGCTTTCAGAACTCTCTCCTTGTCCTTGCCATTGGACAGTTTGATTATTATATGGCTTGGTTCTCTGAGTTTATCTTGTTTGGGGTTTGTTGGGCTTCTTGAATGTGCATATTCATGTCTTTTTTAAATTTGGGAAGCTTTCTGCCATATTTTAAAAACTATTACTTCAGCCCCTTTTCCTCTTTCTTCTCCCTCTGGGCCTCCCATTATACATATATTCCTATACTTGATGGTGTCCCACAGGTCACTTAGGTTCTGTTTTCTTTATTTTTTTTTAATTTTTGCAATATTTTCCCTCCCCCTGAGTATCTTACATTGCCATCTTGGTTAACCAGAAGTCCATGGTTTTAATATACAGTAAATTTTCAAGGAATGCAACTAACCAGGTAAAACAAGGACAATTGTACTTTGTTTTGTTCAAAACTCTCCCGAGAGTTGTTCACCCTCTCTGAAGACCATGTCACCTATTCCTACACCATTCATGGCATTTAAGTTCCCAAAACAAAATGCTGCATCAGTCTAAATGTAAAGCTGTGGCATTTGGTGATTCAATGTATATTTAAGAATACACTTTGGAAGGTCTTATTTTGAAATGTCAAATATAAAGAAAAATTGTCAATAACTAATTTTCTTAAATCCAAATATTTTTATAGTAAGTATGTGTAAGTTTCTAATTAACCATTTCATCTTTTTTCCTTTTTTCCCCCATATAATAAACTTTATTTATAGAGAAGTTCTAGATTGCATAAAAGTTACACCAGAATTATAGGAGATCCCCTTATACTTTACCCCACCCCCATGTTTTCCTCTATTAATAACATCTTAAATTATTATGGTACATTTGTTACACTTGATGAACAAATATTGAAGCATTGCTATTACCCAAGGCCTATAAGTTATATTATGGTTTATATTTTTCACTGTACAGTTTTATAGGGTTTAATAAAATGTATAATGGCCTCTATTCATCATTACAATATCATGCAGAACAATTCCAAGGCCCTAAAAATGTCCTGTGTTCCACCTACTCTTTCCTCCCCCTCTCCACAGAATCTCTGGTAAGTAACTACTACCTTTATAACAATACTGCAAGTTCAATAACAATAATAATAAGTCTACTTTGGTCCATGGTTTGGTGATACCCTCTTTGTTTCAGAGTGAGAGGGGGTTTAGATCTTATCGGGCAGATGGAAGGAACTGTCTTGCTTTCAGTAGTAGATACTCTTTGCTTTTTGGGATGGGGATTGTCCATCATCATCATTTTATTAATTGTCCTGGATGAGTCCTATGAACTGGAGGGTAAATGTTGGCTGCAACTCTGCTGAAACTCAGGGCTCAACCGGCATATGAACAGACCAAAGATTTAAGTTTCTGGGACTTAGATTTAATGAATACAGTGCTAATTGTAGGCTCAAATAAAAGGGGTAGAAGAATCATGTGAAGGGAAAAGATAAATGAGCCTAACTTTGCTACATTGGGGAAATAAGTTATCATATGTACTGTATTAGTCAGCCAAAGGGGTGCTGATGGAAAATATCAGGAATGGGTTGGTTTTTATAAAGGATATTTATTTGGGGTAGGAGCTTACAGATTCCAGGCCATAAAACATAATTTACTTCCCTCACCAAAGTCTATTTGGAGCAAGATGGCTGCTGACATCTGTAAGGGTTCAGGCTTCCTGGGTTCCTATGTTCTTGGGGCTTGCTTTTCTCTGGGTTCAAGTTTCCTTTCTTCCTGGGGCTGGCTTCTCTTTCCTCTGTGAGCTTACTTTCTGGGCTTACTTACTTACTTACTTACTTTCCAGATTAAGTCTTCAGCATCAAACCCCAATATCAAAACTCCAACATCAGAAACCCTCAGCTCTGTTTTTTGTCATGCCTTTTATCTGTGAGTCCCCACCCACCAAGAGGTGGGGACTCAACTCCCTAATCATAACCCAATCATGCCCAGGTACAGATCAGATTACAATTATAATCCAATATCTATTTTTGGAATTCATAACCATATCAAACTGCTACATATACCAAGGTAAGGTCCACCAACAGGGTGCTGATTTCATGGGGTTGTGTGCCTTGCCTACAGTGCCCAGATATCTCTAGAGCCCTCAGGAGCACCTCTTTTTCAGTTTCATTTACTCTGGCAGTTAGTGAGATCTGTCTGAGATATTAATAAGTGTAACCTCTGAAATGCCCTCCCAACCCACTTTGAAATTTTTAGCCATAAAAACTCTTTTGTATTAAATGTTTCCCCCTTTTGGTCAAGTTCTTTTCCAAATACATTGCTGGCTGGTGTTTGGTATTAATCTCTTGGTACCAGAGAGGCTCATCCCCAGGAGTCATGTCCAATGCCAGGTAGGGGAAGGTAGTGAGTTTATTTGCTGTGTTTGGCTTAGAAAGAGGCCACATTTGACTAACAACTAGGTTTTCAGGAGGTAACTCTTAGGCAATAGTTATTATTAGGCTAAGTTTTAATTTTACAAGAATAAGGTCCATAAGTACAAGAATTAATATTGTAGGCTTGGCATATTGGTCCGTTTTCCTTTTATTAGGCACTGCCTCTATACTCTAGAGATTCTTGCCACTCTATCTGAGAACTTAACAGGACTCCCCAGAAAGTGATTGTATCTTAATGGTAGATGTACCCAGTTATTTTATTATAAATTAATTAACTTTTTCACTCTCATTTTTCTATGGAGCATTATATTCACTGGAATTTTTGAAATTTTGTGCATAGTTTTGTTCTATAAGCTATGAAATTTACTTAGAGTTAGTAAGGAGGGACATTATAATGTAATCATTTTTAAAAGAGAGCACTGTGTCTGACTGGACTGGGAACCACTATTTTACACTCTGTAACTTGGCTTTGTCTGGTTTCCCCAATCTGTTCTGTCTTTCAACTGTACCAACCCATGATCTGACTGTGTTACTTGTCTAAAAAGATTCATATTCAAATTGAAAACTCTTAGAGATACAGTACCTTTATTTAGAACATATTTTTTTTTCTTTTTTAATAAACCCTTTTCAAAAGTATGCTTGCCTTTGCATATATGAGCAACACGCTTCCCTTAGGTTGCAAAATTCCTGCCAAGATCCATGCTGATTTTTGAATATTTACTGCCCTGGAATGAGAAGCAATCTCTCCCAGCTCAGTATTTGCCAATAGACAAAGCATGGATTCCCCTTGGTTCCTTTTGTAGCCCACCAGCAGATAGAATCCCCTTGGGTTTTAAGCTACAGAGGTCAGGTTAATCTGTCCTGCTCCTTGCTAAGTTTCTGTGACTGCCAGATGTTTCCTAGTGTAGCTCTGTGGAATCTGGGGGAAAATCTTCTCTGCTCCTCTAATGTTGTGGAGGATAATTGAGCCCTTGATGATTTAAACACACCTGTACATTTTTCTCTTGCCAAAATCACCTTATAAAAGATAACCCCCTTGATTATGCTGTTCCTTCAAGTTGTCCTAACTCTGCCTTCTCTTTTTGACATTTAACTGTACAGTCCCCATAGCAGAGTGCCACCACTTCACTGCCATCCCAGACCCTGCTACATTGCTTGAATTTGTGGTCTCCAATTGGAGGCAGAAAGACAGGACTGAAGTGAGGGAAGAGTGGGCATGTAAGATCCTCAACCACTTTAGAAAACATGTCCCATTGGGTGGCTCCATGTGCCTCTCCTTCCTCTGACTTAGATCACTTACTCTGGGAGAAGCCAAATGCCATGCTGTGAGGACATTTAAGCAGCTCTATGGAGAGAGAGATACGTGTGGTGAACTGAGGCCTCCTGCCAATAGCCATGAGAGTGAACCATTTGGAAGTGGATCCTCCAGCTCCAGTAAAGCCAATAAGTTACTGTACTTCATGAGAAACCATGAGCCAAAACCACCCAGGTAAACTACTCCTGAAATCTTGACCCACTAACATTGTGAAATAATAAATGTTTTCTGTTTTAAGCTGTGTTATTTTGGGGGTAATTGGCTATGCAGGAATAGATAACTGATAATTCTTGCCACAAATTAAAGAATTTCAAATTTTTAAGTGGAATAAGAAGTCATTGTAGAGCTTTGAGGAGGGAAATTACATAATCTGGTTTATTCTTTTTAATTGGCTACAAATGTCTGAAATTCAGAATGGAACCTGACTTAAACAATAAGGACATTTATTATCTCATACTTTGAGAAGCTCAGTGATAGGGTGCCCCAGGAGTAGTTAATTCAGTGATTGATCAAGTTCTCAGGTCCCCAACTCTTTCTATCTCTCTTATGCCTGTCTTGGAGTGTTGGCTTTGTCCCAGGCTAACTTCTCTCATGGGGATGAGATGGTGTGATACTTGGAATCACACGCAGATTCAGAAATGACAAAGTCCAGTTGAAACAAAGACCATCTCTTCCTAAGTGTCTCTTATTGGGAGTGGGGGAACCTTTCCCAGAAGCTCTCAGCAGGTTTCCTCTGGCACATCATTGATTCGAATTGCATCACATGCTTATGGCTAATCAATCCTTGGCCAGGAGAAAGGATCACCCTGACCAACCCAGGTTAGAGATAATGGTGTCCTGGGCTAAGATAGAGTCAGTGAGATGGAAAGAAATAGATGGATTTGAAATACCTTTTATAGGAAGCACAAAAGAGAAAAGAATAACACATGGCCCTTAGAATTTTAGCTGGAGCAACTGTAGGTATAGAAGTACCATATTCTAAGATGGGAAAAGCATGGGGGAGCCAGCTTTGTTCACTCTTTCTGTGGGCAGGGTTTATCAGTCCCAATTTGCTAACCACCACCATATCTCTGAAGGACACAGAACTGTGCTTCAAAGATGGACTCACTAGTGATAAATGTCTAGCACTGTAGCACTGTGGCTAGGAGAATACATTTAATGAGGGAGGACTTTTGAACTAAACCACAAAGGCTGCAGTTATTTCTTTGTACTAGTAAGGCTTGCTTTCATGGTCGTTGTTAAAGACATTAATTGATACTGTAAATTGCAGCATGGATTTCAATGGGTATCCTCAGATCATTTCCTCTACCGTGGGCACTTTCATTAACTCTCTTGGCAGCCAGATGCATTGCCTTACAACTCTCATGAATAATGATGACAGGAACATTTGCCTCTAGGTTCTACTTTCTATTTTTAAAGCTCTTTGCCATATTAATGGATTGATCCATAAATGTATAAGAGCTATGTAAAAGAAACATCCTCCTCACATTTTTGTATTATTTGAAATGCAGTTCACCAAAACTCTACTGTAACAGCTCAGTTACAATACCTACTATGTGTAGGTATATGGTTGAATACCTACTGTGTGCCAGGCCCTATACTAGGTGCTGAGAGGACAATTTTGATATAGTAGGTGCTCAATCAATATTATTGTTGATTGTTGAGCGAATATTCTGAGTTACTTAGGCAAGGAATTTATAAGGGAAACCTGTGTTCCATGAAAAAGGGTGTTTTACCCTTTTGGCACAGTTTTATTTTTCTATAAACAATGGGGAAAAATCACCTCGGGCCTTGAGTCCTGGGATTTTAAAAGACAGCTTCCAGAGCTGAGATCTAGTCAGATGTCACTGGAGTACAAGTCCTTTTTGTGTGTAGGGCTGAAACGTGGTCTCCACAAAGGTGCAGAACATTTAAATCAGCATGGGATTGGGATACTAAGGAGGAGATTCAAAAGCCGAATGTAAATCACAGTGATACTGGATTAGCTTGGCTGGAGTCATGCTTAAAATCTGCAGATTGACTGAAACCTCTACCAATCTCAATCCAGGTAAAACCCCAACAGTGTGGTTTATTTTCCTCATTTCATTTCTTGCTGTCTGAAATGAACTTATCTATTTGTTTTTGTTTTTATTATTTGTTTCCTATTAAAACCTTAGTTCCCAGAACAGGGCCTGACCCAGAGAAGGAACTAAACAAATATTTGTTGCGTGATAGGATGAAATCCACCTTCCTGCTTGAAGCTTTTCTATTTAACTCTCTTTTTCCTAGATTCCAATTACCCCAACTATTATAAAGTTTTCTTGTTTAGGATTCAACTCTTTAAAATTGGTAATTTAAATTCATACCTTGTGGTCAGGGATCAGATCTTGTACTTTTCTTGAAGCTAACCTCCCAACTCATATAAAAGGAATCTAGCTGAAACAGGCTGATAAATTGATCAAAGTGGTAGGTAGGTGAGAAATTCAGGGAGGACTCTCCAAGTCACCAGTAACAGCAGAGAGCTGAGGCTCATGAGGAGAAATGTAAGTCTAGTTTCCAAAACAAAACTAACCAGTTGCAGGAGGTCGATTTAGTTCTAAGCAGCGCACTCAACTCTGTAGCTCTGTGGCTTTGTGTGCTATTGAGTAGTGTCATAAAATTGACAGTTGTGTATGTGGCTTGGAACAAAAGTTTGCTGCCAGTTCATACCCTCAGGAAACTCATAATGGAATTAGATTTTATATTTTTAAGAAAAACCAACAACCAAAAAAAGATGCAGAAATTGTTAAGTTATAGCATGTACTCTCCACCCATTAAAGATGAGAGCCAGCACTGATGGCAAAGGAATTGCTGTGTGGACAGTTGGAGGCTGGAGAAAAGATGGAGCTTATCACAGGAGAATTTTGGTTGCTCTGCTCTTGGGGCAGTGTGAAAAGAATCAGGGTAAATGTGATCAAAATTAAGAAGATGCTGTTGTTATTAAATATCTTTGGGACCGTTTGGCTTGCTATTTTTGCATTCAGTAAAGACAGTACTTCATTGTCTCCACGGAAGCACTAAATTCATACAGTATTTGCAATTGATGCATTGTTCAGAATACAGAACAGTTTCCAATAGCTGGATTGTCAACTAGCTGGCAAGGTCAGGATGCGGTTTTGGGGTCCCATGGATCTCACCCTCTAGAGAGACACCCTTTGGGGTAAGAGCCAGGATGGATGATTATAGAGTTACCCTGGCTGTGTCAGGCAAGTGAACTTAATTTTTATCAAGCTTAGACTACTGTCAAAATGACTGCTGAGATGTCTTAACTTTTGGGGGGAACTCACTTTAAACTTTCAGAAAAGTGGCAAAAATAGTACAGAGAGTTTCAATATATTCTTCACCCACCTTCTCCTAACTAAAGCCAACATATTATACTGTGTAGTTAAAGTACAATTATCAGAACCAGGAAATTAACAGTGGTGCAACACTATGAATTAAAATAAAGATCGGATTTGAATTTCACCAATTTCTTTCACAAATGTCCACGATTACATATTGCATTTCAATGTCATTTTCTCCTTGGTCTCCACCAGTCTGTAACAGTTCCTTAGACTTTCCTTACCTTGACAATCTTGAAGAATACTGACCAGCTCCTTTGTAGATTAACCCTTGATTTGGATTGGCCTGATGTCCTCTCATGATTAGAATGAGATTATACATATTTGGTAAGAAAGTCACAGAAACGATGTGTCTCCGTGCATCATATCACAGGCTTCATGGTGTTGATACGCCTTATTACTGGGGATGTTGACCTTGATTAAGATGAATATGTCAGTTTTCTCCACCATAAATTTACTATTTTTTCCTTTGTAGTTAATAAATATGTTGCGGGGAGATACTTTGAGACTCAGCAAATTTTGTTTCTACTCAAACTTTCATCCACTAATTTTAGTCTCCATATATGTTTGTTGCCTGCAACAGTTAATCTTGTGGAGGTGGTCCTTTATTACCATGGGGTTGTCTGTTTTTCTCTTTCCTTCTTTATTTATTAACTGGAATTGTACAGTAAAGAAGAGCTGTCTCTTTTCCCCTGTTAATTTATTTCCTTATTTTCTTGTATCACTGTGGACTTATGGATATTTATTTTATTCTATGGGTTATAGTTCAATGCTATCATTATTTATTTTGAGCCTCAAATGGCTCCAGCTTTGGCCATTATTAGCTCCTTTTGCTTGGCTCTTGTGTTCTTTTGAAAAACCCTTATCATTTTTTTGAGTACTCCCTTATTTTTTGGAACCACAAGTTGTTCCAGGCTCAACTTGTTCTCTCCCTGCCCCAGCCCTGGAATCACTGGGTGACTTTTAAATGGGAAAAACTATGGAGCACCCAGCCTTGGATTTCAGATTCAATTTATTTAGAAAGCAATGAACCAATAGAAGACCAGATAACCTTTTACAGAGTTCCTGAAATATGTCAAAGTGTATCAAAAGACACAGTACTGTATGCTAAAACCTAAACTCAGTTATGAAGGTTTGTGAAAGAACTTGTCATGGGAAGGCATTAGAGTTCTGGGTGTCTCTCCCACCTGTTTTCTGCCGTCCTCAGGTAAGTCGCAGTGCCACTTCTCATTAGGAACAAGTCTGACTGAACATATAGTTCACAGACGTACTACGGGAATCAAATGAACCATGTATATGAATGGCTTGTAATTGGTGAAAAGTTACATAAATGTGAGGTGTTAGCATTACTGCTACTACAAACACTTATTCATCATAATCATGATGACACTCGCATGGTCCTGAAAGTTCATTCTGCTCCACATCGGTTTCACAGGAAAGCAAGTGGAACCCAGCCACTGCCTTAGACTCCAGGTTGGTAGAATGAAGACTAGAACCAAGGTCTAGCTGCATGTTCTCTCCATTACAGCAGCCACTGTTTAAGTAGATTTTTCATCACCACCCTTAGCAGCTACCATAATTTAAAAAAAAAACAACAAAAAACCACAGAAAACAAAACATTTACCTCTAAAATGGAATTCAAGTGAACAAGGGAAACAGAATGCCAGTTTTATCTTTGAAAATGTTCCTTTAAAATGCCCATGCCTGTGTCCATTTCCACTCATTATACTTGGCTCTGTAATTAGGGTAGGGCTAATTCTTTCCTTCAAGAAACAGCACAAGATAAGGTATCTCTGTTCTCTGAACCCAGTTCTGGGAAGTGATTCCAACTCTGTTGCTGAACGGGGCCTCCTACACTCTGTGGCAGAGACTAAGTGATGCCAGACATCTGGATATTTGGGAACATCTAGATAATTGCCTACATGCTTTTTATCCTGTTTTTATTCCAGATGTTTGGAATCATAGTGAGAAAGTCTCTGTGTCCTGAATATCAGGGAGAAACAGTTTTAGTTGTTAAATCATATGTATTTTCATAGTATCTCAGATCAAGACTTGCTTTTTCCCCTCCCGGAATATTTGAGAAGAGACTGTGAACTTCAGAAATATGTGTTTCATAGAGCCCCAAGTCCTACAATTTCCCTGTTAAAACCAGCCGTGGAGGCCTGCTGTCCTTAGGTATCCAGCACCCCTCTTTCCACTGGTCAGTTGCTTTCGTGTCCCTTGTAGATCTAGGGCAATTGTAAGTTTCGATGCCCTGCCCATCCCCTGGCCACAGGGATATATAACCAGACCTCACTAATCTTGTCTTATCTCTGTCTATGGTGATTGTCAGGCCTGACTATAACATTTATATTCTGGATGCAGCTGTACCTGAGATTTACCCCAGGACTTCAGAGTCACGTGAATCAACAAATTCCACCTTTACATAAACTGATCTGGGTCTCCGTTTCTCGCAACCACCGGGGACCTAACTAATACCACATCTTTTTCTCAGGGACTGTCCCTCTTACCTGCCTGAAATGCTGTGTACTGGGCCTGGCCCTTTGGAGGCAATCAATCAATACACATCGAATGAGCGAGTACATTGGGGGATAAATATAGCCTCTTTTTTTTTCAGTCCAAGTATGTGAGCCTGTAGTTTCAACCTCTCCTTTAAACAGTCATTTATCAGAGTCCGAGAGAAAAATGGGGATGGAGCAATTTATTTTTGAACTATCAGCGAGTGGTGACATAACTCAAAGGACAAGAAGAAAGACAAGCAAAGTATCTGAATAATTCACAGACTGGATAATTAGCCTGAATGGTTAGCATTACCAGAAATTCCACTGCTCAGGATCCCTTTGTTCAGCCAATAGCTACAATCTGTCTCATTTCATTACATCAGATTTTTAATGAGTAGGGGAGGATGGGGGGAAGGCACTCGTTTGTGAGAGTTCCACTACGTGCCAGACACCAGGAGGAGCAGCAGGCTGGCTGCGGGGGGGTGTGGACGTGTGACCTGTGCCATTACCCAGGGCCTGTGATCAGAAGCGTTTGGTGTTCTACTGTCGCCATCTTGAAATTCTTAAAAAGTTTTGAACAAGGGGTCCTGCGTTATCATGTTTCACTGGGCCCTGCAAATTATATAACTGGCCTTGCTGGGCATTTGGTATGTTTTCTCTTGACAAGCCTCACACCAGCCCCAGGATATTGGGTCATACCCCATCTTTCCAGAAGGAAGCCCTGGAGAAAGGATTGGTCCAACGTCACAGTGTAGAGCCCAAATTTTGTCTGGCTTGAGAGCTTCTGAGCTTTCCTCTGCACCCTACTCACACACAGGTAAGAACAGGAGAGGCCTGCATTCAAGGGGCTTACGTCTCGTATTAGGGAGATAAACATGGAAAGCATGAGGGCAAGTGAATTCAGAGGGTTCTCCAGTGAATGTGCAATTAGACTAGAAAATTTATCAAGTTCTTTTCGTTCATTCATCTGGCCAATATGTTTTGAGGACCTTAGTATTTAATAAATATGTTAAGTACTTTGCATGCATCTATTCATTCAACAACAGATATTTCTTGAGCTCTAGTTCTGTGCCAAGTTCAGTCTGAGGTTCTGAAAATTGGCAGGAAATGAGGTACGCAAGATCCTGGTTCTTGTAGAGGTCACTGTTATGTGTGTGTGTGCGTGTTTAGCAGAGAGTTAGGGAAAGGGGGAGGATCAACAATGAATAAGTTAACTAACAAAAAACTGGGAATTTAAATTGTGATCATTACAGTGGAAGAAATATACAGGTTGTTTGACTGAGATAGAATGATCAGGAAATCTCTCTCCAAGGAGAGGCTATTTGAGCTGAAACCTGAAAAATTCAGGCAAGCAAAGTCAGCATAAGCGCCTTTCAGGCAGAAACAGTGGTGAGGGCAAAAGTGGCTAGAAACAGCTTGGCATGTTGCATTGATCCTCACCGTAGCTCTTTAAGGCAGGTATGGTATTATCTGCATTTTGAAGACAAGGAAACTGAAATTTGGGGAGATTAAGAAATTTACCCAAAGTCATAGCGCAGGACTAAGCATTAAATTCAGCTTCTGGAGTTGGTGCAATTGATAGCTCCGTTCTGGTCTCCAGGGAGTGATAAGCTGTTTTAGATGGTGGCAGCCTTGGAAGGGGCAGACACACGAATCTGAATTGAGACCTTTCTGACCACATAAATATTGCAGATTTGCATAAAATTTTCAGGCCTTCTACTTTTTTTTTTTTCTTCCCAGCAGAACTTGTATCCCAGGGGCCTATAAATCCTTGGTGGAAGATTGCTATTTGATTTGGGGGGTGAGGGTAGGCATGTCAACTCACTTGAGTTCAGTTGTTCCTTACCTTGAATTTGGGGGTTCCAGTTCCCCCCAGGAGATGAGGGCTTAGCTCTAACAGAACTGCCAAATGTCAGCCTACAAGTGCACGCATCCAGTGAGACGCTCGTGGCCCCCACTTCTGATGAACAGATACATCCACTGTCACTTCAGACTTGGACCATGCCCTTGCAAAGCTCTGCTTCGTCGCAGAGTAGATCAGGAAGCTGAGCTAGGCAAGTGATAGTTGGGACCCTGTTCCCTCATTTAACCGAAAAAAGAAACCACTACCAGAGTTCCATCTTGTTCGAGGTCCTGTAAAAGAAAGAAATCTTTGCATTCATTGCCTTGCCTGAAATTAATTTGCTGAATTTTAAAACCAGAAACAACAACGGTAACTACTAATGTGTCTTTAAATTTAAGACACTTGCACTTAAGTAGTGAATGTTGTCAAGGTTATACGGGAGCAAATGATGATTTAGACCTTCAATATGTACTTGTGTTATAGTTAAATGCACCAAAATTTGCATTCATATTTGGTTCGAATCATTAATTTCAGTATGTTATACTTAATTATTGGGTCTTATCATTGCCTTATTGCTTTTGGCAAAAAGATTTATTGAGCAAAGCATGAGTAAAATGTAATTTTAAAAGAAAGTTATAAAGTAGGAGTGGGTATAACTCAGTGGTTGAGCACCTGCTTTGCATGTATGAGGTACTGGACTCCATCTCCAGTACCTCCTTAAAATAAAATAAAATTAAAAAGTAAGTTATAAGGATCTATATATTTTAAAGCTAGAATGAATTTCGGGATGTAAAAATAGCTATTTATTAAGTAGTTTTGTAAAAACTGTTTGGTGTTTTTAAATCACAATGCAATTTAATGACAATAACCCAAACTACAATTACTTCTGACCTCTGATGTAGTGAAAGCAACAAGAGAAACCCTAAAAGTTATGTATGTGACTCTGTCTGGCAGGAAGCAGTTCATCTTTTTTGGTAGTGTTCTTGGGTGGGGATTAATTAAAATGGTCTTTAAAAACCATCAACCATGTCTACAAACATGTGTCCAGTTTGGCTTTCTAAAAATAGGGATGTCTTTGTCTGGATCTAGTCCCAGTTCAAGTAGGTTTTATTGGGGTTAAATCTGTGGTCTCTTTTTAGGAATGAACATTTCTTGAAGTGTGTCATGGGTGTGATTTTCTCAACCTTTGTATCTCTTCTGGAGAGGAATGGATGCCAAGAAGTAATTTTATTAATACTGATGTGCTTCCTTTTATAACACCCCCCCTAATCCAGCCAAATAAGTCATCATCGCTTAGTTGTTGTTGTTGTTGTTGTTATTATTATTATTATTACTATTGGGTTAGTTTTGCATATCTGTGATCAGTCCTGAGGGAGAGTATTCAAAACTCACTCCTTAGTGAACCTCTCCAGGCATCAGGTTATCAGTCTGACACTGGCTACATCTCCAGGCAGGTGACAGTCCTGTTCTCCCTCCTCCACCCATGTCATTTGGCTCCCTCCTTATCCCTACCAACTTTTCCATTACTCTGTCCTATTATTTAGATGTTACCCCTCTTTCATTTTGTACTCCGTAGATAATGTCACAGTGACCTTCTTGCAAATTACCACTGCCCACTCAAACCCACTTTCCAGTAATTATACCTTGACTGGCTACAATTACTGTCTCACACCAGACTTAATCCCGGCACGAGCGGAGTCTGTAACTGATCAAATTTGTGAGAAAAGTCTAGTTGCAGATTTTCACATGTGAGAAGAGCATATCCCCCACCTCCAACCCCAACGTATGCCCCAATATCATGAAAAAAAGGAAACCTGAGAAAAGTGTCACTATTTCTACTCTCTGCCGATAGATGAACACAGAAGTGCCCTAAAACCACCTTCTTAGCAGAAACTGGAATTTTCTGCTGAGCTCACCCAATTAGCCACTTCAGGAGACAAATTGGCAACAATAATAAATTGGGTCAAAAATAATTTTCTGGTATATTTCTTTAGTTTCTTTCTTTCTCCCCCATCCCAAGAGAAATACGGGAAACTTGCAATAAAAAATGAGGAATCTCATTTCACGAGCATTTAAAAACATACCTACTCTAGTTGCACAGGCCATGAAAAACGCTGTGCTCAGCAACCTCGGTTGCAATTCCAAAAACACCTACAGGGTTTTGTGGCTTTATAGACTGACCCAGTTAATTCTCTTTTGACAATCTCAAAATGAATCTGAATTATGCCCATGGATGCCACTGTGATTTAGAGAGCCCTGGCTCAGCCCGCACAGCTTTGGATAAAGGTCACCCCATGTTGCTGGTACTGACATGGTGAGAGGACCCACATGGTTCTGCTTCAAAGGCAAGTTTTTTCTGATTAAATCACACTCCTTTTGCTTTGCAAGGTAATGTCTAGACAGGGGTATGGCACAGGGGAGCACCCTGGGAAATGTAGGGGGTCTTTGTTTCTGCATCAGTGGCCGATGTCCGCCCTTTGCCGCACGTGGCAGGCAGCCTTTGATGGAGGCTGTGTTAACATGACATGGTTGGTGACGTGAGGAAAAGATGGAGCACTCTGTTATCTGCTTCCATATCGCTTAGCAGACTGTGTGCCCAGAGTGGCCATCTTGAATTGATTGTTCCAGCAACACAAGTTAGAAGCAAGCTCTGTGCCAATCCTGTATGCCAGCAGATGGATCCAAATGAGGTCATTGTTTTGACAGTTTCACAAAAGAACCCCAAACAGCCTGAACAAACCTTCACATGCACTGGATCATCTGAACAGTTGTGAGATGAAAAATGAACTCAGACCAAAACTTTGGGAAATGTGAAACACCACTGAGGATTTCTCTCTGACTTCTCACACCCATGGAAACCCCAAGCGAGGCTGGAGAAGAATGGCCTGATTGACCTCCCAGCCGCTCCTCTGCTCTGGATGTTGGAACCGCTTGGGTGGCAGTGATTACATGATTAGGGGAGAGACAATTATTGCAAGCCTCAGTGAAGCCTCTTGGCAGGCCGGATGCTGATGTTCTTGGAGTGGCCTGCATTTCTCACCAATTCCAAGACTGTACGTGCAATAAGGCACATGACCCCAAAGTAACATTGGAAAGTCAAAGAATTAAAGCATCCACCGAGACCACTTATCATCGGGTTGGGAAATTGGACATGCATCTATCTTCCCTAGTTCTTTGTGAGGGCTACTACTGTGTCTTGGCTTTCATGGTGCGTCCTACCACGTATCGGCCCCTTGACAGTGAAGCTTGAGTCCATAGTACTGATCCAACTTAACCAAGTCCCTCATGCTTGTGCTTTGGAGAAGAGACCTTCCCCTGTCTTAGATCTGTTGTGCTCATCAGAACTGGGTTCAACAGTGGTAGGTCACAGTTTCCTCCTTCATGAGGGTTGGGAGTATGTTTCCCATCCTTATGTTCCAGTTCAGTTAACTCATTCCCAGTGCCACCACCTCTCATCTGTGGGTCTTTGGAAGACAATGGAGCTCCAGGCTTGAGTCTGCTCACCCATAGGATGAGAACACTGAATTAGAAGATCTCCAGTGCCGGGCTCTCTGATTGTAGGATCCCATTCAAGTTGTGTTACTGATTATGTTTTGGGGGCATCTTTATCCTATAGGACTAAAAATCAACCCAGGAGGGACTTGGATATGAAAAGTGGTTTCAAGTTCTTTCAACAGTTTACTCCCCAAACTGGATAATATTGATGAAATGAATCTTAAATTGAAACATTAAAATACTAGGTTCTCAGACCCACACGTGGAATTTTATTATAAGCATTCATAACCCAACATTTTATGAACTGTCACACAAATGTTTTTCATTTTCCTGCTTAGAATGGAAGACTTAAAGAAAACCTCAATGTTTTTAGAAAGACATGCTTGGGGAAACAACAGTTGTAGATTCTGTGGACATGGGACTTAGCCTTATTCTTTAGCCAAGGAAGAAGTCCGAACTGCAAGTTAATAGAGAAGCTAATGAAAGCCCAGTGGTGCTATCCCTCCATGTCCTCTGAAATGATCCGCTGCTTTTTTGCTCTGTGTAATGATGCTCATTATATCACTTGAGGTTTCTCTTACTCCCTTTCACAACTCTGAGATTGTGAAGCCCCATCGAAAAATCTCTTTAAATGCCTTCATTTTGTGCTGGCAATCTGTTTCCACCCCCACCCTGACTTCCCCCACCCCAAGACACTATTATCATGATGCTGCATTTATTCTAGGAATTATCACCTAGGGTGTGTTTGAGCCAGGCCCACTCGTGTTAGGTGCTAGAGACACAAAGATGACAGTGGCACAGACGGTCTCTTTGAAAAGCTCATAGTCTATAAGTAAGAAGGATAACGCAACCTGCTATGGGCAAGGATGGAGATGTGACCAGGTATCTGCACAGGGAGTAATGGACATGCAGGAGACAAGTGCCTAACCCAACCTGGGGGCTCAGGAGGACTTCCAGGAGGAGGTGACAAATGATTCCAGGGAAGGAGGAGCTACCAAAGGGTTTGTTAGCACTGGAAAGGCATTCCAACCTGAGCAGGGAATTGAGCAAAAACAAGTGGCAGGAAGAGTGAGCCGAGTGATTGAGGGTGGGGGTTCCAGGTAGCTGGTGTTGCTGGAGGGTAGCCCCTGTGCTCATAATTCAAGGTTACTGTAAAGTCTTCTTCTCATCACACCTCTTGTCTTAGAGCTGATTGTAAAGAGACTAGGCTATCTCCCAATCCGTGTGTGATTTCCTCATAAGGTCTCTGAAGCTCGTGTAAAAATAAAAGAAGTTAAAATAAATATGATGATTTGTCTCTCTTGGATTGAAGACACTTAAGGAAGAGCGTGGGTTGTTTCCGGACGTTGTCACAGAGGAGGTTTGCAAGGTGGGTCAGACCCAGGTCTGCAGAGACTGCTGCCTGCTAGAAGAACCAATTTCATGTAGGGGCAGCCTGTGGTGGGGAGGGCCCCATTGTCACTGAGCCGAGGGCCTCCTTACTTCCCATATAGATGGCTCTGGGGAGAGGCCTTACTGCCAGGCACCTGCTGTGGTGAAGCGGGCCTGTCCTTAAGAGCAGGGTCTTGCCCTGGGCCCTGCTTCATATACTTCTTTACTTATTCTGGTTCTTGGCACCTAAGTCTGGGTAATCATTTTAAAATGGCAATACACATAAGCATAAAAAAATATTATGCCCTGAATAGCTTGTTAATCATTCTTTCCACACTTATGGACCTCTAGGCTCTCTTAGCTCCAGGGGGATTCTTTTAATTGAATGTATTCTGCTCAACAGTGTAAACTTTGAGAGCGCCTTCTCTTTTCCCATGTGTGAGTGGTGGGGAATCTCACTACTGAAGGGGCTTGGGCTGGACTCCTCCAAACCCCACCTCTTACTGATCACAACTATGGCAGCATCCTTTGTAATTTAAAAAGGTAGGGAAGCGGATTTGGCCCAATGGATAGGGCTTCCACCTACCACACGGGAGGTCCAAGGTTCAAACCCAGGGCCTCCTGACCCATGTGATGAGCTGGCCCACGCGCAGCACCGATGCGTGCAAGGAGTGCCATGCCATGCAGGGGTGTCCCTGTGTAGGGGAGCCCCATGCGCAAGGAGTGCGCCCTGTAAGGAGCGCTGCCCAGTGCTAAAAAATTGCAGCCTGCCCAGGAATGGCGCTGCACACACGGAGAGCGGAAGCAGCAAGATGATGGAGACACAGATTCCAGGTGCCGTTGACAAGAATACAAGTGGACATAGAAGAACACACAGCGAATGGACACAGAGAGCAGACAACTGTGGGGGGCGGAGCTGCAGGGAAGAGGAGAGAAATAAAAAAAAATTTTTTAAGTTAATAAATGTAATTAAGTCATTTATTGATAACTCCTCCAAGAAGTTCAGTGGAATGAGATGAAAAGGGCAAAAGTATATTTGTAGAGCTCAACATTCAGCAAGGGCCACCATGCACAGACTATAGAGCCTGATCTCAGGGCAGAGGGTTTTAATCTAGGAATTAGGACTTCATACTATGAAGACTGGAAGACCTGGGTTTGCAAGTCAGAAAAATCACGGCAGAAAGCCAGAGAAACTGCAGCCTGAATGTTGGGAAAATGGATACTAAAGACCTCAGTCTTCTCAAAAACTTGCAAGGAAACTATTGTCATTCTCAAGAATTTCTGAAGAAATTCCCACCAATTGACTTCATCAGCAGTAGGAAAATGAGTGGCTCACAAGCACTGGCTGAGAAGCAGACATTCGCATGTTTGCTAAAATGATATCCAGAGAATGACCACAGCTCTAGGCATTCAGGACTGGAGACCAGGTCTCAGCCTCAATCTCTACCATGGAAATGCACAGGAAAGGGATTCTGGGAATCGTAGTTTCCCAAACCTTAGAAAGGTGTGAAGGTGATTCCAAGTTGACAAAAGACCAGCAGTTGTCCTGAAAATGTCTCCTGATGGTTCTCAGATTGAGCTTTTATGCCATTACTAGTTTTAGTGGAATTATTATAGACAAATCTGATTTATGAACAGCAAGTTCAAGAACATCCCTTTCGTGTGTTACTTTTCTGCCCCCAACATCATAGATGCCCTTGAAAATTTGTCTTGCCTCTCTTCCTTCTTAATCCTGCCACTGGGGGATTGCGGTGGGGGAGGGTGTCATCCTGCCTTGGTTTTTGCTTATCCCTTAGCGATGGACTGATTAGCTCAGTGGTTATCCATTGGGGTGTAGTCCCAGGGCCCTTGCCTTTCTTCTGGTGGGATGACTGGTACCTTGTAGAGCACATAACATTGGTCACATAGTAGGACCTCAGTCAAGGTAAGTTCCTTTCTTCCTTAGAGTAGATATTCTTTTTGCCCACCCGTTACCCACTCACCTTCCTTCAGGTCATAGCAGCCCTGTTTGCCCTGGGCACCACCTCTCCCCCTTTCTATATCCATGTGGACATCATGGTGTGGGTGCAGCCAACCTCTGCTTTGCTCCTTTTCCACCCCCAATGCCCAACCCCTACTCAAGAGGTGGACATATGATCTGGGCAGTCAATCAGTGTTTCTCACCACTTAGGTCCTTGTGAATGGCTAAGAGGTAGGCACATGACTCACGTTGGTCCAATGAGAGCCATATGGGAGCTTTTGTGGGAAAGAGGAGCTTCTTTTTGACTGGGGCGTCCACAGTGAAAGAATGTAAGTCTAGAGATATTGGAGGCCTCTAAGAGTAGAAAGCCTGCCTGAAATAAAGCCATTACAGAGAAAACAAGAGTCCAGGGAAAATTTCCTGACAACATTGTTTGAACCCCTAGATTCAATTGAGTCTAAGGCTTTTGAACATTCATGTCCCAGGTTAAACCTACAGAGATTCTGAAACAAAAAGCAAGAGTTTTTGAGAAGGCAAAAAAGAGGAATTCAGAACAAGAGTAATACAACTGTAGGATGTATCAGGAAAAAGGGCACCATTGATCTGTCAAGCTTTGAATCTTCCCAGAACCTTTCCAGAGTCTGTTCCTCAAATCCTTAACTTCCTTTTAAGCCTGCTTTAATGAAACTTGCTTTACCTCAGATGCTGGGATTTAAGATAAGTGAAACATAATGTATGCAATATTTTTTCTCTAATAATTAACCATACAAGAACATACCTGGGAATGATACTATATCTAGTAATATAGGATTGAGTAGTCTCTCTGTTTATATGGCTTTTTTGTGCTTAAAAAGAATGAGTCTTAATTAAAGTTTTGTACATTATTTTTATTTTTTTATTTTTTTATTTCAGTTATAAGAGGGCTCTAGTGGGCTTAGTGATTTGACCTGAAAATGCAAACATCTTTCATTATAAAATTTGTATTAAAATTTGGTTTCAAGTAACTGCACTGCAAGTGAATTTTTAGAATGCAGGTCTCTGGACTTTGGAAATTACCTGCTTCTGTAGTTTGGCATTTCTTATTCCAGACGACTTGTTCTATATCTGCTGTGCATGAAAGAATACAAGCTCATTGTTTGTTTGATTTTTAAAACTGCACACAAAAGCCAAAATGGCTCAAGAGATGCAGCCTCTTGCTGGGTAGGTGTGATTAGAACACCAGAGCAACTTGGGCATGGTCAACTGCAAGGCCAAACTAAGGGCTCTGCTAGGAATCCAGATTCAAAGGACATTAAGGAAATAGAGCTGTCTGGAGGAGAGTAGGAGGACATTGCGTCAAAGGAGACCCTGGCAGATAGTGGAAGGATTCCAGAATGTGTAGTCAGGAACACGGAGGGCTTGAGGAGGACACGAGTTCATCCATTGCATGGATGGGGCTCTGAGGCAGCTTAGAGTATGTACCCCAGGAAAACATGTTCTTCATCTCGCTCCCTTGCTGTGGGTGTAGACCCATTGTAAATAGGACTTCCGATGAGGTTATTTTTAGTTAAGGTATGGCCCAACTGAATCAACAGGGATCGTAACCCTATTACTGGACACCTTATAGAGAAGAAGCCTGCAAACAGAAGCTACAGGGAGCAACCAGAAGCTGGAAGTCAACAAAACCTGGAGAAGAAAGGAGAAGATAACATCGTGTGCTTTGCCATGTGACAGAAAAGCCAAGGAACCCCAAAGCCTGCCAGCCAGCCAGAAGATACCCATCCTGGCAGGAAGCCAGCCTTCTAGCTTCTGAAACCATGAGCCAATACATTCCTGTTAAGTCAACTCATTGCATGGACTTGGCTTTAGCAGCCAGGAAAACTAAGAATCCCCTGTGCTGTGTTGTTCTTAGGGCAGGTCGAAGCCTGTGATGGGGGCTGAAGGAAGTCAGGGGATCGAAGTCTGGAGATGGCACAGGTGAAGAGGTCTGCCTGACCTGGCCACCGGGGTCTTACCTGGCAAAGCAGTTCAGAGTGACGGCTTTGGGGTTAGACGCCTTGGTTGGTGCGACCTTGGCAGATGCCTCATTTGTGAATTAGGACAATGGTAGTACCTGTTACACAGGGGTGGTTATGCAGGCTAACTGTGTATATGGTAAGCTCAGGTACCTCACAGTGCCAGGCATGGGAGGTGTAGGCACCCAACTAGCTATTTGTTGACTGACTCACTGATGGACTGGCTGGAAGAAATGACTGGATCATCTCATCCAATTTGAATGCCATACCTCATCAAAAAAGAGCAGTATTTGCTTTTTCTTGAGTTATGTCAATTCTATCTGTATGAATTTTAAGAGTAGGGTAGATGCAAAGATTAAAAAGGTGGAAAATATAGAAAAGGCAGAAGGAAAGAAGGCAAAACTAAACACCCATGATCTCATGCGTGAGAAATAGCCAATTCTAACCTTTCCTTCTAGTCATTCTCCCATATAGTTGCTGACATAGTTAGATCAGGCTGTGTACAGATTTTGTATCCTCTGATATGTATGATAATTTGATTGCTTTTGGAGGTACGTTTTAGTGTTTGGTTATTCACGTATTACTTTAACCCTGAGCCTTCATGGGGGAACTACAACGTGCTAAGGCCCAGAGAGCGAGAGATGGAGGCAGATCTTGCCTTCCCTGTGCCAACACAGGTGCTGGATGGTAGGTTCAAAACATAGAATAACGGGATGTTAAACAATTAAAAATGCCTGTCTCTACCATCTTCATTGAAACTCTTGCCCCAAATGTGTATTATCAATAGTTAACATGTGTCTCCATTTACACTTGGACTAGAAAATCTTCCCCAAATAACCAGTTCCTTTGCCTTCAACAATGCTTGCCGCCCCCCCCAGCCACCCTGATTCCTGGGAGCTGCCAACGCATGCACTGAGCTACTAGACACGTTCCCAGACGACGCTTAATTAAATCCTTTAATTATTAGCCACTCACCACATTTACATCATTCCCTAGTGCTTAGCGCCAGAATCATTAGCCAGCCTCCTATCTGTTCAAATTACTGCCTCAATTAGAGTTTTATCACATTCAGGCAAGTTGGAAAGCTGAAAACATTTTTTTTTTTAACTCACCAGCATTTAGCTTTGTATCAAGCAAGTCTGTAAGCCTAGAAAATGTCCTTTGTTCAATCAGTAAGTTAAGGCCAGACTTCAGGTTGACCCCAAATCTAAGATTAGCTTAATCAAATTCACTGGTGAACATAGCATCGTCAAACGTAATTGGAAAGCAATATTTTTATGAGTTTATTTGCACGCTCAAAGTCTGCACCACTGTGAACACCGTGCATATATTTTTTTGCATTTGCATGGGGCAGTGATGCAAGCTGCAAAGGCAGTTATGGATGAAAAGAATAACCAAATCCAGGATTTGAATTTCTGCTTGGTCACATGCCAGCTGATGACCGCAGCATTCCCCTTGCCTCTAAAATAGGTCTTCTGCCCTGTGGTGCTGCGAGGGTTAAATGAGGTATCAGAAGAGAGAGACTCCTCAGCTGTAAAGAGAAGTGGGGCATCAATGGGCAAGAAGTACAGTACGGAGGCTGCGAGAGGACAAGACACCTTCGTGCATCTCTGGTGGGGAGGGGGAACCCTCCCGACCCTGTGCCTTGTTTCCCAGTCTGCCTTTAGAACATGTTTTAGCCTTGGCAGGCAGGGATGGGCACGGCGGCAGGACCAGGGATAGAGCCTCCATCCTACGCCTGAGGATGCCAACTCCTCCCCAGCCCTCTTGCCCTCCCTGGCCCAGGGAAATCTGGCAAAGTTTAAAATAGAGTGCGACCTGTCAGGCCAGGTGTCCAGCGCTCTTTCTTCCCGGGAGAAGCCAGGAGGCTGAGAGGCGGGGCTGCGGCGGGGTCCTTTGAGCAATGCCCTCGGCCTTCCCTTGCCTGGCTAGCCTCCTCCAAGGGTCTGCGGGTGCAGCAACGGGACTACCTGTGTGGCGCCTGAGGACATGGCAGGACAGGTACAATAAAAGCCATGGTGCGGGAGAAGAGAGTATTTGGCAATGCCTAGCATGGATATGGTGCTCAAAATATGTTTTAATCATGATTTTCATCATGCATATACCACGCTAGCATTCCCGATCACTGAAGCTTCCCCTGACTTAAGAAAATAGCCTCCTAAGACCTCCCCTGACTCAAGATAGTAACCCCCCCAGACCCTGGCTCTCCCCTGTACCCCTACCTTTCCTCCATAGTTCCTGTTACCGTATTATGTGCTAGACAATGTTTGATCGATTTGCTTATTGCCTCACTCTTTCCCACTCTGCTTTTCCAGGACGCAAGCTCAACGAGGCTGAGGCCACACTGTGCTCCCTGCTGTATGCCCTGGCCCAGTGCTGGCATTCCATAGGTGCTCAGTAGATATTTATTGGGTAATGAATGAGCCTGAATATCTCCTTCAATCTTCTTTATAGGTGATGAGGTCTGCTTTAAAGACCCTTTATTTTTACTAAAGAGCTTAATTGGTGGATGATTCTTCTCTGGATGCAAAGATGTGGGACCATTTGCCCAGGCTTGTTCTCAATCCTTCTTAGAAAAAATGGCTCATTCAATCCACAGACATTTTATGAGCACAATGTGCCAGACATTGGGCTGAATGCTTAGACTTAAAAAAAAAAAAAAAAAGACTGGCATATGTCTGCTCTCAGAGTAAAGGGTGGGACAGACAAGTAAGCAGATCATTAGAATAGAATGTGCTATGATGGAGGTCTGGGACAAGAAGCAAATCACTTTACCTGAAGGAGTTGGGAATGGATTTTACAGAGGGAACAAGGTGGAGAGTTGAAGACATTGTAGGCAAACAAAGGAATGAACAAAGGCAAGATGTTACTGAACGGCAGGGCTGTTATGCATGGCTGTGCAAGTTGTGCACTGCACAACTCCATTCACACTGTAGTCTATGTGCCATTGGGTGGCTCTGTTAGAGAACAAGGCAAGTTCAGAAAATAGAGGGAAATGCCAAGCAGCTGGAAGACAGAATGGATTTAATGGCAGTGAGGTATAATGGTATGATGCAAGGTAATGATGTCAGATTGTGAAGGTTCTGGTAAGCAACACATGGAGATTAAAGTCTACTTTCCAGGCCTTGAAAGCCTAATGGGATGAAAAATGAAAATGAAAAGGCTCAAAGTAGTGGGTGGGGGGGAGCATGAAGTGCTTTCCCAAGCTGAAGGAGCTTTTGTGGAGAACTGGCAGCCTCCAACCCAAGCTGGAGGTATCTTTAGGGCAAGTGGGGGCTTTCTGGAGAAGATCAAGGGTAGGGCCTGTGGATGTCAAAGCTGGGTCTGGGAGGACTCAGGATTGAGAGTAGAAGGGAATAAAAGGACTAGGGCCACGTGGTGTCCTGGAAGCAGAGTGACGTTTCCTGAGTCACTTTGTGGTCGACAGTGTTGAGTACTGCGGGAAGATGAACTAGCATGGGGCCTGAGATCGGCCTTTGGGATTGTCCATCTGGGAGTTCACTGGGGCCTTTTGGGAGAGTGGGGGAGTGGGAGGGCAGGAGTCAACTGAGAGGATCTGAGCATTGGAGGAGAGTGGAGGAAGTAGCAAGAGCAGCATGAAGACACCTAAGGATCAGGGTCTCCCTGGCCCACCTGGGAAGGACTTCTCGCTAGCTGGAGTCAGAGAACCCAAGCTTTTCTTTTTTTTTTTTTTTTTTCAATTTTATTTATTTCTCTCCTGTTCCCCCCACCCTACCCCGGTTGTCTGTTCTCTGTATCTATTTGCCGCATCTTCTTTGTCCACTTCTGTTGTTGTCAGCGGCATGGGAATCTCTGTTTCTTTTGGTTGCGTCATCTTGTTGTGTCAGCTCTCTGTGTGTGCGGCACCATTCCTGGGCAGGCTGCACTTTGTTCTGTGCTGGGTGGCTCTTCTTACAGGGCGCACTCCTTGTGCATGGGGCTCCCCTATGCGGGGACACCCCTGCGTGGCAGGGCACTCCTTGCGCGCATCAGCACTGCGCATGGGCCAGTTCCACACAGGTCAAGGAGGCCTGGGGTTTGAACTGCGGACCTCCCATGTGGTAGACGGACACCCTAACCACTGGGCCAAGTCCGCCGCCATCCCAAGCTTTTCTTGTCATGGCTCCTTGAGCTTTGAGATTACTAAGTATGTGGAAAACAGCCATGATTCATTTGCACATCATTCATTCACATAACACATAATTGCTTGCGCTGTGTCATGCTGTGTTGCCAGACATTGAAGGATCACCTGAAAACATGATGGACAAGACTGTTTTTATGAGCTCTTACTTCTGGAGCCAGATAATAAAAGACTACTTACCTGGATAGGGCCCTTTCAGATCACGACAGGTGCGGTGAAGAACATGCAGCAGGGTCATGGACTGGAGATGGCTGTGACATGGGGGGTAAAGGGTAACAGGTGTGGGTCTATGTATGCCACATTAGAGAGGCTGGGAAGGCCTCAGGAAGGAGGTGGCAGCTGAGCTGAGACCTGGATGATGAGCAGGAGTGCCCCACGCAAAGATCCAGCGAAGCATATTCCAGGTAGAAGGAACTGGAAAATCCCTGAAGACCGAATCAAAGAACAGAAAGAAGTCCAGAGGCTTAGTGAGCCTGGAGGAACGTGATGTCAGGGAAGAGGCCAGGACGGAGAGGCAAGGTGAGTGTAAGGCCACATGGACCTGGTAAGGAGGCTGGGTTTATTTTCTGTGCCCTGGGAAACAACTGGAACCCTTGAGTCATGAATAGGAATTCTGCCATGGGTTTAGCCATTTTCTTTGCTGGTTTTCAAACATTTCTTCAAATTGTAACAGATTGGTTGGCTTTCCGATCTTGTTCTCAGTATTCTCTTCATGCTAGCTGAGGGTGGGCCTTTCCTCTTCCTTTTTAGCACAATTCAGCACTCCTCGGGGACCAGCTCTGTGCCATGCACTGTTCAGGGTATGATAACGGGGGAGGGAAGCAGACATGACTAAGACCAAGTCATCCCTGGCCCCTCTCCAGTTCAAAGGCTCTACTGGCCTCCACCGCCCTCATTGGCATGACCCCCCAGGACCTCCACCACTTCTCCCCACTTCCCTCTGCAGTGCCTCTTTGGGGGTCCCTCCACCTTACAGTCTGTTCTCATCCTTCTAACACTGCAGCGCCTATAAGATGCGCCCTGCTGCTGGCTCTCGACTTGGCTTGCCTCCTCCTCAGTGCCCCTGGCCACTTCTGCCACGTGGAAAGCACCCTCCAGTGTTCCGGGAAGTAACCACCTTCTCCGTCTGACCTGACTACAAGTCTATCTCTCCTAGACTGGATTGTAAACACACCCAGGGCGCGGGCATTGCCTTATTCATTTTTGCAGGGCATGTTTTTTGGCAGCCCATTCAATAAAAATGGACTGAATAAATGAGTCATTTTCTCATTTAAAAGCCGGATTTGTAGATAAACTTGGGCAGTTAACTCCTCTAGACATCAGACTCCTTGTGGAAATTGATTGAATTCAATAATCTCTCTCTTCCCTTTTAGCACTGACTATACAGGAATTGATTCAATAAGATTCTGAAATCCAAGATAAAGAAATATTTGGCTTACATGCTTCTTCTCCTCTTTTAAAGGTATAATAATCTTGCACTCAAATTTTTAGGCATTTGTAGTAAACACAGTGGCAGTTGGTGAAAAAAGGGAAAACCTTGCCAAGGCAGTGATTTGTTTATTAATTAAACCGTATCGCATGATTCCATTCTTCAGAATCCTTTACTCTTAAATCATTCTGTGTGAAGGGATCTTGAAAATGAGTATGGTTCACACTTGAAAGAAAAGGAGGGAAATGAGCAAATGAAAAAGAATGCCCATTCCAAGCTGCGCAGCTGGCGTTGACCGTTCTTGAAGGCCTTTGGGTGGCTGCTCCCTCTCTGAGAGTTGGCAAAGATGGGGGTGGGGGTGCAGAGGTGTGGGGCATGAACCCCTTAGTGGCTGGTGGACACGGAGCCTCCGAAGGTCAGCGCCGTGTTGAGCTTAACTCCCACTCCAGCACCAGGGGTGTAGGCCAGGTATGGCCGTTCCAATCCCCTCCCTCGGCGCTCCATTGTTCCTGTTTCACAGATGGGGGAAGATGGATGAGTCACTGGAGGACCCTGGCAGTGATGGAGGATGCAGGAGTGCCTGGGGACGGGCCAGGTAGGGTGGGCTGTTCGTTATGTGCTGTGGATTCCAGCACTTTAAAATGATTAACTCGAGGAGAAGTTTCACCCCATCCTGAAGTTTCGATGCTGACAATCACCATCGCTGCCCCCCACCCCCTAATGCACGCCGTGGTCGCAGTTCAGGTCTGGCCTCACGGTTTATTGCACCTTAGGGAATTTGTCTTCTCTTGCCTGACACGGCCTGGGTGTCTTTGCAGCCACTGACATTAGCCTTTCATCACGTCTTCGGTACCGAGGCTGCAGCTTGGATCCAGAAGCAGCAAGGCTAAATCGCACTGTTGGACATGCTGCGCTTCAAAGGGAGACTTTCCGGGGACAGGTCCCAAGTTCACGAGGGGCTCATTGCACCAGAAGGTCTTGCCTGTGAGAGAGACACTATTGGGACCATGTTTCTCTTCCCATCGTAATTAATTTATCTGCTCTTTGTAAGAAGTGAACAGCCTGAACATTAAGAAACATCTTCACTTTCACAGGATAAACATGCAGTTCTAAGGATGATCAGAAATGATCGTTTATGGAATACTTTCAAGGTGCAACAGTGTGCCTGGCTTTAGGTATGACTGAGTCACAGTGGATCCATCCCTTCCTTCTCTGTGGCCTCAGAAACAGGTCTTTCAAGTTCCTGTCGCCATGCCTGTATCCCGCCATTGATGACAGGTCATCGAGAACAAGTCATTATTATCTGCGCACACTCAGCTCTAGGAAAAGAAAATCACTTAAAACCAGACCAAATTTGCTTTATTACATAGTGGCAAAAAAGAAGGTAAATATGTATTTATCTTAGAATAAGTAGAATATGGGTTCCAGTGCAACAATCTGCTGATTCTTAGTTTGAACAGAGAATAAATCAAGTGTTGGGACATTAGAGGTGTAATTTTTCTGACAAATTGTCTGATACACCAATACCCTTCTTTTCATGTGTGACTCTTACAGCAGCTGATCAAAAAGAAGGTCATTTTCACAAAAATATCTAAAGCCATTTCTATTTCCTCCTGGGATCTCTTTGTCCTTTGCTATTTATATCTCTTGCTTCTAACATGCCCACTGTGTCAGCATCCTGGGTAATTTTCTTTTCTTTTCTTCAGTTGTTAACTGGTTCAGTTCTGCCATTTGCTTTCTTATCAGTGACTATGGCTATGAGCAGAGCTGTTCTAATTTAATAAGAATTTTATCATTATATAAAATGATAATACAATGATATATATTTCTAATTTATAAATAACTAATTTGATCACTTTATTCATGAATATTTTTGTGTTCTGATGACATTTCCTCCCCCCAAAAAAACCTCATAACCAAGAGTAATTAAATACTAAATTCCTCCCATCAAAAAAAAAAAAGACTATAAACGCTATTTTAAGTGACTTGTGCTAATTGTTGAGCAAGTGGTCCAGATATCTGGGCTCTCAGGCTGGAACAAGATATGATTCCTTACTTTCATGTCAAGCTGGAGTTTTCATACTGGGACATTCCTTGATGGGCCCATTTTACAGATGAGCCTCAGAAAGTCAAGCAATTCACCCAAAGGCACATGCTAGTCAATGCGGGGGCTGGGATTCCAACAACGTCTCTTGATTTTAAGAGCCTCTAGGGGACATCGAAGGATGGAAGAAGCTTGGGTGAGCAAAGGAAAGAGGGGTTCTGGGTGAAGGGAGCCAAGGATGCAAGTAAGTGGGGGCTGCATGGTAGATCGAGAGATTCAAACAAAACAGTGAATGTGGAAAATGTGAAAGGCATTTGGAACTTCCGGTGTCAACTGCCTGGGCTTTTAGTCCTTCGCAGAAGAATCTGGGCAAGCCGCTGAGACACTGCCTTTATCTTTCCTCCTCCAGCCGAGGCTGGTTCCCATTGTCCCCCAGCCCTTATCTCCTGCAACGTAGGCTGGGCGAACTCTTGAAGTTAAACGGGAAATAGTCTTTTCATCCCGCAGCAACCAGCCTGCCAGATAGCATCTAGATAAGCGCGGTGCACCTTTCTCAGGGCTTCGCACACTGCAAACGGTTTTTGGCAATAAAAACCTTCGATGTAGAAAGAAACTTCGATGTAGAAAAAAAACCTTTTGAATTGTTATTTTTCCCTGAGGTCCTAGAGGAAGAAAGGAAGTTTACTTAAAGGGAAACACTTTTCCACAGACTCTAGTAGCTAGTAATTTGGGCCTGTAAAACCGTATTCCAATGACAGCCTGCCCCAAACGTCTTGAAAATCACTCTTGACCTGGGAACTGGCTCCAAGAAACCACGGTTGATATATTTAAATGAATCCAGCTGGTTTACACTGCAGTTTTGATCCAGGGGATGTGGTAGGGAGTTTGGGGGGACAATACTTGAAGTGGATCCAGTGCCTTTTGAATAGAAGTTTATTTTATGACCACTTTTATTCGAAGCCCGGAGACTGGCTGTGGGTGGGAACACGCTGGTACCCGGGGCTACTGGTTCTCCTCTCCCTGCCCTCGCCGGGGCTCTCAGTACAGGCTCTTCCAGGCGCCTGCTGCTCCTGTCCTTTTCACTGGCAGTGACCTGGCTTTGAAAACACCCCTAACAGCTCAAACTGTAATCATTTCCATTAAGATCCCTTAAGCATCTCTGGATTCTGGGTACCGCAGCAGAGCGGTCTCCTTTTCTGCTTCCCCTCCAAGACGGGATGGGCTCACGTCTCCTCTTCAGGCTGGTCTCTCATTCTGCTGACAACAAGCGTTCCTCTGACCTCCCGAGGAGGCCGAGTAAAGGGTCCAGGCCGGGCCCCCAAGCTGAGGACTCTGTTTAGAGCTCAGGGCAAGAACCCGAGGCCAGACCTCGTGTGCCAAATGGGCCTCTCTTGATGGCCAAGGCTTAGCTCTCCTTGCAGAGCAAAGCAATCAGCCTCCCAGCCATGTGCCATTGGGAATGGCAGAGAGCTCAAAGGATAAAACCTTGTCTTCTTGATATGCCAGGAAAAAAAAAAAAAAAAAACCTCCTTGAATAGACCACTGAGATGTGATGGAAACGAGGGTTCTGGACCTCGTGAGCCAAGACACGCTGAGAGAAAGCAGAACCGCGGGTGAGGAAAATAATTGACAAAGACAAAAATGGTCTTTGTGCAGCCCTGAGGAAGCCAAGCTGGGAAACGGTTGCTGAGGAGCTGCCCAGAGCTGGAGCCTGGTGCAGAACTGTGTCCAAACCATACTTTCTAGATTAATCCTCAATAAAAGAATGAGGCCCTGTTGCTGCTGGGATCCAGGAGAGTTGTTCAGGCATGGTCCTTCAGACACGCTCGGAAGCCAGTGGTTTGGTGTGTTTTCTGACGTCTGGGCTCTAGTTTGAAAGGCTGTATTGTAAACCTACTGTCACCCAGGGAGAATCTTGGGGGATGTATGGTCAGGGCAAATGGAAAAAGCAACCCTTGAAAATGCTAGTCTCTAAAAGCTACCATCAGAAGGGATGTATATATTTTATACAATGGAGTATAAAATGTCACTTTCAGGCCTTGACTTGAACAGGAGGTAAATCAGAGAGCAGTCCCAGGTAAATCTCAGGGAACCCAGTTCTGTGGGTGAGTTCAAGTAAGCCTTGAAACAGCCTTGCCTTAACAGAGAGTTGTAGTAAAAATGGGTCTATCCTTTCTCCTCTATCTTCCATTATTGAATGTAGTAGCTGGAAATGAAGTTGAATAGTTGATGTTGTCCATAGTCCTTTTGTCTAGACTGAAATCATTAAACTTTGGATAAATATTTGTCCAGTCCCCACCAAATGCCAAGATATATAATAGGTGCTGAAATAGTTGCTCTTTTCTTAGAAATGTCTAGTCTTTTGAGGAAGATGGACATATAAGCAAACAATTGTAATGCCATGGTGGTTGGAAACTATATGTATCCCAGAAAATCATGTTCTTACAGTTAGTCCATTCCTGTGGGTGTAAATCTAGTGTAAGTAGGACCTTCTGATTAGGTTACTTCAGAAACAATATGAACACAGAGAAAAAGAAAAAGAAAGCCATGGAAGCAAGAAGCTGAAAGCAAGGAAACCCAGAAGAGAAAGGAGAGAACAGCAGATGCCACTATGTGCCATGCCATGAGGGGAGTCCAGTCTTTTGGAAGAAAGCATCACCTTGATGATGTCTTGATTTGGACATTTTCATGGCCTCAAAACTGTAAGCTTGTAAGCAAATAATTCCCATTGTTAAAAATCAACCCATTTTATGGGAGAGCCCTACCCTCTTCCTTAGGAATGTGTGCAAATGTAATTGCAGACCCATTGGACTTCATGTGTACTGGATTCAGCTGAGGTTCCTTGCCTACAGCTGATGGTTTATGGATTAGCTGAAGCAGGTTTCTCAGGAGGTCAACACAAACTCCAGCTCCCTCACCATTTTACTTGTTACGGAGAAGCAAATGAGAACATATGGATAGATTGCTTGCACCCACCTGCCTCATAGGTCACCTGGAGGGATGAGGCTTGGACAAAGCAAACTTGGCCATTCACTGTATCTGTGTAATCCTTATAACAAAGGCCCAAGGAGTTCTGCCTCCACCAGGTACATTGCCCTTTGTAGCTCAGTGGGTAGTTTTAGCTTTTCTCTCAATACCTTGGGGAAAAAATGCTTGAGTCCCTCTAATCTGTAAAAGAGACCTTGTGGCTAAAGAGAAAAACAAATTCCCTGGTTGTACTGATCTGCATGGAATTTCATGCTCAGATTTGCTGCAGTTCATTTTTCTTCTTTCTGCCATGTTGAAAGCAGCCCAGAGTGAAATCCCGCTGAGACACCAACCAACATCCCGACCTTTAGCCAAAATGTTAATGGCACCTGCCAGGATCAGCCTCCTCTAGGAGATGGAACTTGGGAGACCCTGGAACTGTGCTGCCATGAAGCACAGCCCATCCTGCCTTGGGACCCCTTCTCCACAGGCATTGAGGCCATTTCCATGGTTACACTGGATTGAATGTGGGGTGATCCAGACCCTTTCTTATCACAAATGACCAAAGGAATTTATGGTATTGTAAAAGGAGGGAGGAGTCACATCTAACACTTGACAGAAATCCTTCCAAGAGTAAAGGCCAAAGCATATTCCAGAGAGCACTGGTCTATTCTCCAATTCCAGAAGGAGGCACCTGCAGTAGCCCTTAGTTTCCCTTTAATTAACCATGAAGGACTCTGCATAGCATGGATCACTGGCGAGTCTTCAGATCCATCTTTACCTCTACCTTGGGGGGCACCTCTTGATCATCACAGTCACGTTTTCCGGTAGCAACAATTTTGTCAAGGTTTTATTTGATTGTTTCCCGAACAAATAGCCTAAATGTTATTTCTGAAGAAGTGAAAGATTATTGCAATTTCCCAGAGGAAATCTGAGAAGCCTGCCTTAATTGACACCAGCAAAGCACTCAGCACTGGGGATTTGCAGCATTAGCTAGGAGCAAATTAAAAGCTTGTCTCTGCTGTAAAAATTTCATATTTGGTGAATGGTCCAATTCATAAGCATAGTCAAAAGCTAGGATCCCAAGGGGATGGTTCCAACTTGGATTTTAATTGATTGTCCTTTTTTTTTTCCTGCCTAGAGTTGATGGATTGTGAAACTTTTTGTTTAAGGGAAATAACACGGGGAGTCTTTCTAATGCCACTTCTCTGGGTGGGAGTTAAAAGTGCTGTGCAATCATTCAAATGCTACAGGACTTTCTGAGGGAGAGAATTTTAAAACACTCATTATTATTAGGCCTAATTAGGTATAACCGGGTCAATTATACTGCACATTCAAAGGCCATTCTATATATCAGGTAAACACACCTGTGGCAAAATGAAGTAGTTTGGGGTAATGATTGAAAGATGGACACTGCCCCTATCCCTGCTCAGATTCAACTGGAGCCATTCCACCTCTGTATGTGTTAAATATCAGGGCTCCATGTAGGACCTAATTTTAAAAGGGGTTCTGCTTAAAAATGCTTAGTAACCAATTTCTATACCTATTGCTTTCTCCCTTCCACAATATTTGTATCACCTGGTTTCTCTTCTCAAGCATATATACCCATTCTTTTTTTTAAAAAAAATTATTGTTCCCACACTTTATATACATTCCCAGGTGCTCTTATCAAGTCTTCTCAGCTAGGTTGTGTGGTGTAAGAAACACGGCCCCGATCAGACTGTGGGAGAATGGAGCCTGCTGTCCGTGGAATTAGGGCAACAGGAAGGTGGGCTGCGTGTTTACTCTGTGTGTACAAAATGAACCTGGCAGACAGGAGTGCCACAGTTCAAGGAAAGGAAGAGGAAGAATGTCCCCTCACAGACACATCTCCGTCTTTTATGGTTGAACCATGCCCCCAAAACGTATGGTGAAGTCCCAACCCCCAGTATCCCAAGAAGGGACCTCATTTGGAAATATGGTCTTTGAAGATGTGATTTGTTAAAATGAGGCCAAAATGGACCGGGGTGGGCCTTCAATCCAATACGCTTCGTGTCCTTGTAAGAAGAGGAAGTTGGACACGCAGACACACGTAGGAGAGAAGGCCTTGTGAACACGGAGGCAGAGACTGGAGCGATGTTGCTACAAGCCAAGGAACATCAAAGATTCCTGGGATCTCCAGAAGCAAGAGCAGGTAAGGAAGGATTCTCCTCTACAGGTTTCAGAGGGAGCTTGGCCCTGCCAACACCTTGATTTTGAACGTCAAGCCTCCAGACTGTGAGACGATAAATTTACTTTGTTTTAAGCCATACAGCTCGTAGTATGTATTTATGGCAGCCCTAGGAAGCTAAACCACTTGACAGTTTTATTCACTGGTAAATTAGTGAGATATGACTCTGAAGAATCATACACACCAAAGCATTCTGACCTCCTCAAAACAGTCACCTTAGGTAAGGCCATACATATTCCAAAGATGCAGCCTGGGTTTTTTTTTGAGAAACGTCTTCAGAAACTATGGCATTAAAAACATGTTTATTGAGAGTGCAGCACAGTTTCACGAAGGTACGTTGGATTTTGGGGACTCATCTTAAGTCATGACGAAACAAATTGGTGGATAAGGTGGGCATCAGCTTGGATAACTAAGTTTTAAGTAAAATATACAGAGGTTGGTTTTTACCCTGGGCTTCATTTACTGGTTCTGAGGACCTTATAATAAGCATTCATTCATTCATTCATTCATTCATTCATTCATTCAGCTGCTGCTTATTGAGCCTCTTGGGCTGGCAAATTTCTGCTCCTTTCCTGCCTCTCACTGTTTCCCACTTAAAACCATTTTGCCTCTTAGCCAGTGTTACCCATTTCTTTATACCAACTGCTTCATATCATTCAAATGAAAATCCAACTATTACTTCAAGGGTTTTGGAGCCGCCTTCAGCTGCCATATTTAAAATCTGCACTCCAGAAATTCTGCCTGCTTTCCATAGTATTTGGGAGGTTGACCTCAGTCTTTATTTTTCTGGGCTATTTTTAGAGCACAATCTATGCTAGTACGTTATTTACATTGGTCAAATGAGCTGGCTGCTTGCCAGGAGGGCTCTTTCCTTCCTCATAGGTTGACACCACCCCCAACTGTCCCTCCTAAGTGGCTGAGGCTCCTTGGGGCACATGAGCCATGTAATTACAAAAGAAAAATAGCTGTCTCAAACATCTGTTTACTTGATCCATTCATTTTTCTTAAAAAGAACCACAAATACATGAAAAGTTTTGTGTGTGTGTGTGTGTGTGTTTAATTCTTTTTTTTTTTTTTTCATGATAGTAACCACATTGCCAGACTCCTGGGCTCCAGGTCAATGCAACTACCCAAAACAGAGAAAAATTCTAGAAGACCAGGCAGGATGTTAAATACAACACCATCTTCTTGGTTGCCATAGAACTAGGTTCATACTAATGGTTAGCTTTAATTTTCTTGCTTGCAAAATATGTTGTTAAGACATGGCCCCATTTGAAATGAAGGGAGGGAGATGAGATTTTCAAACTCATGGAAAGAAATTAGATGGAAGATTGTGAAAGCACAATGCACAGGGCGATGAAGTGGCTCTGAAAGTTTTCTAGCTGACTAAGTGTTTTAAATATCGAACCTGGAATTTTACCCAAAGTTTCAACACATCTCAGTGTGTTATACACCCCATGCCATTATTACTCATTTCAGAACAGCTTGAAAAACTGCACAGAGTTCAGGGGATGACCCAGTCATGTTGGAGCAACAATATAGCTTTACAAACTCCTCCGCACTGCTCTCTTTCATGTGAGAGCCCTATTGCACTTTACAAATTTGACTTTTTTAATCCTCCCAGCTTCATTGCCTGGTTAACGGTGAGACACATTTTCCAGGGTTTCAGCGTGCTCTCTCTCTCTTTAATTAGGTAAGTGTGCGATATCAAGGCCTACATTTCAGAAAATGGATATACAGTCCTTGACTTTTGGCCATTCTAATATGATCATTAAGTAACCCTGGAGAAAAATGGAATACTTTGAACAAGCGATGTGAAGCAGATGTAGCTTCAGAAGTAACATTTTAAAAATGTGCCTTGGATATGACGTCTTTTCCCATTTCAGAAATCACCAGCATGGTGGATGGCTTAAAATATATGAAGTGAGATTTAGCAGCTGGGGAACACTTGTTTATCTACTTCATAGTGTTAAACCCCGATAAATGTTTTGAACAACGAACTGGTATGTAACATTACCAAATAACTCTTTCTATTAAACGAAACTCGTTAGATCTCGTGGTACAGCTGAGTTTTGTACTATCAAAGGATTATGGGCCACATGTTACTCCAGGATAATATATAATCACATAATTGTTATAGCTATATTTCAGAAGCTGTTAACTTTAGTATACAACTTTATTTTATACATGAGATATGTGGGATATGTCCTACAGCCTGGAAGCATGGGCAATCATTATGTGTAAAGGGTTATGGGTTAGAACTACTTGGTTTGGTCAAAAACATCAATCCAGGGAAGAAAGTCAGAAGGTTTGTTAGTATTTTGTAATCAAAACTAATCTATTTGGTTGACCAGATCTCCATTCCTCATCTTGTTGGATTGACCTATTATGAGTTGGACCCTAGTTCTACTGAAGACCATAAAAGTGGTCAGATATTGCTGATCTGACTCGTCTCACTTTAGATGTGGGTCCAATTTGGTGGTAATAACTCATCTTGATGATCTTATTTTCCCTGGCTCTTACATGTAGATTATGAAAATCTCCTTTCCTGGAGTCTATTATAAAATGTGTACACTATACCCAAAAAATTGGTTAAAGAAAAAAAATCCAACAATAATTAATGTTGACAGCAGGAATGAAGCTTGGATCACAGAATCTGGTGTGAGAGATATAGCCTCTGTACTTTTTTTCAGTTTGAATTAATCTTCTTTATCCTGAGTTTCATCTATAGAGGTGGTAGGGAGCTTGTATAGTATGTGGGTTATAGATGAGTACATCCAGTCCTTGATGCCATCTCTCGACTTTGGTTCCTGCTGATTCCTTCCTCGCTCTGCTGGCTCTTAGTCACCAGTTGGTGTCGTCTTTGGCTTCTGGTCCTGTGGCTTTCTTTGTTGCTTTCATCCTGCACAGGATTGAGTCTTTGGTTCCAAAAGCATTTGGGGAATGAAAATGTTATGAAGCTAAGTTCCCATCTACCTACTACCATTTCTTTACTTCTGGGGTCATTCCTAGGAAATGGGTCAAAGGTGTTCCTTGCTTTTGGATCCCACAGTCTTAACTGGGAATTGATTCCTTCCTATGACTTGATTGGGGCTGGATGTGTGGGTGGAAGAGAGCCACGGTCTTTATCCATGAGTCCTGCTGATTTTTACCCTCTTATCTGACTCCTCTGGATTCCAGGAAATCCTTTTTGTTCTTGGAAAATCATACTCTCACTGGTTACAGACAGTTCTGCATGACACTCAAATAGCACTGAAAAGTGGACAGCTGCAGCACTATAACCCCTTTCTGGGATGTCCCTGAAGGAGAGTGGTGTAGGGAAATCCCCCCAGTGGGCAGAACTTCAGTGTACCTGGTTGTTTATTTTGCTTGGAAGGAGGTGCATTTGTACACGGATTTATAGGCAGTGCCCAATGGGTTGGCTGGATGATCAGGGACTTGGAAGGAACATAATTGGAAAATTGGTAGCAAAGAGATCTGAGGGAGAGATATGTGGATAGATCTTTCTGAGTGGGCAAAAAACATGATGATGTTTGTGTACTATGTGAATGCTCACCACAGGGTGACTTCAGCAGAGGAGGAGTTTAATAATTAAGTGGATAGGATAACCTACTGTATAGATACCAGTCAGCCTGTTTCTCCAGCCACTCCTGTCATTGCCCAATAGGTTCATGAACAAAGTGACCGTGGTAGTAGGGCCTTGGTGCAGGAAAGTCCATGTCATTGAGCCCATACACAAAGTCTATCCCTACCACCACATACCCCAGATATGGATTTGTCTTCCTACATACAGTGCTTCTACCAAAACTACCATCCTGGACTTACAGAATACCTTATTCACCATCATGGTATATATACAACTGTAGCAGTTTGATATGGTTATGATTCAAAAAATAGATATTGGATTATGCTTGTAATCTGATCTGTACCTGGACATGATTGAGTTATGATTAAGGCATTGAGTCACCACCCCTTGATGGATGGGGACTGACAGATAAAAGGCATGGCAAAGAATAGATTTGGGGGTTTCTGATGTTGAAGTTTGATGCTGAAGACCCAGGAAGTAAGCCCACAGAGGAAAGAGAAACCAGCCCCAGGAAGAAAGGGACTGTGAACCCATAGGATAGCAAGCCCCAGGAACATAGAAACCCAGGAAGCCTGAACCCTCACAGATGTCAGCAGCCTCTTGCTCCAAATAGACTTTGGTGAGGGAAGTAACTTATGCTTTATGGCCTGGTATCTGTAAGCTCCTACCCCAAATAAATACCCTTTATAAAAACCAACCAATTTCTGCTATTTTGCATCAGCACCTCTTTGGCTGACTAATACAACAACATTGTTTCTTACCAAAGAACCCACTTCACAGCAAGTGAAGTATGGGAATAGGTACATGCTCATGGAATTCACTTACCTTTCTATTTCCCATCATCCTGAAGCAGCTGGATTGATAGAGCAGAGGAATGATCTTTTAGGACTCAATTCCGGTGTCAACTGGGTGGAAATACCTTGCAGGACTGGGGCAATTTTATCCAGAAGGCTGTTTATGCTCTAAATCAATGTTTAATCTTTGGTGTTGTTTTTCCCATAGCCAGGATTCATGGGTCTAGGAATCAAAGGATAGAAATGGGAGTGACACCACTCATCATTACCCATTGTAATCTACTTCCTGTCACCATGACTTTATACTCTATTAGTCTACAGGTCTTAGTTCCAAAAGAAAGAATGTTTTCACCAGAAGACGCAACAATGACTGGAATTTAAGACTGCCACCCAGTCGATTTGGGTTCCTCTTGCTTCTGAATCTACAGGCAAAGAAGGGAATTACTGTACTGGCTAGAATGAGTGATCCAGATTGTGCTACTACACAATAGAGGTAAAGAAGAGGTTGCCTGGGACAGGAGATCCCTTGGGGTGTTTCTTAGTATTACCATGCCCTGCGATTAAAGTCAGTGGAAAACTGCAACAACCCAAGCTGGGCAGGACTACTACTGGCCCAGACCCTTAGGAATGAAGGTTTGGGACATCTCATCAGGCAAAGAGGCAAGACCAGCTGAGGGTAATGGGAATATAGAATAGGGTAATGGAAGAAGATAGTTATAAATGCAAGCTACATCCATGTGACCAGTTGCATAAATGAGACTATAATGGTTACGAATATTTCTTCCTTGTTTTTTAATTATTATGTTTGTATATATACATAACACAAATATCTTTGTTTTCATCCCTATCTTATCCATTTATCATATAATATAAATTACATTACCTTTATGTCACAGTATTTAAGTTGCTGAACAGCAAGTTTAAGAGTATTACCCATGGATTTGCATCCTCTTCTGGGGAAAGAGAGAGTGTGTTTCCAATTGTACACACAACAGTTGAATTATATTAGGCAAAAGTATCACTGTTAGTTTCATTTAGAGATTAAATATGGTTTAAGGCAACATGTATGTGTGCCAAGTTGACAAAGTGTAGATGTGATGATTAAGTTCATGTGTCAACATGGCTAGGCTATGGCATCCAGTTGTTAGTCAAGCAAGCACTGGCCTGATTGTTACTGTGAGGGTATTTTTTGGATTTAAATCATCAATCATTTGATTGCATCTATGGCTGATCACATCTACAATGAAAGAGATTGCCTTCAGCAATGAAGTCTCACCCAATCATTTGAGGGCCTAAAGGGAGAACTAATTATTTCAGCAGTTGGAAAGAAGAATTTCAATCTCTTCTTTAGCCAGTCAGCTTTTCTTGGGGCATTCATTGAAACCTTTATTGAGTTCCCAACTTATGGTCTGCCCTAAGGAATTGAGACTTGCCAATCCCCACGGTTGCACGAGCCAATTTCTATATTAAATCTCTTAGTGTGTGTGTGTGTATAAATATATATCCTATTGGTTCTGTTTCTCTGGAGAACCCTGAATAATATACTGGAGAAGTCAGTAAAGGTCTTAAATAGGTAGGGCTTCTTTGGTTTTCACTTAAAGGCCACACTCAATTGTAGCCCTTGTTAAGAGTTAAGCGGGGAAATATCTCTGAGGAGAAATTCAAGCTTTCCTTCCAGCTTGGATCAGTCATGAATGGTGATTATCTGACTGTAATTCAAATCATATGTGCTACCTTTTTTCCCCCTATTCAAGATTATTTTTCCCCTTTTAAATCAAGCAAAATAGTCATTGGCTTCAAGGCAGACCTGTTCACATAAAGACAGTTCTGTAAGTGCTATGGTGTTCCAAGATCTCAAACTACAAACCAGATTTATAACTCTCCAGCAAAGATGAGGCCCAGTGTAATGCATCCGTGACGAGCTTGAAAATCTTCAGCCTCCCCTGGTGACTCATGAATGAATACATTTCAAAACACAAAACGGAAATTGCAGAAAAACACAAAAACGTGGACAAGAGAGTCCAGTCCTTTCTTTATATTCAGGTGGCAGCGACTCAGTTTATATACAGGTGGACCTAATTATGCTTTTGTCCCTAAACAACTGAATGAAAAGTGAATGACCAAAGTTTCCCTAGGAATATTTCCCAGCACCTAGACATTTGAAGTCAGTGTGGATAATGTATGTAGGTATTTGGTTTTACTTGTGCGAGGGTTTCCCACATGTTTGGAATCTTTTAGACAGAACTTCAGGCCAAGTGAGGCAGAGTTGCTTGACAGAGAGGACTTGTCATCAAGAGTCAACACATGGGAGGCTTGAGTTTCTGCGCTGCCACTGATTGGTGATGATGTTGGGGAAACTGTATACCATCTGAATTTTGGTTTCCTTTTCAGCGAGGTTTTAATAAGGTTACGTGTGGAATTTGTTGAGCATCCTAGAAGCACTAGCTACTGTAGTGATAAGAGCTCATTAGGAGGGTGCTGAGTACTGCAGTGGAAATAAAAATGTGCCTAGAAAAGGGATAAGTAATGTAAACAGCCCCACTCCTTCCCTGCTCCCTACTGGTACACAGTTACCAGGAGACCCCTCAATTACTTGGCCCTTTCATACTTTTTCATTGACCTTATAAGGTGTTTTCCTCATTTTCAAAATTAGTCTCAGATTTCTTTAGAGTCCTCTATACTCTAAAAATTTGACAGTATTTTAAAAAGTATATTTTCTATTATGTGTTGCCATGGACAATGATTTTTCCACTCTAGCTTGTTTGTGAGGTATCAAATGGACTTCCTAGAAATGCCTCTGGCCATACTTTGTATTCTCCAGCAGCCTGTTCACCCCAATGCCTACACAACCTTACCACCCTGTGTCCTGTCTCCATTGTGTGTGTGTGTATGTGTGAAAGAGATGTTTATTTGGATGTGTGGCCATGCTAATTACTGTCCTTATGTGTTTACTGTATATGGTCAGATCAATGAAGCAAGAATTATAGTGTGTCTTCTGAATAGGACCTTATATTGCTGAGTTTTATAAAAGTAGTATAAGGCAGAGGAAGGGTTTTTTTAAATTCACCTCATGGTAAAGTATTCTCACTGTCCCAATTAGCCTGGGGCATGGCAGGAGTCATTGCAGTAGTCAAAGTGTCCTGGTCACATATTAGAGTTCAAACCTGTCCTTCCTGAGCTGTAGGAGCAAAACAAAACAAGCAATGAAAATAATGACCTAATGCACAGTTTGAAATGATTCCTAAGCTTAGAGCCGCCTTTCTTCTGAGTTTTGGGGTGTACAAGCTAAAGAATCAGGAAAAATAGTTTTTTCTCAGGGTTTCTAGAAAGAGGAGAAGAGGGAATCGCTCCATAGATGGGAAGGTAGAATGGAGGCAAAGGAACTAGCAAACAGGTCAGATGCTTTACAGGGCAGTCTTAGAAGACGTAAGGGGTCTGGGATAGAGGACCCAGGCTCTGGGCAGGGTCTGCCCTCCCTAGCTCAGAGAGACGAGTCCTGAGATCTAGAATTGGGTCCCAGGCCAAGGTGTTAATGAATAGAGCTGGGGCTCCCACAAGCCTGTGGGCCCAGAGTGAAGGGGGTACGTGGAGTAATCCCTTGGCTGAGCTTGGGCAAGAGCTTTCCTGACATGGGAAGGTTAAGTGAAGGTTTTAAACCCAAGACTTCCCCTGTCCTAAGCATCAAGTCTCTATTCTCTGGAATTATGATGGAAACAGGAAGCAAGAGTTAGCAACAATTAGGTATAAAGAAATAACTTTGGATCTTGATGCTCCCTCTTAGTGTTTGACAGTGTTAGTGTGATTCTATTCCTGCCAGAGCCCCTTCTTGTGCAGTTTGGAGAAAGGGAAGAGACGCATGAGGGTTAAAACATGAGATTCTACAGAAAAGTGCATACCTGGGAAACATTTCACCCATTTCAAGTCACCAGTGCACAAAATAGGACAGGAGAGTTTTTGTTTACTGTTTGTTTGTTTTGTCTGGGTATCTCCTAAATTCTTTAATTTAGCTTTGGAGGAAAGCCTATGTATACTTTCTAGGATTTTCCAAAATTAATCTCAACTCGCTTTGGATAAGTAGAGACCTGGGGACTCCGCAGAACAAATTTAGCCTTTAATTCCTCAGCTGTAGAGTCAGCAATGACGAGCACAACCTTGAGGCTGTTGGTGAAACTTTTAGAAAAATCTAATTTATTACAGCACACACATTCCAATGAAAGAGCAAACATGCCTGGGTAGTACTTGTTTTTATAAAGCAAGTTCTGATTTTATTGAAGAATGACAACAGAGGCATCTTAATCTACAAGGAACATTTTTGTGCCTTATTCCAACCAAAATTTTCCAGTTGATTTTAACATAGTTTGTCTTTGCTAAGCCCCCAAATGAGAAAAGTCTGCTTCTAGGATGAGAAGTCAAGTTTCAGCAAAGAAGAATGATATCTTCGCAAGTGACCGAGAAGCAGTTTTGCAGTGCAAACAGCACAGCAGAGAGGACACCAGGCCTCCAAGGGTCGCATGCTCCTCAGTCGTCTGAGCTAGTGGAGGTTCTTCCGGGAACATCTCTGCGTGCGAGCATCAGCTGGCATTCTGGTGTGGCTCCTGGTGCAGGTATCAGTGCACCAGCCACCTGCAAGGAAGGTGAGCCTTTGGTCCCTTGGAATAGATGGACTTACAGCATGAAGCATAATTGCCATTTCCATTGACTCAATTTTCCGCACACACCCTCAGGTAAACACATCTTCTCAATTGAAATATTCTTGATCATGACCGAAAATAAAGCACGGAGGAGAAAGGGAGAATGGGTGGAGTTTACTTGTCCTTTCACAGCTTGAAATAAGGTATGATGCTTAAAGTGGGTAAAGAGGAGTCCTGTTTTCTTTTGTGTTAATGAACACTTTGGGTGGTTTTGAAAGCTGTTATTACTAATTACAGCTAGTGTGGATATTATCTTAAGTGATCACATGTCCTATATTACATACTTAATTTAATATTATTAGCCTAATTGAATCTCAGACAGACCTGAATTTATGCAGCTAGTAAATTGAGTCAGAACTTGAATCCAGACCTCCACTGAGATCTGAGTCTGAGTGTAAATTGGTGAAATGAGTATGATGCATCCACAAACCATCTTTCTAATCATTCTGTTTTATCAGGAGGCTTTTAGTGGCAAACCTAAGTGTCCATCTACCAGTAGGACACACATCTGGATGGAGTAATCTTCTGTGTCTTCTCTTTTTCATTTGTCCTTTTATGTGAACCCTAATGTTCTTGGCTTCCTTTGACATAGATCCATTATTCAAGCCCAGCATGCCAATGAGTTCTAGAAGGACCAGGGCAGGCTGTATTTAACTGGTTTGAGTCAGTTAACAAGGATACATCCTTCTCCAGAAAAGAAGGTATAACAAGCTGGGAAATATGCTCCTTTGTGCCATATTTTCTTTTCCCCATTTCCAGGATTTGAATCATTTATATTAAAGAAAAGTGCTATACTTTCCCTTGCTTTCCTAGGATGGTATGTTCTTCAAAAACACATAGCAAGAGTGCAGAAGCCAAGACACTGAAGCCAAGGCCTGGTTACTCCCAGGATACCCCCGAATGAAAGCCCAAGGTTCTCTCTTTACCAAGTACAAGTGCCATAATCATCTTATATATATAGAACACAGATTAAAGAAAGCCTCTCCTTGACTTCATTGAGATGTGGTAGCTTTGATCAATGAAGGATATGAAATTTGCTAAGTAACTAATTATGTAAACAGTTAATGCCTACGTGTAAAACAAATTCAAAATGTCAAAAGGGAATCCAGTGGAAAGGCCCTCTCCCATCCCATCCCCAAAGCCTACTCAATCCTAGCCATTGGAGGTAAACGAATGAAACCAGTATTTTCTTTTCCTTTTTTATTTCTTAAGTGTTATTAACCTACCCCATTTCCATCTATACTGACATGAAAGCCTTTCGTAGAACTGTAACTCAATCCAGACACTGAAAGCAAAAGTGACATTTTCTATAGGATACTGAGCCTGTATGGTCACCTTCAGTGGAGAACCTCAGCTCTGCTACCCACTGCAATTTGGGCCAGACCAAGGCACTTCATTTCTGTAAACTTTTAATTAAGTACCTGCTCTGATTGAGGCTCTGTGATATGGCAACTGATTCGTGTTGTCAGTCAAGTCAAAAGCTGTCAATTTGGTTTTTGGAAAACGAATTGGTAATCAAAGATTTCAGTTAGAAGTGAGATAAGTTAGGTTGGAGCAATGGATAAACAAGAGTAGCCAGAAAACCCTGGTAAAAAAGAACAATGAAGAGAGAAGCCCCACCAGACATCAAAACATATCCTATAACCCTGTAGCAGTTTGATATAATTGATGAATTCCAAAAAGAAATATTGGATATGCTTGTAATCTGATCTGTACCTGGGCATGATTGAGTTATGATTAGGGCTTTGCCATCCCCATCCCTTGGTGGGTGGGGACTCACAGATAAAAAGCATGGTGAAGAACAGAGTTGGGGATTTTCTAATGTTAGAGTTTGATGCTGAAGACCCAGGAAGTCAGCATGCAGAGGAAAGAGGAGCCAGCCCCAGGAAGAAAGGAGCCTTGAGCCCAGCGAAAAGCAAGCCCCAGGAACGAAAGAACCCAGGAAGCCTGAACCCTCGCAGACATCGGCAGCCATCTTTGGTGAGGGAAGTAATTTATGCCCTATGGCCTGGTATCTGTAAGCTCCTACCCCAAATAAATACCCTTTATAAAAACCAACCAATTTCTGGTATTTTGCATCAGCACCCCTTTGGCTGACTAATACAAACCCCTATAATCTAAACAGGGTAGGATTGGCCCCTGTGTAGAAAGACTAATGGAACAGAGCAAAAAATCCAGAAAGACCCATTTGCAATGGAAATTTAGCATATGAAAAAGGTGGTGTCTTAGTTTTCCTTAGCATTGCTATGACAAATGCCACACAACAGGCTGGCTTAAACCACGGGAACTTCCTGGTTCTCAGCTTCAGAAGCTGGACATTCAGGATCTAGGCGTCAGGCAGGCCATGCCTTCTCCCTGAGGGCTGTGGCATTCTGCTGCTGGCTACCAGCAGTCCTTGGGGTTCCTTGGCTTTCCCATCACATGACCATGTCCTCTCCTTCCTCTTCTGGGTTCCGCTGACCTCCTGCTTCTGCCTCCTTCTTGTGGCTTTCTCTTTACAAGACCTCTGATAAACCAGATCAAGACCTGCCCTCACCCAGCTGGGGCCACACCCACAGAGATGCTGATTAAGATTAAGAACCCGTGTTCTTCTGGCACACATATTTCAACCTACCCCAGGTAGCATCTCAGATTAGTGGGGAGATGGACCTTTTCACAAGTGGTGCTGGAATAACCAAAAAGTCACTGGGGAAAAATAAAATAAAATTGGATCCATTCCTCATACCACATAACTTCATTAAATTCCAAGCAGATAAGAGATTTAAATGTAAAAAATTAAGCTGTACAAATATTAGAAGAAAATATTGGCAAACTATTCCAATATAGAGAAGAGTGAAATTCTCCTTGAAGAGAGTGAAACTTTCTGAACTATAACTCAATCCAGACACAGAAAGCAAAAGATTTATAAATTTTTAAAAAAGAAAAAATTTTTATGGTAACAAAACAGAAAAATCAAATAGCAAAAACAAAAGAATGCCATGAGTAAAATAAAAAGATAAATGACAAACTGGGAAAAATATTTGCAACTTATATCAGAGACAGAGGGTTTGTGGTCCTAATGTACACAATAGCTTTTTAAAAAATCAGAGAAAAACTCTAACAATTCTATAGAAAAATGAGGTAGAGGTATAAGCAGAGAGTTGACAGAAAAAGAAATGCAAACCTCCCTGAATAGTATGAAAAGATGCTCAACTGCATTCATAATAAGAAAAATGCAATATTAAAGCTATACCAAGATACAATTTCTTACCGATTAGATGCAGGAAATCCAAAAGGTTGACAGTATGCTCTGTTGGTGAGGCCATGGGGATTAGGTGCTCTCAGACAGTGCTGGTGAGAAATGGTACAGTCCCAGGGGAGGAGACTTTGGCATGGTCTAGCAAAATTAATATGTGTTTACCCTTTGACCCAGCAATTCTACTTCTAGGAACCTACAAAATACCCTGGCAAAAACATGAGCAGACGTGTGCCCCCCGCTATTCATTGCAGCATTATTTTCATGGTCAATGATTGGAAACAACCTAAAATGTCCATCAATAGGGAACTGGTTGAATAAATGGTGGGACATGCTCATAACTGAGTGCTATACAGCTATAAAAATGAATGAGAATGATCTTTGTAAGTAATTGAGGGGTGAGTTCAAAGCTATATTAAATGAACAAAGAAAGGTGGAGAGAATAGTATGCTATCATTTATCAAAGAAAGAGGAGGGATGTGTGTGTGTGTGTAAATAGTATATAAGCAGTATATGTAAATTATATGCTTATATTTATTTTATTTTTTTAAAGATTTATTCCCCCCCTCCCCCAGTTGTCTGTTCTCTGTGTCCATTTGCTGTGTGTTCTTCATCTGCTTCTGTTGTTGTCAGCGGCATGGGAATCTGTGTTTCTTTTTGTTGCATCATCTTGCTGTGTCAGCTCTCCGTGTGTGCAGTGCCATTCCTGGGCAGGCTGCACTTTCTTTCGCACTGGGCAGCTCTCCTTACGGGGCGTACTCTTTCCACGTGGGCTCCCCTATGAAGGGGGCACCCCTGCGTGGCACGGTACTCCTTGCGCACATCAGCACTGTGCGTGGGCCAGCTCCACACGGGTCAAGGAGGTCCGGGGTTTGAGCTGTGGACCTCCCATGTGGTAGGTGGATGCCCTATCCATTGGGCCAAGTCCACTTCCCAACCATAAATCTTTAAAAAAAAGATTTCTTGTTGGGGAAGAGTGAGAGTAATGGGGGGGGGGGGCAGTGATGAAACACTTCTTCAAATATAGTTTGTTTTCTGCATTTGACTTTTCAGGCATGCAAATGTTTGACCTAATTATCAAAGAAAATTTTGAAAAGCAATCTCTGTAAGTTGAAAATAAAGAGAAGCACATATACCTCTATATATTTTTTTCTTTTTTAAATTTCTTTCTTTCTTTTTCTTTTTTTTTTAAAGGACCATAGAACCTGTGTGTCTCCGTAGCCCTCAGGAGCACCAGTATCTGGGGTTGTGTCTACTTTGGCTGTCTCTGGGATCCTGCTGAGATGTGCGTTAAGTGTGACCCCTCGCCTCTGTATTGAGTTTGTGGCATAAGCAAAGAAAGAAGAACTCCAAGAGACTTTTAAATATGGTAATTTGTTAACTGCAAAAAATCTTAAACTATTTTCAGTAATAATATTGTTGATGCTAGGGCTTGTTTTATTCTGAGGCTGTTATATATATGTAGCGTGGGATAAAACAAATGAATAATTATGTTGGTGTCATTGAGAAATGGGATTTTTGGCATAAGCTAAAAGACATGCAGATGTAAGATCAAGAAATTTAAGTAAAATCCTGTAAAGTTGATTTTGAATTGGGAATATCAGTGTGAACTCATTTGATGGGTAGATGGCTAAAAATTTTTTCTATCTCTGTCCATTCAAAGAAACCTAGAAACAGTGCCCAAGCTAGTACCAGTGAGCATACGTGGACACCCAAACTGTGTCCTGCTGAAAGGAACCAAGGCTTTTTGGCTAGGCGATTGATTGCAGGTCTCCGGAGGAAAAAAGATGAACCTGAGGCATCTTGTCATAACCGAAGGTGAGGTTGCCATCAAAGACTAGAAGGGACATGTCAAAAGGACTCAGGAATAGTAGAATATCAGTAAGTCCACTCTAGTCCATACTTTATTCCTCCATTCTGTGGACCCTGGGATGGTGATGTCCTCTCCATATCCTGCCATAGCGCACTGAAAGTACTGGGGGAGAGCGCGAACTACAGGGTAAACTATTATCTGTGTAGTGCGGCAGTGCCCCAAAATGTGTTCACCAAGTGCGATGGGTGTGCTGCAATGATGAGGGAGGTTGTTGGTGTGGGAGGAGTGGGGTGGGGGGTATACGGGAACCTCTAATTGTTTAGTGTAACATTTTTTTTTGGTGATGTATATATCTTCAAAAAAATACAATTTACAAAAATGATGTGGTAGGGGGTGGGAGTGAGTTATATGGGAACCTCTTATGTTTTTTGTTTTTTTAATGTTTTTTAATGTTAACATTCCTTGTGATTTATTAACTTTAATTTTTAAAAAAAGGAAAAGAAAAAGGACTCAGGAATAAGCTGGAAAAGTTCCCACATCCCAAATACTTTAACAGTAAAGATAAAAAACTAAAATTGATTGAAATATGTTTGTATCTGTGAGTCCAAAATGATACTGAAAAATGCATTGGTTACTTTTGGAGAATGCTAGGGTATAGCTTATTGCTTTGAAATTGGTACATAAAGGAAAGAATAAAGCACTTATCCTGCCATTACTATATGAGCCCCTCCTCAGAGGTTCATGAGCTGTTGAGAGGACATTTATCGTTATATTATAGCAATACAGGTAATGAAGAATGATAGAATGATAGAATTAGAATCTCACCATTTTGCTGAAGTGGCCCTGGTGATGGGCCCCACCCACAACATTTGGCGCTGGCCTCGTTCAGATGGGTTCTCAGACAGACCCTTGGCTGCTGGCGTTTGGGGTGAGGGCACTGGCATTTCATAAACTATCAGGAAGGTGTTTAGACAAGTTGTTAAAGAATGAAAGGTGAACATTCAAATTAGTCCACATAGTCTATGCCTCTTACATGACACTGCAGAACTTTTTGCGTAATTCTTATCAATGATTTGACTATCTGTTCACGTTTTAAAGGTAATAGTTTCAGAACAATGGAAACTATCTGGGGTGACACCAACTGCGGAATGTCATCTAATGGGGAGGCTTCTCTCTGTTCATGCATCTAACAAATATCTATGGACTATTTACAAAGCATTGCACAAGAGGCTGTGGGAGATGTATAAGGAAAAGTCTGGGTTCTCAACAGGGCAGAATTTAGTAGAAGGAGTAAGACAGCAATTTTAAATGGGTTTTATAGTTAAGCATGGTTCAGAGATAGGGATATGAGTATTCCAATGAGTTGATTAGCATAATTTCTGGCAGCAGCAGGGACAGATCAAGAGCAGAGTCTTAGAAAAGATGGTATTTGCGATGGATATTCAGGGTTTGGTGGGATATGGACCATCTAAATTGGAATGAGTGTGTGCTTTTGTGTGTGTGTGCACAAAATACATTCATGCCTGAGCATGTGTTCATGTGCAATTGTCTGGGGTGGGTAATGAGTCTGGGAAGAGCATTTCTGATGGGAAGAACAGCATAAACAAAGGGCCAGCAGTGGGAGAGAGGGGCCAATTCTTGGAAAACAGTGAAAAGTTTGTTTACACCTGGCTTTATCCATCCTCTGGAGTTTTGAAATGTTGTCCTTGCCAATCAGACCTGCCCGCATCTGCAAGTTTTCAAAAAAGAGCATACAATTGCATCTATCATAATGGAAAAGTTCTTTCAATGTGTTTATGAGGATAATTTCTTCCAATTCTACTTCTACAGAGACACATAATGATAATTGATCAGGAAATATAAATCAAGCTTTCTAAGTCTCTTGGTTGTTGACTTCTTTTTAGTGGTGATGGTTTGCTTTAAGAAAATTCATTGTAGGAGCTTAGAAAGCTGATAACTTTATGGTGAACTAATTCAATTACAAAGGTTTTTTTACAAAAGAGATGCCTGTGGGGGGATTCACATAAATGGTCAGTTTCCCTCATTTTGTTTACAGTATAGTTTATTTGGCTAAAATTTGATATACAAATTATCAGGTCCAAATGAATGGTAGAAGGCACGTTATAACAATAACATGGAAATGAACAGAAATTTTTTGTCTCTGTTAGTTTTTTTAATGCTATGCATTTATAAGGGAAGGTCTTTATTCAAAGCATGCACCAGCAGTCTCCAAGTTTGACATCCAGTGGGTGTACATGCCAGTCTTTTGGGAAGGAAAATATTACACATTGTATTTGTATTTGCATTTGTTTTGTTTTTAATTTATTGAAGTATATAACTCATACATAAACATACATAAACAATAAAAGTGTGTAATAATAGTTGTTACAAAATAAACATATATAATACGTCATACAAGACTCTCGTACCTCACCCTATCACTAATCTTGCATTGTTGTTAAACATTTTTAACTAATGATTAAAAAGCATCATCAAAACATTACTACTAACTGAAGTATTTTCCCCAAAACCACCCTATTATTATTACCTTTATATCATTTATTTATGAACATACATAAACAATAAGTATATAATAAAAGTTGTGAACTTATGAAACAAACATGCATAACATCATACAGGGGTCCCATACACCAACCTTCCACCAACACCTTGCATTGTCGCAAGACATTTGTTACAGATTATGAAAAGAATATTGTCAAAATCTTACTACTAATTATAGTCCTTATCTTACATTTGGTTAATTTTTCCTCCAACTCACCCTAACATTTTTAAAAAATATATTTTTATGACAGAAGTGGTAAACTTACAAAACAATTATGCACATGTGCAGAATTCCCAAATAATTCACCTCTATCAACACACCACACTGTGGTGGAACATTGGTAACAGATTATAAAATAATATCATCTGATTGTTACCACGTCCACAGTGTATATTTGGCACACATTTTCTAAACTGCCCCATTATCAACATAATATATCTTTGGCATAGATGCAAGAATATTACATTATTACTGCTAACCACAGTCCATAGGTCACTCCAGTTGTATTTTCCCCATGCTTCTCCACATTCCCACAACCCTGCAATACTGATGTTTATGTTCTAGCTCACAAAAGACATTCTTGCATCTGTAACATTAATCACAATTCTCATCCACTTCTGGGTTTACTGTGCTATTCAGTTCCTAGATTATTCTCTAGCATTCTGTCAACTGGCATTTATGTCCCTAGACTACCATTTTCAGTCACATCCCCATTTATAAACTGGCTGTTACTACGTGTTACCATCTACTCTATACATTTCCACAGTTTTACAGTAAAGCTAATTAAAACTTCTATATACATTAAACATCAGCAGTTCATCTCAGTCCTCCTCCTATCTCCTTTAAAAATCTACCAGTTACCACCAGGTCTTGAAGATATTTTCCTACATTTTCTTCTAGAAGCTTTATGATTCTTGCTTTTATATTTAGGTTTATGATCCATTTTGAGTTAATTTTTGGATAAGGTGTGAGATAGGGGTCCTCCTTCCTTCTTTTAGCTATGGATATCCAGTTCTCTCAGTACTATTTGTTGAATGGACTGTTCTTGCCTTAGCTGGGAGGTTCTGACAGGTTAGTCAAAAATCACTTGACCATACGTGTGAGGGTCTGTTCCTGAATGTAGCAGTTTGATATAGTTATGAATTCCAAACTAGATATTGGATTATGTTTGTAAATTGGTCTGTACCTGGGCATAGAATAAGTTATGATTAGGGCTTTGATTGGGCCATATCAGTAAGGCATTGAGTCCCCGCCCCTTGGTAGGTAGGGACTCACAGATGAAAGGCATGATAAAGGACAGAGATGAGGGTTTTTGATGTTGGGGTTCTTAATGTTGGAGTTTGATACTGAAGCCTTAAGCTGGAGCCCAGGGAAGTAAGAACACAGAGGAAAAAGAAGCAAGCCCCAGGAAGAGAGGAACCCTGAGCCCAGGAAAAAGAAAGCACTGGGAAGTGAGGAACACTGAACCCAGACAGAAGCAAGACCCTGGAAGGGAGAAACCCAGGAAGCCTGAACCTTTGTAGCTGTTGACAGCAGTCCTGCTCTAACACATAAAAATAGACTTTGGTGAGGGAAATAACTTATGCTTTATGGTCTGGTGTCTGTAAGCTCCTACCCCAAATAAATACCCTTTATAAAAACCAACCAATTTTTGGTATTTTGCATCAGCATTCCTTTGACTGACTAATACACTGAAACATCAGTTTGGTTCCATTGGTCTATGTGTCTGTCTTTATGCCAGTACTGTGTTGTTTTACCACTGTAGCTAGGTAATATGATTTAAAGTCTGGAGATGAGAGTCCTCCAACTTTGCTTTTCCTTTTTAAGATGTTTTGACTATTCAGGACCCCTTAACCTTCCATAAATTTGGTAACCCTGTTTTGAATTTATTGAAAAATTGTTGGAGGAATTTTTATTGGGATTGCATTGAATCTGTGTATCAATTCGAGTAGAATTGACATCTTAATGATATTTAGTCTTGCAGTCTGTGAGCATGGAGTGTTCTTCCAATTACTTAGGACTTTTAAAATTTCTTTTAACATTAAATTGTAGTTTTCTGAATACAAGTGCTTTACATTGTTGGTTAGGTTTATTCCTGAATATTTGGGTTTTATCTGTCATATTTTATTTTCACCACTCTTTTGATACTTTTAGTTACTTTTATTGATATAATCTTTATTTCTAGACTCTCTTCCAGGTCTCTCTCTCCTGTCTTTTCTTTTCGGCTCTAGCACACCATTTAGTGCTTCCTGAAAATCTGTTCTCTTGGTTAGAAATTCTCTCAGTTTCTGTTTATCTATGAATATTCTAAACTCGCTCTCATTTTTTAAAGACAATCTTGCCAGATAGAAGATTCTTGGCTGGAAGTTTTTCTCTTAAAGTGTCTTAAATATATCATACCACTGACTTCTTGCTTCCCTGGTTTCTGGTGAGAAATCAGCACTTAATCTTATTGGGTATCCTTTATATGTTATGCTTTGCTTTTTTCTTGCTGTTTTCAGAATTCTCTTCATCTTTGGCATTTGACATGAAGATTAGTATGTGTCTCAGAGTTGGTTATTTGGATTTTTTCAGATAGGATTACATTGTGCTTCTTGAATATGGATATCTATGTTCTTCAATAGGGTTGGGAATTTTTCTACCATTATTTCTTCAACTATTCCTTCTGCCCCTTGTCCCTTCTCTTCTGCCCATGACATGTATGTTTGCAAGCTTCTTGCTGTCATTTAGTTCCCTGAGACTTTGTCCAATTTTTTTCCCATTCTTTTCTTCATCTGTTCTTTTTTATGTTCACTTTCAGAGACCATTTCTTCAAGCTCACCAATCCTTTCTTCTGCCTCTCAAATCTGCTATTATATGATTCCAATATATTTTTAATTTCATTTATTGTGTCTTTCATTCCCATAAGATCTGCTATTTTTCTATGTATGCTTTTAAATTCTTCTTTGTGCTCATCCAGTGTCTTAATATCCTTAATCTCTTTAGCCTTCTCATTGAATTTATTAAGGAGATTTGTTTGAATATCTGTGATGAGTTGTTTCAACTCCTTTATGTCATCTGGAGGCTTATCTAATTCCTTTAACTAAGCCATAGTGTCCTGTTTCTAGGTGTGGATTGTAATTTTTGATGGGGTCTTTGCATCTGGCTTGCTAGAGTATTTATTCTAAGTGCAGTTTTTCTATTTAATTTAGGGCTTCTTGCCCTTTCTCCCTGGTTGATTGTGTAGTAGGAACCAAGGATGTAGTCGGTGCTTTAAGTTGTGGAGGCTCAAGCTGCCCTCATTGCCCCAGGGATCAGTTAGAAGCTTCTTCTAACTTTCTCCTTTGCCAGGGGTAGGAACAGAGTCACAGCTCTGTGGGATAATCCAAGTCATGCAGGACTAGGCAATAGTTGCCCAGAGAGGGAAACGGACTTTGGCCCAGTGGTTAGGGCATCCGTCTACCACATGGGAGGTCCGCGGTTCTAACCCCGGGCCTCCTTGACCCATGCGGAACTGGCCCATGCGCAGTGCTGATGCCTGCAAGGAGTGCCCTGTCACGCAGGGGTGTCCTCCATGTAGGGGAGCCCCACGCGCAAGGAGTGCACCCGTAAGGAGAGTCACCCAGCGCGAAGGAAAGTGCAGCCTTCCGAGGAAATGGCGCTGCCCACACTTCCCGTGCCGCTGATGACAACAGAAGCAGACAAAGAAACAAGACACAGCAAATAGACACAGAAAACAGACAACTGGGAGAGGGGAGGGGAATTAAATAAATAAAAATAAATCTTAAAAAAAAAAAAATAGTTGTCCAGAGAGACTGATGAAGCTTCATACCCCTTTCTCCCCTGCCTAGGGTGGGGATGGAGCTGCAGGTGTGGGCAGTAATCTATGCAGTGTGGGTCCAAGATGACAGCAGTTGCCCCGGTAGACATCTGATTATTCAGTCTGTGCCAACCAAAGTTACCTGCAGTTACATGGATAGGCTGGTGCAGGGCCTGCCCAGCCTCCTCCCTGCCAGAGGCAGGGCTGAAACCTAGGCTAGGGCTGCAGGCCAATCTGCGTGAAGGAAACCCAATCCCTACTGTCAATGTGATTTCAGTCAGCCCTGTTTCCCCTCATTCTGAGGGCAGAGTCAAAATGGTGATTACCAGCCTCTCTCTGACTTAGACAGATTCAAGCTTTAGCTGTTCTTAAGGTTATACTTTAGCCAGTCAAATTTACTATCAGTAGCTGAAATCAGTGGCCAATGGTCTCTTCCTCCCCTGTTACTTGGAAATGGAGCTTCCAATTCCAGCCTTGGAATAGCTCCTGAGGTGGCTTGTACTGCCAAAGTAGGATGATCACCAGCCTCTGCATTATGGCCTATATTTTCTTGGAGAGGCTGGCACAGGTCCCCTAGCTTCCTCCCTGCCAGAGTTGGGGCTGGGGCTTATGCTAGAGCTGCAATCTGATCTAGATGGAAAGAAGCCAGTCCCTACGAGGACTGTGATTTTCACTCTTCCTTGCTTCCTCGTGCCAGGCACAGAGTTAAGATGGCAGCTACTGGCCTCTTTCTGACTTGGACAGGTTTTTAGGATTATGCTTTAGCCCACCAGATTTACTAATTAGTAGCTGAAGTTGGTGCCCAACTGTCTCTTCCTTCCCCATTTTTGGGATGCGGAGCTTCCAATTCCAGCTGCAGAATAGCTCCTGAAGCAGACTGTGTCTCCAGTGGAGGATGAGCACTGGCCTCCATGGCGTGGGGCACTCTACTCATGAATCTTCTCTGCAGATGGGAAATCTCCTCCTTCCATTCCTTCAACGATGTTGCAGGATGCTCTTCTGGTCTCCCGGAGTCCCCAAACAGGTTCTTCAGAGAGCTCTAGATGTTGGCTGACTACCTTATAGCTGGAACTGACTGTAGGAGCTCCTTACTCTGCAGCCATCTTGCTAGTTGTCTCTGCATTTGTTTTTATGAGAAAGAAATGAATCTTTCTGATACTTAATATATAGATTGATGGTAGTACATTGTATCAGTCATGGTTCTACAGAGAAAGAGACCCTCTATCTCTACTATCATTTATCTGTCTATCTATATTTGTATATAAATGGATTCATTGTAAGGAATTGGCTCCTGTGATTGTGGGAGCTGACAAGTCCGAATTAGTTGGGGTAGGCCAGAGAAAGGCTAGAATTTCTGGTGAAAGTACTATTGAATTCTTGAATCTGAATTCCTTAGGCTGCAAACTCAGGAGGGAGTCGTGGGTATAATCTTAAAACAGAATTTCTTCTGATCTCTGGAACCCTCAGTTATCGCTGTTAAGACCTCAGTGGATTAGATGAGGCCCACCCACATTACTGAGGATTATCTCCTTTACTTAAGGGCAAGATACTGTCAATGCTAATCCCATCTATGAACTATATCCATAGCAACAACTAGGCCAGTGTTTGATTAAACAAGTATACACCATAAACTAGCCAAGTTGACACATAAAAGTAACTACCAAGTACATACAGATAAAGTTTGAGTAAATATATACATATCAGGATTGTGTGTTCATAAAGGTTATTTTTGGCTGACATGCATTCTGATTGGTCAGTGCCTGGGTGTTAAATATTTTAGACATCAGCCTTGGTTGTGGGCTAGCTTAAGTCATCTTCTCTTTAGCTTAAAAATAAGGAGAGACATTGAAGGGTTTTAAGCAGGGGTGTGACAGGATCAGAGGTGCATTTTTAAAGATCACTTGGGCTCCCATGGGCAGGACAGATTTAAGAGGGACAGGAAGGGAAGTATGCGACTGCTTAGCAGACTAATCCAGTATTCCAAGGACTCTAAGGTGTGAGATAAAAACTTGGGCCAGGGGATAATGGAGGCCCCATTGACAGACCCAGGGCTACCAACTTGAAAGCAAGTTTGGTACAACTTTTTTTTACTTATCTGTGTTAAATGTGCCCTGTGACTTTACGAAAATATCTGATTATGCAGTACTGTAAGGTGATGAGTTTTGTGGGTAATAGAGACTTGGCCTAAATAAATGGTTTATATTTTTGAGAATTTGAGCAGAGAAAAATCCATTTAACACTAAAATTGTACTGTGTAACCGAATCCTTGTTTGCTGAAAACAGAAGCTTGTAGAGCTTGTGGGTCATGACTCAGCTCAGACATTCTGGAAGTATTTATTGAGCAGAGAGGCCTTCCCTCCCAGCCCATGGAATAAAGCTCCTTCCCTCCCAAACACACAGGCTTTCCTAGCCTAGCCCTGACGCTGCCTCAAATGACGACACTTGTTTACTTGCTGACTGTTGGTCTTTTTCAGTTGCACGTAAGGGCAGAGAGTCAATCACCAGCCCTAGAATTGAACTGGGCACAAAAGGAAGGCTCGATAAATCCTGGTTAAGTGTGCTTATGAACATCAGTTGTCATTAGGCCAAAGACATCCTGGCCTGTGTTGTGAAACAGGTCCCTGTGGCTGGACGGTACACTTCAAGTTTCATGCTACTTGCCCTTTACAGTTCCCTATAACCCCCCCTTTGCCAAAACAATGGTCAGTTTTACAAACATTTCCGTAGTTGTGGAAGAAGAGTAGAAGTGAAATGAGAACTAAGAGTATGGTTTCCAAATGGCATCTAGTCTGAGCACAAGCAAGAGGCTTTTGTGGTCCCTCAACAATTCAAGGAGAGCCTTGAGGGGGAACCTGGGAGCTGTAACAAGGAAATAGGTGGTCACACCTTTCGATTGCTGTACCAGTTATGCTTTCAACTTCAGGTCACGTTTTATTTTTTTCTTAAAGAACAATTTGAAGAGCAAGTATAGTTTCTCTCTCTCTCCTCTCTCTTCCTATAGAATATTTCCTTAATTTAGGTGCATTACAGGTTAGTTATGTAATAATGGCTATGATTGATTGATTTACTGTAAGCCAGGTATTTTGCTAAATACTTTCAGCTCATAGAATTCTAACAATACAGCCCTAAACGTAGTGGTACAAGCCCCATTTTACAAAGAAGGAAACAGGTTTTAGAGCGGTAAAAGGAAATTCACTCAATTTCACACAACTCCATAACTAAACCCCACTGGGCTGCACTGTCTAGAATTCACAGACTTAACTAACTCTTCCACCTCATCCTATAAAGTTTTTTAACTTTTGTTTGCTGGAGAAAACCATTTCACTGTAGCACAATAGGACAATATTTCAGCTATGACAGTCTTGCTCCTCAGTGCATTTGAGGTTTAACTTGGACCTTAAATTCTTGGAGACAAGGAATGTGCAGTGTTCATTTCTATTTGCTTAGCGTCTCTCGTATAAATAGGTGCTCAATAAATATCCATTAAATGGAAAGTGGATGACATCTTTCTCTTGGTTCCCAATCCTCAGACCCTAGAGGGTAGTAGTAGAAGGGATTTGAAATTTATTTTGAATTTCGGAAAATATTAAAGCTCAGAAGTGTGTAGCAATATACCTAAGGTGACCTTGAAAGCTGCATCAGGATCTCTGTTATATCTTTTGGTGCATCTTTAATGAAACTTTATCTGGGGAGTGGTTCAGGATGGATTTAACAACAAAGTCAGATTCCACTCTGTGATGAGAAACATGAATACCACACACCAATGGAACAAGGGTTTTGTTTTCATGGCAAGTGGAGTTTCACAATTTCTTCTGTTTGTACTTCTATCACCATGCCGCCATCCTATCCCAAATTAGACATAAAACTGGTGGATGTGGTCCATCAGGGCATAGATTTGTACCTGAGACTTAGCTGTACTGATGAGTTCCAGTCAACCATTGCCTCTGGCTCCATTAGGAAGAGTGATGGAATGGCAGGGTTCTCTACAGTCCGCCTGCCCCAAGGCTGGTGGCCATATCTTTTTTTAAGTCTAGAGGGCTTTCTAATTGGGATCCCTTTGAGATGGGATTTTAAGTCATTGGGTTGTGTGTTTGTTCATTAATTCTTTAATTAACTTCTTTAGTCGTTTAACAGCTATTTTTACATAGTTGTTGAATGGGTTAAGGAATTAATTGCGACATCAGGATCCTGGTAGGCTTCACTATTATACTAAGCCAATGTGGTCCACCAGGATCTGACCTTTGGGACATCCATGTGGCAGAGAGCATTGGGCAAGAGTGATCCAGTTGCAGCCTAAGATCTCTCAAGGGATAGAGATCCTAACTTGATGACAAGGGGGATAAGAAGTTGGACCCAAGTCACAATTTGCATTGCATTATCAGGGGGAAGAGTTACATCTTGTGTGTGTGTTTAAAACAATTCTCAGTTTTTTGGAACTACTGCAGCATAAAATGGAGCCCACTTACTGGACTAAAAACTAAAACCTGTGGTCTTGCCTCTACTGAGGGCTTGTAGGCACTCACAGATATTTGTTTACCATCACATTAAGAAAAACCTTGGGTAAGTTACTTAACCTCTCTGGGCCTCATTTTATTCACCCATAAAAGAATAAATGTGGGTCCCATAATTTTGAAGGTCCATCCCAACTGTAATAGTCTGTGGTTGTAAGACACATGGGGGATAGAGAGATTTGAATCCTGGCTCTGCCACTTACTGGAATATGTCCTTGGACAAGTTTTGTCTCCTCTGGAGACTTCAGTTTATGTGGCATGGTGATAATAAAATTTTCTTCATATCATTGCTGGAAGGATGAATAGAAATGTAGTTAGAACACTTGACCTGGCACAATACCTGGCAAGCAGTACAGACCAAGCAAATGTTGAGGAACAGATTGAGGACAGAGTCACTAGACTTAACCAAACAGTTCAAACATCAGCATTCTCCAGCTACTCAAGCCAGAGGAAGAATGCCTCAAAGTATCTTTTCTGAGGAATATACATTAAGAACACCGGTATTCCTTTATTCTGACTTGATAGTCACCCAAGTAGGATGTGGCTTTCCTTATTTTAGGGAAAGAACACAATGACCCATTAATGGATTTTTCATTAGAAATCATACATTGGCATTCTGGTTATATACCAGCCTTCTGTGAATTTAGCTAGCAAGAGATCATTATCCAGGGATCGCTCAGCTATGGGAACTAGCCAAACCTGCCCAAATGGAGTTCCTGAAGCAGCAAAGCAGAGGACCACATGCTGGACTGAGGTACAAACCCAAGGGAGGTAGCCTGAAGGACAGTTTGCTGTCTTGTAAGACACTCCATCTGCCCTCCTAAAATGAAGGGCCCTCAATCATGACCACTTGGGTTATAAAGGCCACAATGGACACTCTAAGTGTTGGGTCCTGTCACCACTGACCGTGAGCATCCACGTGCAGAAACTAAAAGTGCCCAGCAAATGAAGCAGGTCCCCTTATCTGGGATCATGGTTATAATATCTTTGTGTTGGTTGGTGCTAAGCCAAGACAACTGCATTTTAATGTAATTATGTAATGAATACATGAAACACATGAGATTTTAAGCAAGATTGCAAATTCGAGGGTGTTATAGTTTCCTGGCTGCTGAACCAATTACCATATAATGTGTTTGCTTAAACAATGCAAATTTACTTGCTCATGTTTTTGAGGCCAGGAGCAGTCAAAAAGCAAGGCGTCAGCAAGGCAATGTTGTCTTCCCAAAGACCCTGGCATTCTGGGGCAGGCTGCTATTGATCCTTGGTCTGTGGCTTCTCTGTCACATGGCAATGCACATGGTGGCCTCTCTGGCGTCTCTCTCTATCTGAGTTTCACTCTGCTTATAGAGGACTCTAATAATCCAGGTTAAGCCTGACCTGATTTAGTTGGACCACACCTTAACTGAAGTTACATCTTGAAAAGGTCTTAATTACAATGGGTCCACACCTATCAGAATGCTGACCAAGACCAAGCACATGTCTCAACGGGGGTACACCACTCGAGCCTCCACCCAGGGCAGTGGTTTGGAAGGTGTTGTTTCATGTCATCCCTTACACATCTCATCTCTTTTAATCTCTCAGGTGACCTGCATGAGGATTTAGAATGAAGGTGTCCTCATTTTACAGTAAGGGACTTGAAGCTCAGAGAGGCTGAGAACCACCTCTAAACTCTTTGGTCATTAAAGGCCAGAAATGGGACTCAAACCCAGGTTTTTGTCATTAAACCAGAAACTCTTTGTCTTCAAACTGCCCTCCTGGCATTTTCATGTGTACAAACATGTGTTAGAATATTCTAGGGGTTGTTTGTGAGTTTTATGAAAATGTCAGAGGCAGAATTCAGAAGATCTTTTTACTTCCGTAAGAGATAGAGCAAAGAGAGAAGGCTGTAGGTGGTTATTCAGATTAAAGGCACACACAGACATCTTTTGATGTGTCCTCAGTCAGGCTGAGTTTATTCTACCCAATATGCCATGACACATTAAAGTTAATATTATGGACTACTATACACCAGTCCTCTTGCTCTCCTTGGTTCTTCTGGTGAAATTCATTCAAAAGGCTATTTAAAGAAACCGGGGTAACACATGCTTACACATCGATTTTGATCACTTTTGTTGGTTTGCATTTAACAGTAGCAAATTGCCACCATAGCTCCCCTTACATGCCTTTCAGGATTATCAGATGACAACCCCATTCGTGACAAGTTTCTAATTTCACCATCAAAAATCCAACAAGTGCACTTTCTACAATGGCATGGTTTTGTGTTTCATAAAACCCATATGACACTAGCATGGGGGAACTGTTCCAGGGTTATAAAAAGCATTTCACCTCCCACCCTCCACCCCCTGTCAACAGAAAATAAAGTTCTGCTGCCTTGTCAATGCAGACACACACACCTGTGACCAGTTCCCTGGGAGAAGGCAGAGGTATCTGTTCCGGGCTGGGTTATCCAAGCCCCGTGTTTATCTGTCCAATCCCACAGGGCGTGTGGAGGGCAGACAGAAGCCAGGCGGCGCCTCTCACACGCCGGGAAAAGACTGTAAGGAGTGGTGGTGACTGCTGTGCTGTGCGGATCGGTACTCTCCACTGTCGCTACCAGGGCTTCTCGTGACCGCTGCTACACAGGCTTTGGAGGTGTAGTTACGGGAAAGGCGGCTCCTCAAATCCTGGTGTTGGCTTCTGGAGCCCTTAACTTGCCAGGATGGAATAAAAAGCCAGCATCCAGGGTACAATACAGCACATTGCAACCTTCTACCAGGTTCGAAAAACTCCACTGGGGAGCTGAATATTTCAAAATTGCTGGTAAGATACGCATTTGGTCAATGCTCTGGAAATCAAGAGGCAAGTTCGTGTGAACTATTATTTTTTCGCCTCAGAAAAATTCCTGGAGGAGTGCGCTGCTGGCCCTGCTGACGTCCCTCCATGGTATTTTCACTCCCGCGGTGCGTGACTTGTCTGCTGGTGGGTAACCTCAGCTGTCCCTTTCCCTTCCTCCTCATTCAAGTCAAGACCGTGCTCACGTGGCAACCATTCAATGGATATTTCAATGGATATCAGCAGCATTCAATGGATATTTAAGACCTGCAGAGAAGGTTTCTCAAACTGTGGGCATAGAGTTCAGCAATCATCACTAGCAGCCGTTCCTTTTTTTGGATGTCATCGGCAATTGTTTGCTGAACTAATCAGTATTTACTGAGCACTTACTCTGTGCAACAACAAAACAAATAGCAACAACAATAATTACAATATTCATCCACACGGCAACTGTCTGAGAAAGGCACTGCCTTTATCTCCATCCCGCGGAATGAGCAAAGTGGTGGCAGAGCACAGTGCTAGATGTCATAGGTGCTGGACAATGGGCACAGGCACAGACACCGCCTCTAAGAGACTCGGTCATTCCACATATCTTTACTGAGCACCCATGATAGACCACACACTTTCCAGGCACTGGAGACATGGGGACCCCCAGGAGATGCCAGGTCCCTGGCATCAAAGCATTTCCCTTCTAGGGGAGTAAGAAATGTGCACAAGCAAAACGAGAATTCAATGGCTCGAAATCCAGTTATCTTACATGGAAACTGTATTTCACACATGTTTCGAAAGCCGTGTATGTAATTCAGTGCCTGGGTGTCTCCTAATGGTGAGCTTAGCAACTTCCCAGGCCCTGCCAGCCTCTGTTGGTTTTCTGTCCTGCTGTCTTGAGTTCTTAGGTGTGGTGTCTGCACAGGCCTGTCTTGCCATAAAGTTATCTGTAAGATGCAGTTTCCCTTGGAATAGTCTGTTTTCTGTTTTAAAAAGTTCTTTACAAAAAAAAAAAAGCTTTGTTGAGATATAATTCACATTCCATATATTTCATCCAGTTAAAGAGTGCAGTTCAATAACTTTTATGTCTTCACAGATACAGGCAATTATCTTCATCACCTCAGGAAGAAATTCCATACCATTTAGCTAGCTTTCATCACCTACCCCCAGCCCTAAGCAAACATTACTATACTTTCTTTCTCTACAGATTTGCCTATTCTGAACATTCCGTATAAATGGTATCATATACTATGCAGTCCTTTGAGATTGGCTTCTTTGACTTATGCAATGTTTTCAAGCTTCATCTAGGTTGTGGCATGTGTCAGAACTTTGCTCTTTTTATAGGCTAATAATGTCCCCTTGTATGGATATACCAACTTTATTTTCTACTCGTCCATTGATGGACAGTTCCACAAGTGTGGGTTGCTTCTACATTTTTGGCTATTATGAATAATGTTGCTATAAACATTTCTGTGCCATGTTTTGCAAGGACATATGTTTTCATTTCTCTTGGGTATGTACCTAGGAGTGGAATTGCTAAGACACATGGTCACTCAACGTTTAACTGAGAAACTGCTGGACTGTTTTTCAAAGCAGCAGTACTATTTTACATTCCCACCAGCAGTTTATGAAGGTTCCAATTTTTCTGTGTTGTTGCCAATATTTGTTATTATCTGTCTTTTAAATTATAGCCATTCTAAGGGATATGAAATACTATCTCTTTATGGCTTTGATTTGCATTTCCCTGATGATTAATGATGTCAATCATTAGTTTAGCCATTGTTAATTTTTGTAACTTTCTCTGGAGAAATCCTTGGCTCATTTTTAAATTAGGTCATCTTATTATTGAGTTGTAAGAGTTTCTTTATATGTTCTATATACAAATCACTTATTGGATATATTATTTGCAAATATTTCTCCCATTCTGTGAGTTGTCTTTTCTTTTTCTTGATATTGTTTTTTTGAAGCACAAAAGTTTTTACTTTTGATGTTTAATTTATCAGTTTTTCTTCTGTTGCTCCTGCTTTTGGTATTACAGCTAATAATTCAACAATAAGTCAAGTTCATGAATATTTACTCATATGTTTTCTTCTAAGAGTTTACAGTTTTAGCTCTTATATTTAGTCTTTGATCTATTATTTTCTAAAAATTCATTTTTTTAAAGAGAACTTGTAGGTTTACAGATAAATCATGAAGAAAATACAAAATTTCCAGAATAACCCCTCAAACACACAGCTTTCCCCGTTTTTAGCACTTTGTAGTAGTATGGTAACTTTGTTACAAGTGATGAAATGATATTATTATAATTATTCTATTAACTATAGTCCATAGTTTATATCAGGATTTGCTGTGCTTCACAGTCCTTTTATTTTTTAAAATCTTTATTCCAGTAATATATACACAAACTAAAATTTCCCTTTTTAACCACATTTGAATACAGTCATACCTTGGTACTCAACTGCTTTGAAACTTGTCGAATTTGGTACTTGACACATTTTGACGTGAAAATTTTGTCCTGGTTGTTTGTTTGTTACTCGACGCACAAGCTAGGACTTGTCAGTGTCAGTTGCCTTATGACTTGCTACCCTTTCCAGCCGAAACAAAGGGTCACACGTTAGTCACACAGTAGCTCCTGCCCTGTGCGCATCCCATTGCAGCCTTAGCTTAGCTTCTGTGGTCATTTGCGGATTTCTTATTGTCATTATGGATCCTAAGAAGATGAGCAGTGATAGCACTGAACAAAAAGGAAAATTACTTCGCACCACCATAGAGCAGCAAAAAATATATATAGGTAAATTTAAGAACAGTAACACATTACTGATCTTGCTAGGGAATACAGTATGCCTAGAACAACGGTCTCCACCACCATTAACAATAAAGAAGCGATAAAAAAGGCTGATGTTGAGATAGGAGTTAGAGCAGTAACGAAGCAGCATTCCCAAACACTTCGAGGAAGTGGAAAAGCTGGTATTAATTTGGGTAAACGAGAAGCAGTTAGCAGGCCACAGTGTATCAGAAGCCACGATATGTAAAAAAGTGAAAATGTTGCATGCCTATCTTTTGAAAAACAAACCGGAACCCAGTGATGAGAGCGTTGAAGTTTTTAAGGTCAGCCACAGCTGCTTTGATCATATTAAAAAGAGGACCAGCAGCCATAGTGCCGTGAGGCATGGCGAGGCAGTGAGTGCTAATAAAAAGGCTGCTGATGAATTCGTCAGTGAGTTTCAAGTCTATGTAGAGGCTGAGGGTTTTATTCCCCACCAGGTTTTTAACTGTGATGAGACTGGAGTTTTTTGGGGAAAAAAAATTGCTGAGTAGAGCCCATATCACAAAGGAGGAGAAGGCATTACCAGGCCACAAACCAATGAAGGGCAGTCTCACATTGTTGTTGTGTGGGAACGCTAGTGGGGACTTAGAACTCAAGCCTCTACTAGACTATCATAGTGAAAACCCATGAGTTTTCAAGAAGCTTAATGTTGTAAAAAGCAAACTTGATATGATGTGGAGGGCAAACAGCTAATCTTGGGTCACGAGGCAATTTTTCCCTGAGCGGATAAATGAAGTGTTTGGTCCCTCAGTGAAAACATATTTGTGGGGAAAGATTTGCCTCTGAGAGCTCTCCTACTTGTGGACAGTGTGCCTGCCCACCCTCCAGGCTTGGAGGATGACTTACTGGAGCAGTGCAGCTTCATCACTGGAAGGTTCCTGCACCCAACACTACTCTCATCCAGCCCATGGACCTGCAGGTCATTTTAAACTTCAAAACCCCAAGGTGTTTTACAGAGGTGCTTGAGAGCACCTCTGACACCCAGTTGACCCTCACAAAATTCTGGAAGGAGCATTTCAATGTCCTGCACTGCCTTAACCTTACTGATAAGGCCTAGAATGAAATCTCTCATAGGACAATGAGTTGTGGCTAGAAGTTGTGACTCAGGAGACTTTGAAGGGTCTGAGGCTGACCTGAAACCTGCAGGTACAGAGGGTCCACTTGTGCAGGATTTTGCATCTTTGGGCCAATCCGTGAGTCTGGAGGTCGATGCTGCTGATGTTGAGGAGTCAGTGGAGGAGCTTCGTGAAGCGCTCAGCACTGAGGAGCTGCAGGAACTGCAGAAGGAGCAGCAACAGGAGATGCTGGAGAGACTTCTTCAGGTGAGGAGGAGATAAGGGAGATGTCATTTCTTTGATAAAAGAATATCATTTCTTTCATAAAAGAAATGTGTGCAAAATGGGCAGAAGTTCAAAACTTTGTGGAGGAGTACCATCTGGACAAAGCCCTGACAAGGAGAAATGTGAATTTATTGAATGACCAAACAATTTCACACTTTCGAGGAATTCTGAAAAGAAGACAGAAGCAATCCTCATTGGATACATTGTTAGTGAAGGTGACAAAGAGTGTGTGAGAACCTGTCGAGCAAGATGAAAAAAGACAGAAAAGAGAAAGAACACCTGAAGTGCAAGTGCCCGATGTTCTATTGCGGGGGCCTCTCCTTCCAAGCAACGCTCCATGTAAACTCTCCTCCTTACCACTCCCCCCGCACCATCCCATCAGGGCATTGACTCTTCTCAGGACAGGTAAAGTGAAGTTTTATTTTATTTAATCTAAGCATTTATTCATTTTTAGGTTTATGTCTCATGTAAAGTAATTATACACAACCTTACCTTTTTACATATTGCTTTAAAAATGTTCATTGTCTTTGGTTTGGGAACGCATTAAATTTATTTACATTAATCCTTAGGGGAAAAATGTGTTTGGTACTCATCATTTTTCGTACTTGTCTTGCCTCCTGGAACCAATTAATAATGAGTACCAAGGTACCACTGTATATAATTCAGGGGTGTTAATTATAGCCACAGTGTTGTGCTACAATTACTACCATCCATTACCAAAACTTTTCCCTCACCCCAAACGGAATCTCTGTGCCAATTATGCATTAACTTCCCTTTTCCCATCCCCACTCCAGCCCCTGGTAACCTGTATTCTGGTTTCTAATTCTGTGAATTTGCTTATTCTAATTATTTCATATCAGTGAGATCACACGATATTTGCCTTTTTGGTGGCTGGCTTATTTCACTCCACATGATGTCTTCAGGGTTCATCCATACTGTTGTGTGTATCAGAACTTCATTCCTTTTTATGGCTGAATAATATTCTGTTGTGTGTATATACCACATTTCATTTATCCATTCATCTGCTGATGGACACTTGGGTTACTTCCATCTTTTGGCAACTGGGTATAAAGCCATGATGAACATCAGTGTGGAAATATCTGTTCAAATCCATGCTTTCATTTCTTTTGGGTATAGGCCTAGAAGTAGGATTGCCTACTGAGATAGCAATTCTATATTTAAATTTCCAAAGAACTACAAAACTGCTTTTCACAGCAGCTGTACCATTTTACATTCCTACCAACAATGAACGAGCATTTTTATTTCTCCACATCCTCTTCAGCCCTTATTTTGTTTTGTTTTTTTAAATTGTAGTCATTATAGTGGGTATGAAATGGTAACATATGGTGGTTTTCATCTGCATTCCTAATGACTGAGCATCTTTTCATGTGCTTATGGTTCATTTGCATATCTTCTTTGGAGAAATGTCCATTCAAGTCTTTTACCCATGTTTTGAGTTGTCTCTTTGTTGTTTAATTGTAGAATTTCTTTATATATTCTGAATATTAAATCCTTATTGGATATGTGGTTTCCAAATATTTTCTCCCATTCTTTAGGCTGCCTTTTTACTGTTATAATGAATCTTTTAATGCACAAAAGTTTTTCATTTTGATGAAGTACAATTTATATTTTCCTTTGTTGCTCATGCTTTTGGTATAAAGTCTAAGATACGATTGCTAACACTAGTTCTAAAGATGCTTTCTAATGTTTTAGTCTAGGGATTTTATAGTTTTAATCCTTACATTTAGCTCTCTGATCCATTTTGGGTGAATTTTTGTATATGATGTGAGGTAAGGTCCACATTCATTCTTTTGCATATGGATATCCAGTTTTCCTAGCATCTTTTGTTGAAGAGATTATTTTTCCCAATTGAGTTGACTTGCCACTCTTCTGAAAAATCAATTGGCTATAGATGTGAGGGTTTATTTCTGAACTCTCAATTTGATCCCATTGGTCTATATGCCTGTCCTGTGCTAGTACCATGCTGGTTTGATAACTCTAGCTTTGTAATAGGTTTTTAAAACCAGGAAGTATGAGTCCTCCAAATCCATTCTTCTTTTTTAAGGTGGTTTTGGCTGTTTGGAGCTTCTTATCCTTCCGTATAAATTTGATTGCCTTTTCCATTTCTGCAAAGAAGGCTGTTGGAGTTTTTATTGGGATTGCATTGACTCTAAATCACTTTGAATAGCACTGCCATCTTAACAATATTTAGTTTCCATGAAAACGGTATGTCTTTCCATTTATTTAGGTTTTTTTTTTTTTTTTGGTATCTTTTAGCAATAATTTGTAGTTTTCCATGCATATATTCTTTATAACCTCAGTCAATTTTATTCCTAGATATTTGATTCTTTTGGTTGCTATTATAGTTGGATATTTTTCTTGATTTACTATTCAGATTGCTCAAAACCAGTGTGTAGAAAATCTACTGATTTTTGCACATTGATCTTATACCCTGCCACTTTGCTGAATTCGCTTATTAGCTCCAGAAACTTTGATGTGGATTTTTCAGGATTTTCTATATATGGGATCCCATAATCTGAAAATTGGGAATATTTTACTGCTATCTTTCCAATTTGGATAACTTTTATATCTTTTTGTTGCTCATTTGCCCTGTCTAGCATTTTCAATACATTGTTCCATAGCAGTGGTGACAGTGTGCATCCTTATCTTGTTCCTGATCTTAGAGGGAAAGTTTTCAGTCTTTAACTTTCAAGTATGATGTTAGCTGTTGTTTTTTCATATATACCTTTTTATCATGTTGAGGAAGTTTCCTTCTATTCCTAGTTTTCTGAGTGTTTTTATCAAGAAGGGCTGCTGGATTTTTCCAAATGCCTTTTCTGTATCAGTTGAGTTGATCATATTTTTTCCCTTTGTTCAAGTAGTGTGGTATTTTTCATTAATTCATTTTCTTATGTTGAGCCACTCTTGTATACCTGAGATTAATTCCTCTTGATCATGGCGACTAGTTCTTTGAATGTGCTGTGGATTCGCTTTGCTAGCATTTTGTTAAGGATTTTTTCATCCATATATTGAAAAGGGATATTGGTCTGTTGTTTTCTTTTCTTTTGGTATCTTTATCTGGCTTTGGTATGAAGGTGATGTCGGCCTCGTAGAATGAGTTAGGAAGTGTTTCCCACCCCTCTTCAAATTTCTGGAAGGGTTGGAGCAGGATTGGTGTTGATTCTTCTTGGAATGCTTGGTAAAATTAACCAGGGAAGTCACCTGTCCTGGGCTTTTCCTTGTTGGGAAGTTTTTGGTGACTGCTTCCATTTCTTTACTATTATTGGTCCCTTGAGATCATCTATTTCTTCTTGAGTCATTGTAAGTAGTTTGTGTGTTTTTAGGAATTTGTCTGTTTCATCTAAGTTATCTGATTTGTTGGTTTACAATTTTTCATGGTATCTTTTTATCCTTTTTATTTCTCTTGATTTATGTCCCTGAAGAGTTCAGGGTTCCAGCTAGGTTCAGGTCTCAAGAGATGCTTTAAGAATTTAATTTCTCTCCTTTTCTTGCCTCTGTCTTCCATGACATAGAATTCATCCCTTTGGTGGTCCCCTGTAGCAACAGGTTCTCCATTCACTGTGACAACTCTAAACCTAACCTCCTCTTGCACTGAGGACAATAGCACCTCTGCTACCCCTGCATTGGCTGTCAGGGAGGAGAGGCCCATGAAATCAAAGTCATAGTGTGCTGGGGCTGGGGGGTCTATTCCACTCTCTGTTTACAATTGGGAAGTGGGACTCTGAAAGGTTGAAGTGACTTATATAAGGCACCACTCCTAAAATCCTGTAGAACCTTGAGGACTTTAGAGTTTACTCTGAGAGAAGCAGGGAACGATTGCAGGCTTTGAATGGATGGATGCCATCAACTTACATGTTAAAATGATCTCCATGGCTGTTTTGGTGAGAAGTTGGAGGCAAAACTAGATGGATGAGTTAGGGGTCATTGCAATATTCAAGACAAGAGCCAAAGATGACTCAGACCAGAAGCAGTGCAGGAAATGAGAAGTGGTCAGGTTCTGGATGTGTTTTTGAAGGTTGAGTCAACAAGGCTTCATGACAGGTTAGATGTGGAGTATAAGAGACAGAGAAGTGTCAAAGATAGTGCCAAGCCTTTGGCCTTAGAAGGATGGACTTGCCATCACCTGAGATGGGGAAGACTGCCAATTGGGTAGGTTTGGTAAGAAATCAAGGGTTTCACACATCAGTGGCAGAGTGACAGAAATCGTGTGGCTCACAAAGTCTGAAATTGTTACTGTCTGGCCCTTAACAGAAAGATGCCTGTCCCTGCTCTTGGGACATTTTATCACCAGAAATTTGCCTAAATAATACCATCCACAAACCCCTAATTCTTGATCAAATTCTCTTTTCAAAAAATGGAGGGGTATCAGCATTGCTGGTTGAGGCCTCTGAGCACTGCCGGGTAATTCTGGGCATCAACCCTGGATTAGACCACCACCTCCAGCACTGATCCCCTAACTCACAGATGAGCACTGAGCTGGGTGCAAGGATTTGTCCCTAGGATGTCATGGATGGCCAACCTTCTCATCAATTGCACTGCACATCTTTTTAAAAATTATTAATTATAGCTCTTTCTTCCCCAAATTTCCTTTAAGCCCCTGCCACTTGATTCCAATTTGCTAGGAAATTCTCAGAGGCATCAAAATGGAGGCAGAGGCAGCAGCAAATGTAAAGGGGTACTCTGGGGAGTGGCTTCCAGTACCAAGGTGTTTTCATTTTTTGGTGCCTTGGGTTGCTTATGGCAGTGTTTTCCAGACATCCACACAATTACCTTACATCTTGTAAGTTGGGTTCTGCTAAGATCACTGTTTCTGAAACCTTGCCTTGCAAAAGGGTTTGAGCTGCACTGTCTCCAAGGCAGCATGTCAGAAAGGAAGAGTACAAATCCGAGGGTCACAGAGTCCTGGGTTCAAATCCTTAGCTCACTCACTCGCTGAATGTCCTTCACAAGTTCTGTAATATATTTATAAATAATATTTATTCCAAGATTGTCAGGTCAACCTCATAAACTATAAAGCAGTTAGCTATTATTTAAACATCCAGTACAGGCTCATCTCCTATTTCTATGCACTGTTTTAAACATCTGCAGGCACCCACACAACACACACACACACACACATATACACACACTGTCAATGCTGGGAATTGAACTGAAAGCATTTTAACTTTGAACTATTTCCTTCTTGGTTGAATGAATCACTACCAATTATCTTTATGATTCAATAATGTAAAATGCCAGTGAAAGGAGTCGGCATTTGTTTCAACGGACCATTAACTCTTCAGGTCTGGTTTTCCTCTTGCTACTGAAGTTGGCATTAATTTTAAATTAAGGAAATATTTCTAAGGTAATAATAGCCGAGAGATCAAAAATGCTGTTAGTAACATGGCGGCCATGGGAACTTTGGGGAGACCTGAAAGTGAGGACTTGGTTGTTACGAGTTGTTGCTTGCTGTTTGTGCAACTACTTGCCAGGGGCTTGTTCACACCCGGCCATAATGAAGGGGGGAGGCCTTTGCGGGTGGGCTCTGAGGTTGGAAATCTCACACACTTGGCTGCCAGCTGAGCCCAGGTTCCATGTCTGGAATACAGGTCTCTGGATGTTGGTTTTAAATACACCATCTTTATGTTCTCACTCTCATCTTTTCAAGTACCTCTGTAGGAGTTTGGTCACATCACTGGGACATCAGTCAAGGCAGCTATTTTTGTCTTACTGAGCTGTTTCCCAGCTATAACACTGTTGGATGAGTTTTTGTTATTTTGTAGTTTTGGGGGGGATGGTGATAAAATATACATTAGAAAATGTACCATTTTAGCCATCTTAAGGCATATAATTCAGTGGAGTTTAGTACATTCACGGTGTTGTGCAACCATCGCCACTTTCTAGTTCCAGAAATCTTCTTTCCAAAAGGAAGCTCAGTACTCGTTAAGCAATCACTCCCCATTCCTACCTCCCTCAGCTGCTGGTTTCTGCAGAAAGGAATCTACGTATTCTGGACCTTTCCCATAAAAGGAATCATACAGTAGGTGGCCTTTTGGGTCTGGCTTCTTTCACTCAGCATCATGTGTTCAAGGTCCGTCCATGTTGTTGCATGAATCAGAATTCCACCCTTTTGACGGCTGAGTAATAATCCCAGGATGTTGGACTTCTTGGATTTAGGCTCTAATTTTCTTTCCTCATTTTTTCTTACCTCTAGTCTTTTCTTCTTCTATGTTCCAGAGAGTTCCTGAACTTTATCTTCCAAATTTTTTTGAGTCTTTTTTTTCTGATCTCTGGTTTTTAATTTCAAGATTTTAAAAAATTGTTCTTCTTTTACGATACTCCTTTTTATAACTTCTACTTCTTATTTCATGGATAAAGTGTTTTCACTTTACTTTCTGATGCTAGAAATTATCGTGCCCCCCCATATTGCTTTGAATCCTGATAAGTTTGTTTTTCAATTTTGTTTGTTTTAGTCTCTGACTTGTAGACTTTCTTTAAATATAGGGTGATCCTTGACTGTTTATATTTAAGAGTGGGCACTGGTGTGGGTTGGTCTGTTTTTTTGCGTACACATGCACATGCAGGCATCTGTGCACATGCATGCGTATGTGTGCCCCTGTGTTTGTGTGTGTGCACATTTTGTCTATTTGTGAACTCACTGTAGGTTGACCCAGCTGTTTCATTTGTGAACACTAAACTTTCAGCCCTGCTGGGCTGGTCAGTTTTCCAGAGAGGGGCTCTTCCACTTCCATCTTCTACCTGGGAGGTGCAAGCACTGTATCCAGCCTTTCCCACTGCTGAGTGAGGGAAAGCAGCCGGGGTCTCAGAGTCCACTATGTCCACTCTTGCCTATTATTTTGTAGTCAATAATGTCCCTGCTCCAAAGACCCCCTCTGAACTCTTTTGACCATTTCTGAGCATACCTGTCCAGGCACCAACTCTTGTTGCCTCCACTAGCAGGCACCTGCAGGTTTTCTTTGGAGGACTGTCCCTGGGCTCCAGGAGGGAACACTTTGCTGGCATGTGCACAGAGTTGCAGTGTCTGGGAGTTAATATCCGCCCTCCCCCAACCCAGGACAGCCATTGACCAATGGCCATCGGTGTAGGAGTCTGAAAGACCAGCAATCCTATTCCCACGTGGGGCAGCTCCGAAGATTTTCTTAGTCCCAGGGTTTTGCGGAGTTTGCCTGGAATTAAATCATGGTTTGGCTTCCTTCCTCTTCTTTGCCCTGCTTCCTGTACTTCCTTATTTTTCTCTCCTGAGGCTTCAGTGTATCACTTGTCTTCATCTCAGGGACTTTTCTGGAAACCTGATCTAAGACATCCCATTTTCAACCTGGTACCTGTACCTGAAGTCCCTCTCCAGAAAATCCAATTTCAAGTGTGAAAACCTGTCAGCAGGAAGAAAAGTTAATCTTAGGACATTAGCTTCAAAAAGTAGATGTTAGATCTTGGATTCAGTTTGTGAGGAGGCAAATTTCAGTTCATTAGAAGGCCTCCTTAGTAAGTAGACGTTCACCATCTGTAGAGGTATTCAGGCAGAGGCTAATGCTTGCCTGATGAGGTGCTCAAAGCTAGGGATTCAGGCTACTCGTGAGCAGGCTGAATTCACATTCAAAGGCTTCTGCATTTCAATACAGAACCTCCTTACTGAAATCATGGCAATGCAGCAGCAGGAAAACCTCATTGGGGAGCAAATCCTCAATTCGGAAATTTTGTTCCCGTACCACGTGCTGCTCTTTTGAGATTGTGAGTACAATCAAAGCTTATAAGAATTTTAAGAGGTGCCCATATGTTAATTTCCCAACAGCAATTATGGCCTGATTAAAAGAAGACCTAAACAATTGTAGTAAAAATGCACTGACAGTAAATGCTTTGTGTGGTCTTGGCATTGTGCTGCCTCACTTTCATTACCAAGAGTGTAAGTCAGAATTAAACATTCACAGACTTCCAGAACCACGTGCCTCTAGCTCATTGTTCTCAGGATCTGTTTGCCATCTCCCCAGTGTCAGTGTATACACACAGAACAAAGTTTGCTGATTCAGCCCCGCTCTTCCATTTGGCAACTCTGTACCCAACAACAGGGCATTGTTTTCAACCATGAAGACAGCTGAGCTGGGCTTGAATGTGGAGCAGTGGTGAATTTATTTCATACAGTTGTAAAGACCAAAGGCTCGCCTCACTCAGGGTCGGGGTAGGGCTGCTCTTTTCTCAGTAATCCCCAACGTGGCCTCATGGCTGTTGAGACAGTTAGGCAAAAATGTAATACCTTCAGCACATGGAGGTACTACTCAGTTCTTTGAAAGCCTGGGCCAAGGAAACCCAAATAAATACCAACTCTTTCAAGATCTAAGTGACGAGGTTTCCCTTTCAGAAAGTTAATATTAGTGTCTCTACCTTCCAAACTTTTATTTACTTATTTATTTATTTTGCAAGCAACATAGCATGGCAACACTTCCAAACCGACAAAGAGCAAGAGAAGAAGCTAAATGCCCTTCAGTCTTGACTAATGCAGCAGGCACCAAGGTCAAGAGGATTTGTTCTAGATTCTGGAGAATTATTATTCTAGATTTCCACTAGATTTTGCCCAAACAGAACTAGAAACATTATTTTCTCTGTAAAATGAGGAAAGGGCTAAGTAACCACTGCAGGTTCCTACTGTCCATTCCTTCAGTCAGTCTGTCAACAAATATTTGTTGAGCCCCCACGATGAGTTGAGACTTTTCTGGGAGTGAGGGACACATAATGGCAAACAGTACAGATGAGGCCACTGCCCTCATGGGGATTACACTCGAATGAAAGAGACCGGCATGAGATGATAAGATGTCAGCTGGTGAGGTGAGCTCTGAAGACAAATCAAGCACCCCAGGGCAGGTGGCGGGGCTGCTATTTTAAAAGGGTGGTCAGGGAAGGATTTTTAAAGAAGTTAAGCAGAATGAGGTGAGGAAGTGAACCAGGTGACTGTCCAGGGGAGTGTGTTCCAGGCAGATGGTGCAATAAGTGCAAAGGCCCTGTGGTGGGCACAAGCTCGATACACTCAAGGTAGTGCAAAGATGGGAAGCAGACTTGGCCCAGTGGTTAGGGCATCCGTCTACCACATGGGAGGTCCGCAGTTCAAACCCTGGGCCTCCTTGACCCGTGTGGAGCTGGCCCATGCACAGTGCTGATGCGTGCAGGGAGTGCTGTGCCATGCTGGGGTGTCCCCCATGTAGGGGAGCCCCACCTGCAAGGAGTGCGCCCATAAGAAGAGCCGCCCAGCGCGAAAGAAAGTGCAGTCTGCCCAGGAATTGTGCTACACACACGGGGACCTGACACGACAAGATGACGCAATGAAAAGAAACACAGATTCCCGTGCCGCTGACAACAACAGATGTGGACAAAGAAGACGACGCAGCAAATAGACAGAGAACAGACAACTGAGGGGAGGGAAGGGGAGAGAAAGAAAGAAAGAAAGAAATCTTAAAAATAAATAATAAAATAAAATTAAAAAAAAAAAGGAAGTGCAAAGAAAACTGCATGCAACGGGGAGTGTGGCCGGAGAGGCAGCAAGAGAAGTAGAGAGGGCAGCCAGTTAGGGTTCCTGTCTGATGTAAGGAGTTCAGCTCCTTCTCTGAGTGAGGTATGAGCCCAAAAGACTCATGAGCAGATGTGGGATATAGTCTGACTTGTATTTCACAGGGACCATTTGACTACTGAATCCAGAATGAACTAGCGGGGAGAAATACTGGGCATAAGGAGGCAAGTTAACACACTTCAGTCTGCAGAAGAGAGGTCTGCGAGGTGGACGATGTGATTTTTACTCATCCACTAGCGATGGGTGGAGGCTTTTACTGAGCTTGGGCTGGAGCAGCCCTAGTACTTCTCCGATTCTATTTTATGAATCCACACCCCCTCCAGGGCTCCGTGCTGGTGCCAGGAGACGTTTTCCGAGGCCTTGGGTGCCCGGTCGCCCAGATGCTTGTGACGTATGTACAGCCTTGCCTGATCTTAACGTCCATGGGGTTGATTCCTCCAACGCCAGAGGCTCTCACTTCCCTGGCTTCTGTCTTTAGTCTTCAAGTTCATGGGCCTGTGCCCTCCTGGTCATCCCGATTTCTGTGATGTGACTTTGGACACCTTACACTCTGTTCATGAGCTCCTATGGCCTTGACCTTGTCCTTGGCTGCCAATAAACCACCCCTTGACCTCTGAGCCCTATACTCCATGCAGCTGTCCCCATTCTACCTGGGAAGCAGCGCCTTTCTCCCATCTGTCCGCCTTCCCCGCCTGCCCTGGGCTGTGTGGTCAGTCATTGCTGGGCAGCATCCTCAGGACCCCACACAATTTCCAGCCTGGATGTGGCAAGTCCTCTGCTCTCCCTGTTCCCCTTCCTGAGCTGAGCTCTCTCTAATATTGCTAGAGGAATTTCCAGATCTGGCTAATTGGATTCTGGATTCAGCTGGGCCCCGCTGCTCCTCTGTGTCTTTTATCCTATCTATAGAGGAAGGTTCCTAAGGTGACCCCCAACTATCCTGCCTCCCGGTATTCATGCCTTTATATAACCCCCTCCCCTGAGTGTGGGAAAGACTTTCTTCTAGCCAATAGAATGTGGTGAAGACATGGATGCCCCTCCCACAATTGCACTCTGTTATGTAAACCCGGTGTTTGCATCCTGGAGCTAAAGGCTCTCCTTGAGGGTTTGATGAAGTTGGAGGTCATCCTGAAGACGTCTGCAGGGTTGCCTCTGTGAACCATGGGTAGCCTCTAGGACCTGAGGAAGGCCTCCAGCTGACATCCAGCCCAAAGCGGGGGCCCTCGGTCATGCAGCTGGAAGGAAATAAATCCTGCCAATAACTTGAATGAACTTGGAAGCAGACCTTTCCCTATCAGGCTTCCAGATGAGACCACAGCCCAGCTGAATCCCTGCCTGCAGCCCTGCGAGACTCTGAGCAGAGGACCAAGGTAAGCCATGCCCAGACTCCCCGCCCATAGAAACTGTGAGATAATAAATGTGCCTTGTCTTAAACTGTGAAGTTTATAGTAATTTGTTAGACAGCAATAGAAAATGAATACACCATCTTTGATCCCTTTTTCATTTATGAACGCTTTTTTTTTTTAAGATTATTGTTATGTATCTATGTATGTATGTATTTATCTCTCCCCACCCCCTCATTGTTTGCACTTGCTGTGTCTGTTCATCTTCTTTGTTTCTTTAGGATGCACTGGGAACTGGACCCAGGACCTCCAATGTGGGAGAGAGGAACCTAATTGCTTAAGCCACCTCCATTCTCTGCTTTGTTGTATCTCTCATTGTTTTTCCTCTTATTTGTCTTGTTGCATCATCTTGTTACATCAGTTTGCCCCATCTGCCCATTGTGCAAGCTCACTGTCCTCTCTAGGAGGTATGGGGAACCTCTGCTCCCTGCTTTGTTGTGCTTCTCATTATGGTTTTTTTCCTTGTGTCTCTTGTTGCATCATCTTGTTGTGTCAGCTTGCCATGCCTGCCTGTCATGCCAGCTCGCTGTCTTCTGTAGGAGGTACTAGGAATTGAACCACAGACCTCTCGTGGTAGGTAGGAGCTCAGTGACTTGAGCCATATCTGCTTCTCCAAATAATTCGTTTTAACCTTTACCACACACTTCGCATGTCCCACTAATTTATGCAGTTGCTTAGAATAATCTTGAGAGCAGAGAAAGTGAGAATAACTTTGAACTCCATTAACTCCTTCCCATTATCTCCAAACTTATCCGTTTGTCCTCTCATTCTTCTCTCCTTTCCTCCACTCCTGGGCTAGCCCCTCCACTCATCACTAAACTCAATTTTCTTAGGTCATCCCAGGACCTGCCTTGTTATATCCTCTCTTTCCTCTTCTTTTTCTGAGCCAGAGATTGAACGGGAGACCTCGTAGGTGGGAAGCCAGTGCTCAACTACTGAGCCACCTCGGCTCCCCTGAGTTGGTTTTCTCATTTGTTGCTTATTGTTTGTTCTCTTTGTTTTTAGGAGGCACCAGGAACCAAACCCGGGACCTCCTATGTGGGAAGCAGGTGCTCAACTGCTTGAGCCATGTCTGCTCCCCATCCTTTCTTCTTTATGTATTTAGTTGTTATCCTTCCCCCTGCTCTTTCTGCTCAGCCTCTCTACAAAGCTCAATGCCCCCTCGTCTAAATGATCAAATACAAACATGACAAACAAAAAATAAAACAACTTCCCTTTACCCTGCCCCTCTGTCACAAAATTCTCCAAAAAGTAGGCTCTACCTGCTGTCTCCCCAGACTCATTTTTTCACTCTTCCTATGCTGTGGCTTGCCTTTTGTCCCCAACACTTCATGGTCACGTGCTGTGTGAGGACAGCCATTGCCTTCTATTTGCCAAATTCCCTTTTCAGTCCTCTTCCCGGTGGAGTTGTGCACTTCACTGAAAGCTGCCACCCCCTGCCTTCTGGAGCGTCCCTCTAGCTCATGTGAAACTGTACTCATGGGTGTCTCCCCTGTGCAGACGCCTGTGGGCGACTTCTTTGTTCTCTTCATGGTTTCCCCTCTATTGTCCTCTGCCACCTTTTAGGGTAAAAAAAGTTTCTTTGCAATTACTCAGGGAACCCTACACTCCTAAGTTTTACCTACAGCATGTCTCTGGCCCAGCTAATTACTGTGGAAATTTTTATAGGTGATTCCTCAATTCTTAATTGTATGCACTAAACATTTTGGGGTTATTAAAGATATTTCTCCCAAACTTGTGTTGTCTGCTAATAGGAAACTCTGTTATGAGAAATGGAAAAATTCACACATTATTCACCACTTTTTTCCAACTCCACAGTGGGAGGAGGAATTTGCTGGGGGAAGGGAAAGTGAAATGTACCACTGTGAAAGCAGACTGGAAAAGAAGCAAATTCCCTTGACATTTAGTTGATGGATTGCTTATGCTCAATATTGTCATTTCATCATTTCATTCTATAATCTCAAGGATATTTTGCTTAATATTTTGAAAATTATAGAAATGTAACCCAAATATTTGGACCTACACAATTTTCCCAATGAACACCAATGTGTTAATGAACATACATTTATTGGTCACTCACTATGTATATGACATTTTGCCCATCTTGCGGGCAGGCATCATTAGTTCCAAGTTATAGATGAAAAAGCAGATCCAAAGGGCTCAGAGCTGGTAGGGACAGAGGCAAGATTTCAATCCAGATATAACTCTTATAGTAGAGGTAGCGCTGGTCTGCTTTGGCCCCAGTGTTCCTGACTCTGAGGCACGGCGGAAACCCCTGCTTCTCACCTTTTCTGGCAGTGAGCAGAAGGTCAGTGAATAGTGGGTGAAGTAATGTAGCAACTTTCAGACCTGGTCCTCAACATCACCCCGTCCAGTCTTCCAGCTCTGTCTTCACTTTTTGCAATGACATTAGAAGCTGCAAATCCAAGATGGAGCAGCCCAGATTCCAAGTCACCAGCTGGAGAAGATATGGTCAGGAAAGTTGTCCAACTCTCACTGACTTTTGCATAAATGGGAAATAAAGTTTTCATCATATTAGTTGACTGAGATTTCTGTTGTAGCATCTAGCATTACTTATTATAACCAAGAAGTTGGTACTGGAATTGGGGTGACTTCCTACCCAATATGTATGAATATTTTCTACCCAATATGGCCTAGCAGTCAATCAGCAGGTCATTTGCAAACCAGTATCATTCTCTTTGAAGAGGTGACACTGGAGCGGAGGCCTGAACTATGTAAGGACATGAGCCCTGCACCTATCTGGAGGCAGACTGTTCCCTGCAGGGGGAACAGCAAGTACAAAGGCCCTGAGGTGGGAGTGTGACCCAGAGTGACAAAGGAAAACCAGAAAGGCTGGGGCAGAGTAAGCCAGGGGGAGGATGGTGAGGGATGACGACTGTCTTAACTTTGCAGTCAAGGAGGGCTGTCCCTCAAACAACTTGAGACAGAAGCAATGTCACTGCTCTGAAGAAGTTTGCCCTGGGACCCCACAACTGCTTCTAGTGATGACAAAGACCCCGACGGCACAGATGCGCATGAAGCATTGAGTCAAACTTTCTGATCATTGCTTCATATGAGATTTTTTAATTTGTATATGCAAGTAAATTGAAAAACTAATATTGAAAGCATGTATCTTCTGTCTTAAACAGTCAAGCTTCTTTGTACAGCACACATTATGTAGCCATGTATTTGTAGCTACATTATAAAAGATACTGTAATATATGTTATATTTTTATTCAATATCCTCCTTAAGTAAATGGAATGCTTATATTGCCCTTGCCTTTTTTTTAGGCCCACACAGTGTATACTTATCCAAAGCAGAAAATATTTGGCTTTTAAGCAGCTAATTAGTATACAACCCAGCAGCCAAAGAAATTTTGAGCTGATAGAAACTTAAGTGATTGATACTTCTTCCCCTCCCTTACAGAAGAGGAAATGGAAGTCGATCCAAGGGAAATTAAGCAGCCGGCTGGAGTCCCACTGCAGGCTGGTTTGCAGCAGAGCTGCTACCAGGGGCCAGAGGCTCTCTGTGCGGGGCTCCCCACCACCCAGGGAGGTCCGGCAGGTGCCGTGGACAACGTAAAGACTTGAGACTCACCTGTGCTGACATTTTAGCTGGCTCAGTCCTCCAGGACTGCACTGATTTACTCTTCCCTTTGAAATGTGCATTTGCTGCCGGCTGCTGCTACCATCACAGTCCATCCATAATGGTAAGAATAGCTCCCGTGAATAAAACACCTACTATGTGCAGGCACAGAGACTGCCTGGGGAGCCTGTGCTCTTAGCACATGGTGCCTACTGTCCCATCCCCCACCAGGCAAGGGCCCCCAATAATGGTGGTTTCTATTTTGAGCTTTTGTGGAATGGAAAACGACTTGAGGCCACAAGACAAGTGTGCCAGTGTATTTTAAAACTGTTCTCTCCTTCTTGGAAGTTAACCCTCCTGGAGGACGATTAAGACATCGCTCCCATCAGCGCCACGTGAACCGTGCTGTCCTCCAGCCTCATCTTGGCCCGCTGGGGCTGGCAGTCCTCGACAATGCTGTGTTGTCTTTGGCAGCCCACTGACGGCTCCGGAAACCCCGCAGCCGGCCTGACTCCGGCCTTATCTCTGAACAGGACACCCGCCTCCCCACCTCACTGAGCGGCTTGTGAGGCCGCCTCCACTCCTCCTTCGGGCTCTATTCATCTGTGACCTCAGGCGGGAGCAGAGGCGGGACAGGCCAGCTCCCCGTTTCCACCTGAGTGGCCACGCTCTGAAGCCTTGCCTCGGAACAGAGGCGCACCTGCCCTGCGCAGTGTCCCAGGAGCCCCCGCCCTGCCTAAAAGGACCTTCTTGTTCTGCCGAGCACGGCCAGCTCTGAGAGCCTCTGAGGTGCTTTTCGGTGGCTGCACCCAGGCCTCCAGGCTGCACTTATTTTTTTTCCTATTTAGTAGGTACCAGGGATTGAACCTAGGACCTTGTACATGGGAGCAGGCACTCAACCACAGAGCTATGCCCATGCCCCCAGGCTGCATTTTCAGAACTAAGTTAAAGGGAACTTGGTAAGAAGACATGCAGGCAGCCTCAGGATGGGTCCGTATTCCTTGATCCCTAATTTTTGAAAAATTAAAATGAAATCAGCTCTAATTGCTCATGCTCACCTGCTTTCTTAAATATCTCAATGTGCCACTCAGCAAACAGCATATGGGACTCGGGGTCTCTTTCTTAGAAACCAAAGCTCCTGAAATTTTGGGAATCTGCCTATGTCACCTTTTTTATCGATTCACCCTGTCATACCTATGTATGGTTTTGTGGTTGATTCAATAAGTCACGGGTGAAGATCACAGGATCCCCTGTTATCATTGCATTGTGCAATTCCTGCCCTTTGCCATGCTCCATTGACTCCTAAAAACAGCCAGAAGCTAGCCCGGGCTAAGTCGACAGGGAACTCATTCTTTAAGGAGACGGAAGGATATTGTAAAGAATATGGACTTCTTCTTTTATTTGGGATGTTGATGTTACCAGTAGGAAATGGCTTTTATAGAGAAGCCTTGCTGCATGACCTTGGAAGAGTTCCATGCCTCTCTGGGCTCGGCTCCCCTAATCGTCAGTGGGTAGGGTCTGACTAGAGTTGCTCTGCCATGCTAGGACTGCAGATACGCTTCTGAGCAAGAGCATGTGCCCTCTGAGGTTTGAGCTCGTTCTTAGGGTGACCGGCCACCCTCGCTCCCCGGGAATGGAAGGACACAGGTCCAGGCTGGGAGGATGGTTGGCCATCCTATCAAGAAGCAATTGGACTCCACCTTTGTAGACACTTGCATTAGTAAAAACATAAAAACAAAAACAAAAAACCTGTAGTAAAAGTCCTGTGCTTTGCGAGAGGGGCCTTTGTGTCTTTTTGAGACGGCAGAGGCATTGTCATTGGAAACGGTGGTGGCCGCTGCAGGGAGGCACTGGCAGGGTGGCTCTCGACCAGGAGTGCGTGGTCCCCACAGGGACGAGGGAGCGATTCAGGCATAACTGTCTGGGCTCTGGGATGCCTAGTGTCCTGCAGGAAGAAGGAGTCACTCTGGGTCTGGCCAGTTTCCTCAGTGCTCCTGGGCCTGCCACTCAACGGGTTGGTGGCCGCAGCCCAGTGGTGGGACTCAGCCACTCCTGGAGGGGGATGCTCTGCTACGGGAAGCGGTGCCTCTGCAGTCACTCCCTCACTCATTTACTTTGAGAAATATTTATCAAGTACTTCCTATGTGCATAGAAAGAAAGGGGCAAATAAGATACGGTGCTTACGGTGTAGCAAGGAATGTGGTACACAGAAGCTGGTGAGTGCTGGGAGAAAGAAAATCCAGGGTGACGGGGAGCCCCAAGAGGGCAGCTCTCCTCATCCAGGGGGCAGCGAAGGAGGGGGCAGAGGATGTGACTGTCCTCTTGTCACCTCCCTTGAGTGGCTAGCAGGCACCTCACAGTTAACGGACCCGAAACAGTACACATGTTTCAGGAGAGACCTGAAGCCTATTCTCTCCGAAGTCTTCCTCGTCATGGTGGACAGACCATCATCCACCCCCTTGGCCAGGCCCAGCATCTCCGCAGCCCCCCGTTCTCTCAGGCCCCACACCGACCCATCAGCAAATTTGGTCGGACAAACCTTCACAACAGAATCTGACCACATCTCCCCACCTTCACTGCTACCACCCCAGTCCAAGCCGCTCTGCTTTCACCTAGATTTTTCCAACTGCCTCCCAAGTGGTCTCTGGGTTTCGCCCTTGCCGCACGATGGTCTCTCAGTACAGACGCTGGAGTGGTTCTTCTGAAGGGATGTCACTTAAAAAGTCATCACAAAAATGGAATAACTAATCCTTATGGCACTTACAATGTGCTGGCTAGATATGCCGTTGCTTTACAAGGGCTAACTACTTTAATACTCCAAATAGCACCATGAGGTTGCTCTAATGCAACATAAGCATTCCTAAAATTTGCACAATTAAAAAAACAAAACAAAACCTGCAGGGCTTAGGGGAAAATTGGGGTCAGGAGCAAGACACTGGAAAATTTTGTCAGTGGTGCCTTAAAAAATAGACAGGAACCTAATAAAAATGGTAGCACAGTTTTATACATATTAAATCATTAAGAAACACAAAATTGCTACAATAAATGTGGCACGTTACCTTGAAAAAGATGAAGTTTGCCTGCAGAAGAGCGTGTTGGAGGTTACAACTTGTGAGTTACGGTGACATGGTGGAAGGAGAGTTATCCGACATGGAAAACACCAGATGTGGATGGCTGTGGCTAGCTCCGTGGGGTCAGCTGAGGGAGGTGCTGGATGTTGGAGGTGTGTGTGTATGTGTGTGGTGTGGACTCCTGCATGGCTCTGTTCATCTGGGTGCAGTTTCCTGAGCTCACCTAGTATATTTTGCAGATGAAATCATACATAAGTAAACATGAAATTTGTGTTCCGTGCAAATTGTTCCTTAACATATCATTTATCATTTTGGAAAGAAAAATGCTTTCTTCAAAACAGGATTAAAGCAGAGCTGACTATATTGCAAACCCCCTTTTACAGATTAGAAAATTAAGGCATAGAGATGTGAAAAACCCAGGGCCATGTGGTTAGGACGTAGCAGAATTCGGTCTTGAACTCGAATTGGTCTTCAGAATCTTTATGCTCCTGCACTGGAGCTCCAAAGTCCTACCTGACCTGGCTCCCACCAGTTCCCCAACCTCATCCCTTCCTACTTTCCCCTCATCCCCTCTGCACCCCCACACTGGACTTCTAGCACCCCAAGAACACTCCCACCTGTGTGCCCTTGCCTAGGACTATCCTTCCCCATATATTTGCTGGGCTCACCGCTCCACTTCCACAGGTCTGTGCTGGAAAGACACCTGATCAGAGCCCTTGCTAAGGGCCCTCAATAAAGAGGTATAGCACCGCTCTCTTATCTGTTTAGTTTTTTTTTTTTTTTTCACACTCTGGACTGGCACATAACATAGTACATATTTATCTTTTTTTAGGGTATATCTTCCCCTTCCCCATGTGGTCTCCATGCAGAAAGAGGCCTCTGTTCACTAGCTCAAGCATGGGGCGTAGTAGGTGCTCAATTAATCTCTGCTGAAAGAACAAAGGGAGTGTGGGGAATTGTTCTAGGCAGTGAGAAGAACACATCTGAACCAAAACTGGTGCTTTTAACTCCAGATGCCTTTAAGGACTCCAACGGTGCTCTGATCCCTGCCTTCCAAGTCGCTGCTGAGCAAGTGGGACTGAGCTTAGTGATAGAAATGAAGTCAGGGAAGAGGAGAGGAGGGGAAACAACTTTCCATCCCTTCCCCCAGGGGCCCCGGAATGTTCAGGCAAGAGAACTCAAGTAGACGGCGAAGGTGGAGACCAGAAGCTGCAGAAGGCTTCTGCGGCAGGTGCGGGGGCTTTCGTGAGCTTGATTCAGACCACACGGGCTGGCAGTTGACTTTACCATAAAATGGTTTCTCAGAGGTTTTCTGGGGGATTGGGGACGTTGCTCACAGTGATAAAAATAATGACGCGTGCGGGGTCTTGAGCCGCTCCGGCTCACTTTAGCGCTGAGGAGAGGGACGGAGCCAGGCTAACCAACGTCAGCGCCAAGGTCCTGACTTCCAAGCCCAGCACTCCTGCCCTTTCCACGCCACTTCTCACCGCTGTGTGTCCCTTTCTTAAATGGGCAGCCGTCGAAGGCAAACTGGGAGATGATCCTTTCCTCTCCAGGCCTCAAAATCTGGGGTGTTTTTCCAACAAGGAGGGTGCTGCTTCACGCCGGCAGCATATGGTAGCAATATCCTTCATTTTCCAAGCACGTCTGAAATTTGACAGACCTCTGGGGTAATTACCACGTCATTTGGTGAATGGCTATGACTCACGTCACGGCTCTAAAACCATCCCCAGCCCAGACAGGGGACAGACGGCGCCCGCTGCTGACGGGAAGCAGTCCAGGCGGGAATGGGACTAACCTCCTGGTGCGTAGTAGGGATTTTCCGCGGAGGAGGAGCAGCGTGCCCTGCAGCTCACCTCCAGCACGTGGGCGCTGACGGGGTCGCCCCGAGAGCAGGCTCTGGGCTCCTGGGGCCGCCGAGCACTGCCGAGGGACAGACAATGGAGCCGAGTGGGGTGCAGCTCCCAGCAGAGCCCTGGTGTTCTTGGAACAATGGTCTCCTTATCTGAAAACAGGGGAAAAGAACCTACTCAGAGGTTACAGTGAAAATTAATTGAAGCCAACTACCTCGAGGTGGGGGCGGGGGAATTCCGCAAACTTTTTCTGTAAAGGACCAGATTTAAACATTTTGGGCTAGGCAGACGGGTGGTCTCTGTGTGACTCCAGCTCTGTCCCTGTAGCAGGCAGCAGCCACAGACAATAGGTAAGTGAACGAACATGGTTGTGTTCTAATAAAACTTTCTTTACAAACACTGGTGGTGGGCTGGCATTGGCCCGTGGGCCGTAATTTGTTGACCCCAGATGGAGAGGATCTAGGACAAAACCTGGCAGATGGTGAGCTCCGTCTGTTATTATCATTATCAGCATCAGTATTCTTAGCAGTACTTCTACTCTGCTGACTCTACATGTATGACCATGGGCCACCGTGGCTGGTGACGTAAAACCAAAGCGAGATAAATACATAATGATAACAAAAGTAGTACTATAAGTACAGTCAACACTTATGAAGGGCTTACCATGGACCAGTCCCTCCACTAGGCACGCTACACTCATTTAAACCTCGAGGAGACTCTATTTCTATTCCCATCCCACAGATGACGACACCAAGGCCAAAGGGTCTTTGTAACTTGTTCAAAGCCTATCTTAAGTCTCTTAACCTATCCCTACTGCTTCAGAGCCTCTGGCGACTTCTTGGAAGACTTCTTGGAAACTGTGATATCATCATACTTTTTTATATTATTCTATAACTCAGTTCTTTGCCTCCTCTTCAGAGGTGATGCCTTCCTGAAGATTTGGGGTGTGCCAGCACTGCCTGCCCTGTTGGAGAGCTGGACATCTGGCCTGGTCACGTCTTCGAATAGGGCCAAGCCTCCCCTACGGTGGTTTGCTCCCCATCCGTGGCTCTAAGTGCTGATCACCGTGGGAGATGTTTTGGGCCCAGCTAACTGTGCTTGAGCACCTGGGCAGATCTCATTTACTGCACTAATTAAATGACCTCAGCGCAGGGTGTACCCATTACCTAGCTGCTGAGTTTTCCTTTGCCCATTAACAGCGAAATTACTGGAGTCTGGGAAAGGTCTGCTGGGAAAGAAATCACTCCGTTTTTTTTGGGCGGGATGGTTATTTTATTTTTACTATCTATTACATCCTTTAAAACAAACAACTTTTAGACATCATTTCATTTTAAAAAAAAAAAAAAAAAGTCGTTACCAATGCCCTAATGCAAAATTTGGCGGTTTTGGGCGGTGGTAAAATTTCCACTTCAAGTGAAATTTTAATTTCTCATGGATTTATTGCCATCTTTTCGCTGCTGGGTGTATTTCCCTCTGAATTTAGAGCATTCTGTCGCCTTTGAACTTCTCTCCAGCGCCCAGAATGTGTGTGGCCCCCAGAGGCCAGGGAATTGCTCTCCCCCTCCCCAGCAGCCTCACTATGGCAAATTAGATCAGAAAAGCACAACAATCAGTTCCTTGCTGGAGACGTGTCACGTCAGTCCCAGGAAAGGAAAGCAGCCTCACCCTGGCCTCAGTGGAGGCCTGAGCAGGATGATCTAACAGTCCTTTCCAGGTTTGACGTGTGATTCGTGCATACACAAGAAGGGTGGTTCGTAAGCAATCCAGGCGGAGCTGGTGAGCGAGAACAAACCTCCTTTCATTCTATTTTATTCCCACATTTATAGGCCAGGGTCCTCAGATTCTATGCATTCTTTCGTTGCATATGTTGAGAGAGCCTGTTTTTCAGTGCATTGCGGGTATCCTCTTTGAGGCCACACAGTCTGCTGTTCAGAGACCAAGCCTGGGCAACCGTCCTCCGCCAGGTTTATTTGGAAATGTCAGCATCCTCAGTGCCACTCACCAATCAAAGCTGGAGAAAGCAGCTTGCTGAAAGCCAGATGGCATTTCTGTACGGGTACACTCCCAGCTGTGGCTCGGTGGGGGTGGGGGAGGATGGAGGCAAGGTTTATGGGGCCGGGATCAATCTAGAGATGGAAAAAAGGGAGTGCTCTGGATAAAAATAGCAGGCATACGAACTGCCGCCCCCCCTTAATGATTTCTCCATTGACTTGGGTTTGGCGCTCCCAGAGCAACGAGCACCGAGGACTGTTACTCAACTGGAGAGAAGTGGAGGGAGCCCGCCTGCCAGGTGGACTTTTCCAAGCCCTCGCAGCTCTAAACTTCTCCACATGTGAACAAGTGTTTACAGTTTTAAAGATGTGTTGAGTAATTGCACATGCGAGATATCTCCCTTTTAATGCACCCAGCATGTTCCAGGGCTTTCGGAAAGAACACCCTGGTTGACAATGAAATTGTTTGCCTTCTCTGCATTGAGGTTCAAGGAGGTACTGGTTTGTGTTGAGATATAATTGGTAGCACTTGTGCCTTTGTAGTTCTTTTTTAGCTACTGAAAATTACTGCCTTAATCCACTCTTTACTAACCCGGATTATGATAGAGCGCCTTGGAGCCCCCTTCACATCACGGAACAGAGGGGCAGCTCTTAAAACTGACGTTGAGGCTCATGTAACTTTAAAAAATGCTGGTTAAAAAAACAAAGGCAACAACAGTGTCAATTCATTGTTAAATTCTCCCAATTTTCAAGAATCTTGAATCACCTCTTAAAATCATATAATAATTGTTCTTCTGGTACTTAGTCGTTGAAAACAGATGGGTTTCCTGACTTCTTTTTTTTTTTTTTTTTCCCACCCCCTCTCCTCCTCTTAATTATTCCTTGCTCTCTTTATTTTCATGGGAAAATAGCTGGTGTCACCTCACGGAGACAGGCAGGGCATTCTGCTTTGCTTGTTATTTTTTTTATAGCATTCTTTGTCTTCTTTCTGGCTTCCAGCAAAACGCAGCCAAAATGGTTTGGCAAATCACTTTGCATTAGTAAAACTCTGTGTCAGCCATAATCAAGGCCCAGAGTAAAGGACTAATGTCAGCTTGCAAATAAATCTGAGAAATGTAGTAAGCCCCTCAAACGTCTTCCCATCCAGCCCTCCGGCGCCTTGGGATTCCTTGAGCCAATGGGATGGAAGGGTTGGCCTGGCTCACCTGCCCCTGGTCCTCGGGCTGCCTCCGGAGCTCACTGTCTGAGCTGGCAAATAATGTCACTTCGTGACTGCTTGGTACAGGTCTAATCCCAGGGCTGCATTTTTCCAACTTGAAAGCGTTTTTACTGCTGTTTTGCTTGACCTCTGCCATAGTGCGGGGAATTTTCCCAACTGAATGCCTTGGCATTTGAAAAAGAGAAATGAGGGCCAGGAGGACTGAATCCTCCCTTCTACTTGGACCTGTCCCTGCCCCAGATGCTCCACTTATACCTCCTTCAGTCCTTGCGATGTGTCCATGGAGTTGGACGCACACCTCACCTGAGAGATCATGAGTGTGTGGGCTTGTGTGCAGAACAGAACTTACCTTTTTTTTTCTTTTTTCTTCTGATTCTAGAACTTTATTATTCCTTGAGAAACAAAATCAAAATTAGATACATAACTAGGACTCTCTAAGTGGCCTAAATACCATTTAAACCCATGTCTTCATATTTATGAAAAAAATATGATACCTTGGATACCTTCTTCAGCTTCCTTCCTACTTGCTTTCTCCTTTAGCAGGTTCTTTTGTTTCCTATCTGAGCTAGACTGGGCTTGTGGCCTCTCCTTTTAGTAGCATGCCTCTCACCCCTCCCTCTGAAATCACTCAATACAGGCCTTACCATTTCTAAAGTCTTCAATTTCTGGGTCAGCCTCTGCTTTGCGGGCATCCGACATTAAGCCAGTTGCAGTGAGAATTAAATTCTTGGTCCCGCTCCTTGCTTCCACTGGCTCTCACTGGGTAGGATGGGCCCTCAACGAGTTCTCCACTCAGTAGCAAGGTCTAGGGATAAACACCTGGAGACCCCTGGCTCTTCCCTCCCCTGCCCTTCACTCCCACATCTGTAGCAACAGATTCGGGGCTCTCATTGTAGGGTAGTTATTTGTTTCCACACCATTTTCTGAGGTTCTCGAAGGTAGTTTCAGTGGTTGCTCGTTTTTGCGCATCTCTCAGTAGAGGATCTGGCATAGACTAAGTGCTCAATAAATATTATCTGAATAAATCCTTCAAAGGGAGAAAAGCTGTATTTCCCTGGCGTTGGGCCTGTTTTTTTTAATTGATATTAATCCCAGCATTGGCATTAAAGATAAAATTCCTGCATCCTGGAATAGAGGCAAGAGGACTGGGCTAGAAAGAGGAAGAGAAAGTCCAGAATGTGTCCTCTGGAGAGTTGTGTCCAGCAGAGCAGCTGGCATCAAGGAGCACCAACAAGAAGCGGGCAGTAGTCCACAGGCAATCCTGGGGGATTGGACAGGCTGGCAGTGCCCATGCGTCCATTCACCCACCCGCATGCACCAAGGGTCTGCAATTGGGGAGCCAGCCCTGGGCAGGATCCTTCCTATTCAACAGTGAACAGGAGAGATGCAAACCCACTCCTTCTGTACGTACTACTTACCAAGGGAGACAGACGATCAACTACACTTCCAGAGTGCTGTAAAGGTACTCCCTCCCCATCACAGTAGATGCTCATCCAGAAGACAGGTGGGCAGCAGCAAGGCCAAGCAGGTCATTAAGGCGGAGACTTGGGCTCAGGGAAACCGAGGGGCTACGCAGGGTCATGCCTGGGGCAAGTGGCAGGGAGGGAGTCACAGTGAGGAGGCGGGATTGCGAACCCCAGAGCGCCAGGCTGGAGCTCCTTAAGCCCCTTCAGCCTCACGTCACAACTGATCTTAAAGACAGAGACAGGGTGAGCCTAAAGGCCAGGATCAAATTCATTCATTTATTCATTCGTTCATTCATTCAACAAATATTTAAAGAGCATTTACCATGTACAGACACAATTACAGGCAGTCGGCAAAATCAGTACAGTTTCTGCTCTTAAGGAGCTTACAGTCTAGTGGGGAAAACAAGCAACTAGTCATTGGACAAATCAATCTAATTGCAGGGTAGTCAGAAGTGCTATGAAGGAAAGGAGCAGGAAGCATGAGAGAGTAACAAGGAGAACCTAATTTAAAGTAGATTTTTAGGAAGGCCTGAGAAAGCGACATTGGTCCTAAAAGAGTTGGCATGGACAAGAGGGTGGGAGAGCAAGCAATGCATGCCTGGGGCCAGGCAGAATAACTACTCCCTGGATGTCTGCGTCCTAATCTCTCCACCCTTTAACTGGAGCTTTAGATGAACAGAGACCTGGAACCTGTGAATATCTTATCTCATATGGTGAAATGGACTTTGTAGAGCTGATTAAATTTATAGACCCTGAGATGGGGGCTTATCCTGGGTCAGCCAGGTTGGCTCATTCTAATCCCATGGTGCTTAAAGTGAAGACCCTTCCCAGCTGCGGTCAGAGAGAGATGGATGTGCAGGAAGGGTCAGAGAGATGTGATATTTGAAGATGGAAGAAAGGACCATGAGGCAAGGAATGAGCAGCTTGTAGAAGCTCGAAAGGCTAAGGAACAGAGTCTCCTGTCGGCCTCCAGAGAGGAACACAGCCTTGCCGATGCCTTGGCATTGGCCCAATGAGACCCGGGTGGGACTTGTGCCCTCCAGAACTAAGATAATAACCTGGTATTATTTAAACTACCGAACCCACAGTAATTTTCACAGCAGCAATAGCAAACTAATATAGGTCTCAGGCAGAAGAGAGCTTGTACATTCCAGGGGCTGAAAGCAGCAGGAGCTAGCCAGGACATTGCATGTTTAAACAAAACATGTAAGTGATTTGTGCTCACGGGGGGTGGGGGGTACGGTGAGGTAATTAACTGATTCACAATTTCAAAACGTCCCTCATGATGCTAGGTGGAGAAGGGGGCATCTGTGGCATAGGACAGCTGGCTAGGAGACTCTTTATATATATATATATATATATATTATTTTAAATTTATTTTTATTTTTGTGTGTTAAGTGGTAGTTTCTTTTTTTAATTATCTTTTTTTTAAAGATACATAGCTCACACAAAATGTTTCCTTAAAAAATATAAGAGGTTCCCATATACCCCCTCTCCCCACCCACCCCCACTTCTCCCACATCAACCTCTTTCATTAGTGTGTCACATTCATTTTAGAAGCCCCCATAGAAGATGAGGGAAGATCAGACTAGGGTGATGCAGAGAAGAAAGTAGTGGATGGATTTGGGAGCCAACAAGAGGGGAAATTCGTAGAATATGATTAGTTAGACTTAGGAATAAGGAAAAACAAAGAATCCAGGCTAGCTCCCAGGATTCTGACTTGAGCAGGTGCTGAGAGCAAGGTGAAGGGAAGCTGGGAAGAGACCAGCAGGGCCCTTCTGCCCCCCACCTGCACAGACAGCCCCACCTGGCAGGGGCAGAGCTGGCCATTGAGAAGCATGTGTCATCTCGGGCGACAACGGAATATCTTCTGCAAAACAAAGGCAGCACCTGTGACAAAACCCATTGCCTGGGCCTCTCTTTGAAGGTCTGAGTGATAGAGCATCCAGCCCGAAGTGTCTTAAGTCCAAAGAGCATTGAATGTCTTTATTTATTTTTAAGCCAAAAGTTCAGAGGCTACATCTGGCTTACTCACAGCTCAATTCAGGGCTCTGATGACGCCACGGGCTCCATCTCCTGGCCTTGCTTCCTTTAGGTGGGCTCCATTCTCCAGCCCTGTGTGCCAGCAGCAATGAGCATTACTGTCCTGGAATGCCCAGAAAAACGACTGAGATTTATTCTTATTGGGCCAGTTTAGATCACATGTCCCATCCCCACCTGGGAAGTTCTGACACAGGAAGACTCAGGAAGGAGCTGAGTGCTTTGGCTCAAGTCCTGAGTTTCACTCCTCAAGCTGTGGTCCCAGTCAGGGGGAGGGGTTGAGCCTCAAATGAAATCAGGGATGGCTGCTGGAAGTACAGTGGATAGACATGGGGCAGCCAACATCCCCCCCCCACCCCCGCCCCACACCGAGTCCAAATGTCCCGGTACCTGCGTGCTTTGCTGATTCATGGCAAAAGTGTGTACAGTCCCCCAAATGTATGCCTATGAGCCCTATGCATAAAACGGAAGCATGCCGAGTCCATCAGGGTTCTCTCTTTTCTCCAACAGTTGCCATTCTAATTCACAGATAGGCAGCAGAACAGAAATGGTGGGCTGGAGGAGCCAGGAGAGTCAGACTATGGTTAATGGCAAATGATAGGAGGGAGGAGCTAGAGCACTTAGGAATTTGAGCCAAATGCAGCTGTCCCAGGGCCCAGTGCATTGGTGACATCCTGAGAGCTGGGCTCACCTCTGAAGAACGGAGCGGGGCTCTGTGGCTCCTCCCTGCAGGGCCACAGGGGAAAGGCCGTTCTCCCCCAGGGATCCTTGTCCCTGGGGCTTAAAGGGCAGACAATTTGCAAACTCTCCTGTTTGGAGAAAGCTGGGGAGCTCTGGTTGGCAGGAAGAGCTTCTTTTTTTTTTTTTTTTGTATATTTATTTATTTATTTTTGATGCCTACTTAACTTTAATAGCATCCATTTATATTATAAGCCTCTGTCCCCAAAATTTTTTTACTTTTTTTTAATTGACTTTGTAATAATATTACATTAAAAAAATATATATATGAGGTCCCATTCAACCCCACCACCCCCACCCCACCTCTCCCCCCGCAGCAACACTCCTTCCCATCATCATGACACATCCATTGCATTTGGCAAGTACATCTTTGGGCACCTCTGCACCTCATGGTCAATGGTCCACATCATGGCCCATACTCTCCCCCATTCCATCCAGTGGGCCCTGTGAGGATTTACAATGTCCAGTGATTGCCCCTGAACACCATCCAGGGCAGCTCCATGTCCCAAAGACGCCTCCACCTCTCATCTCTTCCTGCCTTTCCCCATACCCATCAGCCATCATGTCATGTTTGGATATACTCATAGTGGCAACAATTAAAAACCACAGCAGGGGGGGTACTGGGTTCCTGGCCAGTGGTGCTCTGTCATGGTCCCTAGGGGAGCAGCGACAGTCTCCCAGGTGCAGAGGCAGGGACCGGGAGGGAGTGAGGGTTCAACAGTGAGCCCCTGACGCTAATGACTATGCTTGTGAGCTGATAAGCCTAAAATAAGAACAAGGCCTAGAGCAGCATTGTGCCTGGGAATTTCCTCCTGTCAGCCTTCATGTTACTCAAATGTGGCCAGTCTCGAAGCCAAACTCAGCATGTAAATGCAATGCCTTCCCCCCAGCGTGGGACATGACACCTGGGGATGAGCCTCCCTGGCACCGAGGGACCACTATCAACTACCAACTGATGATGCAACTGGAAAATGACCTTATACGGAAGGTTCAACGCAGATCAGCAGAATATTCCTGTCTACATAAAATAACATGACTTTAAAATGCTGTTTGACCTAATGTAAGGGGGAAATGGAAAGAGGAAATGAGTTTATATGGCTACAAGTCTCTAAAAAAGAGTCTGAAGGCTGTCAGAAGGACTGCCCTTATGCACAACTGAGCAGAGTCTGAGAGACAGATAAAGCAGATACAACCCCCAGGTATTGGTTCCTTTGAGGGCTAAAGAGACCCATGGGAGTTATGGTCATGGCCGATGGGGTTAACTACCAGGTCAGATGGCCCCTCTTTGGAACTGGTGTTTATGTGTGATGAATCTGGACTCAGATGGGATCTCTCTTCATAAGACTTTCATGCTAATGTGCTGGAGGTGCAGTTAGTGTTGGGGTTTAAGATATATTTAGGGGATTTGAATCTCTGGACTGACAATGTGATAGCCAGGTCCTGAGCCTCAACAGACTCCAGCACCTACAATCTGATTTATTGGACTCACCACACTCAGCTAAGATGGAGTTGAAGAAGGACAACCACCACACCATGGAGCCTAGAGTGATTACAACTGAAAGTGGGAGGATTGCATCCAGCATCCATGTGGAATCTGAGACTCCTCTTGACATAGAGGTGCAATGGACACAACCAATCCAATGTCCACATAGAAAAGGTGGCATTGGATTAGGAGGAGCTTCTTGGGCAGACGTTGTGTGAGGGGCTGAGTGGCGGCCATTGCCTGGCACACATCTCTCAGCCCTGCTTCCTTTTGGTGGGCTCAGAAACTCTGGGCAATTGAGAAAGGCATCGATTATATTCTGAAGGTTCTCTATTAGGCATGAGGTATGTGTCATATCTTGGAGCATGGAGAATGTCTCAGTCCTCCAACCAAATTTTCCACTGTCAATTAGGGAAGGCATCGCAGCATGTGCCCCCCTCTGATAAAAATTTAACATTTTTCTAAAAAGTTTTTAAAAACCCACTTTGCCTTTTGTTGCACCTGAGGTCACCTGAGGTCATTGGTGCACCGGGGACCAGCACTCCCTTCTTTCCCTGACCAAGGAAGGTCCCCCTGGAAGCTGTCACTGCAGGAGCTGTGCCTCCCGCCTGCCAGGCTGGTTGTGCAGCCTCCTCCAATTTGGCCCCAGCACTGCCAGTCTCACTCGAAGACCCTCGCGCGACGTACCGAATAGATGGAACCAATCGCCTGCCTTCCCTCCCCAGCTCTACCTTCCGTGAAGCCCCTCTCTTTCATGCTGCCGTGATTTTTCCACCCCAGAAGAGTGCTCTCTAGGGTTGACTGTCAAGAGGATTCTTTAATATAGTGTTTCTACGGTGGAACAATGTCCCTTGTTTGGAAACACCCAGACCTTATAAAATATGTTCCTGGGTTTTCCTGGACCCAGGCCTCTGGAAGAGTCGAGGGATTTATTTACAATGAAGAAATTGCTTTTGCAAATTGTGGTTAAACAAAAGGATTGTTTTTGGCATGCTGAGTCAAGAAAACAAGGTTGGTTAGTTATTTGGGACACTTGCTGGAAAGGGATGATTTTACAGGGAAAGGAGGTGGGGGGTCAGGGACGTGCTCCTCCATTTCCTTGGGGCAGGCCCACTCGGAGTAAAACCCCGTAACCTCGCTCGCCTTTCCCCTTTTCCCAGTTTCACTCCAGCCCCTACCAATGAGCATCAGCTCCTCCCTGCCACCGGCCCCTTGTCCAGGGTTCTTTCGCGCTGGCCCCTCCGAAGTCCAGCGCCAGGAGGTTTGCTCTGCGACCTTATCTCTCCACAGCCTTCGCTTCCAAGGAGCTCTCAGCACGTCAGCGACAGACTATCTCCTTTGCCTGCAAAATCCCCAAGTGGTGGGGAGCAGAGCGTGTCAGAGTTCGCAAGATGAAAATAAGAGCCGAATCCAAAAGCTTTCCGATGTCACAGCCATATCTTGTGAGCCTTCCCAAGTGGCAAAACTGGAGCAGAGCGAGGCCGCGCCTGTTAAAAGGCCTAGTTCTCTGGAGAGCCCGCCCTGGGCAGACGGGACGCTCCTTCCTTGAGGCATGCTGGCCCCTCCCAGGGCCTGATCTGTATGTACATCGAATTTTACTCCGGGGGGAGCAGAACCGACCTTGTCAGGTACGTGTGAGTGTTTGTATGTGTGTGCGGAAGGGGAACAGGGTTTGTTAGCTGAAATATCTACTCCACAACTGCCATTTTAACACCCGCAGAGATGGTGAAGGCTCTCCGGCCTCTCTGGGGCTCTGTGATTGTGGAAGTGCCCCTAAGACGTGTGAGCTCCCAAGGAAGTGCCTTGGTGATGTGCGAAGTCCACAGGGATTGGCTGCCTGCTGTCAGGAGAGCTGCAGATGTGTCAGTGGCCGAGGGGAGGGGAGATAGCCGAGGGGAGGGCAGATGGGTTTAACTGCACTTGGAGAGTTTCCTCAGGACAGGGGACATTTTACTCAGGATGGCCCATGGGCAATTCAGACCCATGGCAGATGGCAATGGGCCCCAGCTCTCCCACGTTCACTTATGTGCTCAAAGTTTCCACTGCAAGCAGCTGAGGCTCCCCCACTCAGGGCATTCTTTGGCAGGGAGAGTGCCTGTCCTGTCTGGGACAGGTTGGAATGCTGGGTAGTTAGCTCTCCTGGAGCAGCCCTCCACCGTGTGTGATGGTTTGAATTGGTGAGTCACAAAAAGAAAAAGATTATGTTCTTGAACCAATCCATTCCTGTAGATGTGGGGCCCTTTGGATTGGACTATGTCAGTGAGGCGAGACTCGGATTGGGTCTCTACCTTCTTACTGGAGCTTCATATGAATGAAGACAGAGGAAGAGAGAGAGAGGACTCGAGGATGGCTAGCAGCCAAAGCTTAAGCATGAAGCCCCCAAGAGGCTGGGCCATCGAGCCGCTCAAGGCTGAGGAGACGAGCCCTATGCCTGAGAGCCCGCAGCTGAATTCGGGAAAAGAGCAAGTGGCCAAGACTGATAGAGGAGGCCGGAAAGAGACAAGCCCTAAGCCTGGTGGCCACAGCTGAGCTCTGGGAGACAGTAGGGGAAGGCAGGGACCTCGGCAGAGATCGGCTGACATCTTTGCCATGTGACAGGATACCAGGATCAACCGTAACTGACTTTCGTGAGAAATCATCTCTGGTGGTGCTTTGATTTGGACATTTCATGGCCTTGGAACTATAAGCTTTCACCCTAAATAAAATCCCCATTATAAAAGTCAACCCAGGGCGGCGGACTTGGCCCAGTGGTTAGGGCGTCCGTCTACCACATGGAAGGTCCGTGGTCCAAACCCCAGGCCTCCTTGACCTGTGTGCAGCTGACCCTAGTGCTGATGCACGCAAGGAGTGCCCTGCCACGCAGGGGTGTCCCCCGCATAGGGGAGCCCCATGTGCAAGGAGTGTGCCCCAAAAGGAGAGCCGCCCAGCGCAAAAAAAAGTGCAGCCTGCCCAGGAATGGTGCTGCACACACGGAGAGCTGACACAACACGATGATGCAGCAAAAAGAAACACAGATTCCCATGCCACTGATAACAACAGAAGCAGACAAAGAAGACATAGCAAATAGACACAGAGAACAGACAACCGGGGTGGAGGGGGGGGAAGAGGAGAGAAATAAATAAATAAATAAATCTTGAAAAAAATAAAATAAAATAAAAGTCAACCCATTTCTGGTACTTTGTGTCACCAGCCCTGTGGTAAACTAAGACAAGGAGGATGACTCTGCGGATGGCGCTGTCCCAGAAGTCCCCAGCAGGCAGTGGTGTGCTGGTCAACAGGCTCTGTGGGAAGGGAAGGGAAGGCAGAGAAAAAGTCCTAATATACAGGGCTTACCAATTTCTGTGGTGTAAATACTGCCACCACAGCTGAAGTCCAGTTGCCACCAGATGTCCCTGAACTTGGAGATGAGGAGAAATGCACACAGTCTGTGCTCGTGAGGCGGTTCGAGCAGCTCCACCCTAGCTCTGCCAGGGGGACCAAGGCCCATACACACGCTGCCCTGGCACCCCTGCCTTCCCGATGCTTGTAGCATCACCTCCCAAGTAAACATCCTGCACCCAAATACTTCATTCCAGATCTGCTTCTAGTGGAATCCGAAATAGAACCAAAATAATCATAATTTTATGTTCTTTGAACAACTAGGTAGACTTCTCCACCAAATGGAGAAATGTCTCTACTCCTGACCTGGTCCCAGTCTACCTTTCAGCTTCACTGCCCCCCCAGGACCCAACACCTTTCTCTGGATTAACTCTCCACCACCACCACCTTTCCATCAGTCCCCTGCTTCTGGCATTGCCTCCATGTGTGCTTGTTAATCCTCCATCCAATCTTCCAGCCGTTCCTAATCCCATGAGGCAGAGTGAAGGGCATTCTCCCCAGGTGTTTTTCATTGTTTAGGCCTTGTTTACAATGCTTTCCTTGGGTTGGTGTCTCCCTCACTGCCCTGGGAACCTGGAGGGTGAGGAAGGTGACCTGAACAGCTTCCATCCCAGGAGCTGGCTGGTTTGTCATCAATGAACGTTTGCTGAAATACAGTGAACTGGTCTTGAGCGTAGTTGTTTACTCTCCAGCTTCTGCTTCAGCCTTCCCCAAGCCACAGCCACGAGCCTTCACCATCCACAATGCAGTGGGCACAGACCAGCAGGGATGGTTTCTAAGGGGGTTCCTGCTGTTTCCTTCCTAAAAGGGGTGGGGAGGGGATATCAAGTTCCAAGGCACACTCTTCCATTTACCTCAGGGTGTTCAACATAGCAAGGAGAGGTGAGACAGAATCCAGACTCCTCCAGATGTCCTTCTGATGAGAGAATAAAGGTCCCCACAATCATGCCCATCCAGTGAATACTCTGGTTGCCAAGATCATTTGGGCATATTAATTTGCTCTTTCATCCATTTGTTCATCAAATATGTATGAAGTGTCTGGTAGGGTTCAGTGGCTAAGGAGCTCTGTCTGAACAGCCTGGGCCTGGATGTGGCTCTGTCTTTGTCACAGGCTATGTGCCTTTCACCAAGTCATTTACCCCCCTAAGCCTCAGCCTATGCTTCCATAAAACAGGGATAATCTGGTACCTACCTCTCAAGGTATGGGGGGCATTTGGATGAGATACCTGGCACAGGTAATGCCACCAATACTTATGTCAGCTATTATTAAAATAAAACTGGGGGCCAGGCTCCGTGCTAAGCTTAAGAAACAATAACTCAGCTAAGCCTCAGTCCCTGACCGCAAGGTGTCACAGTCTAGAGAAAGAGACAGACAGCTGATCTGAGACCCCAGGGTAGGGTGCTAAGTTTATCATGAAGGAGGTCTACCTGGGGCTCAGGGAGCCCAGGGGAGGAGACAACACGGTGGGCAGCACCCAAGCCAGCGGCTCTCTTTTCACTAACTTCTGATACCAATGTTCAGTTGGTCAAGACTCTCGTCCTTCTTATCCCTGTTCTGAAGGAAGGAGGTGATGGACAAGGCTGGCCAGGGCAGGGTTAAGATTGATGGAAAAGCTGAGACAGTGGGGAGATGCTGGGGGCCTCTCCTGCCTTCTTCTCCCATCTCCAAGGCCCCCTCCCATGGAGTGTGGGGTCAGAGAATCCCACTGGACTATGCATTAAAGTCCCCTCAACCCAGTCCCTGGCTGGCTCTTCCTAAAGAATACTTCTTGTTCGGATGAAGCAGACGAACTCCTGGACTTCCTCCCAACTACATAAACCCCTTGATTTGCTTAATCCAGGAAATACACCATAAAAAGGGAACTTTCTTACTCAACTTTTAATGTCTTTGGCCCCAACAAAAAGTTAGAAATGAGATCTTATATTGCCGCTTTGGGTCTAAGGAAACAGTACTTCTCAACCAGGGGAGATTTTGCCCCTCGACAGATATCTGACAATGTCTGGAGTCATTTTTTCATTGTCACAGCCAAGGGAAATGGCTTGACATCTAGAGGGTAGAGGTCAGCAAAGCTGCTAAACATCTTATAATGGGCAGGACAGTCCCCCACCACAAAGAATTATCTGGTTGAAAATGGTAATAGTGACAAAGTTGAGAAACTCTGCTGTAAGAGAACAAAAATTAAATTGCATGTGTGTGTGTTCATACACACATGAAGGAGTAAGATAAATGGATTGTTTCTAGTGTTTTTCAAACATCTGAGAAGGTAATGGAATGGGCAGCACTTTAGACCTCACTCTCCTGGCATCAGATTTACCAGACAGTTCAAAACTTACCAGTAGGAGTCAATATTTAGTTTCTCATGGGAAGCAACTGAGAGACACTGAGCCATGATAAGCATGAATGAAACCTGAAGTTGACCAGATGACTCGTTCACACAGCAGCTAAAGGTTCTGTGTGAATCACATTATCATGTCTACTGCTGTAATCACAGTTTGAGAAACCCAGACTTCAAAATTCCAAGCAAAGTATTTGGAGAGTTGTGGGGAGGAGGGGTAGAATAGAAAAGAGCTTGGTAATTATAAATAGGTCTCCCACCATTATAGCAACAACAAGCAGAGTTAAAAATAAACAGGACATTCTCCTACCAAGAGTCATGGCCCAGGCTAATTGGTTTGGAGATACTTTCAAGACCATCTGGGTGGGAGGCCCCTCGCCTCTTCTGGTAGTCAGACAATGGCAGGGCTGCAGAGAGAGAGGAGCCAGGAAGTGGCTGCAATAGAGCATCTGCTTGGTGGCTCCATGGTCCCGGGCAGTCTAGGCCACTGCTTTCCATGCAGCACTTGAGAAGCAAGAGGCCCGAAGGCCTTTGACCCTGCTGCAGATATCTGGCAATTACTCTCCCTTTGAAGTGGCTGAGCATTCCAGGGCATTGGACACTGTGCAGACTCCTTGTTAAGATGTGTCTTGCTCTGTCGCTATTTATTTTAACCTCTCCTACTTCCGGACTACTGTCCCATGTCCAGCTGTAAGGACTCTTAATTTCCTTCTCAGGCCATTGGGCATTTCCAGGCGGAACACAGTCTGAGTGTTGATAACCCTGAATGTAAGTAGCTACCACACTTTCTATGTATCAAAGAGGCCCCAAAGCTGGTTCAAGGCCCCCTGTGCCATGAAAAGACCTGATGGCACCCATATATTTGGGTACAGGCTAAGAAAATAACACAGGGCTCAAGGGATAACCTCCATCTTTGTCCAGTCTGATCACTTAGATTAGTGGTCACCATTTTTTTCAGTCATCAAATTGTTTTAACATCTTGAGTGTCTACCATGTTCTTGGTAATGTATTAGATCCTGGAGACTTTGGGCAGGGTGGGATTGGGCAAAGGAGGGAGAATAAAAAGAAACATAATACACACATTCCCAAGGATCCTAAGGGCTGAGTATAGGACAGGGGCTCTGCTCTTCAGGGAAATGAAGTAAGTGAGGTAGAAGAGAACTTTCCAGCAGAGAGCTGAGGTGCCCAAGAGGAGTTGGGCGCTATGCTTATTTTCTCGGATTCCCAACAAACTGGTTGAGATGCAGTAGAAAATAGACATGGAAGCAGCTACCCATTTAGAAGCATCTTAGGTAAGGGTTTGAGATCCATGGGTAAAACTGACTGGGGACCTCAGTGAAGATATTTCCTGAATAAGCCAGTTCATGCCTATGTCCAGGACAAGTTGTCCGGTTGTTTTCTACCCACAGGCCAATTCAAGCAGCAGTTAAATAGGGTTTGGTCAGGAAGAGTCTGCACCCGGCAGGAGAGTGTTCTGGAGCTTATTGTTGTCTGCCAACATCCCCAGGAGGGAAGTGGACATAGCTCAACCGATAGAGCATCCGTCTACCATATGGAGGGTCCAGGGTTCAATCCCCAGGGCCTCCTGACCTGTGTGGTGAGCTGGCCCACGTGCAGTGCTGCTGCCGTGCACAAGGAGTGCCGTGCCACACAGGGGGCGTGCCCATGTGTAGGGGTCCCCGTGTAGGGGTCCCCCACGTGCAAAGAGTGTGCCCTGCAAGGAGAGCCACCCCATGTGAAAAAAGTACAGCCTGCCCAGGAGTGGCACCACACCCATGAAGAGCTGACACAGCAAGATGACACAACAAAAAAGAGATGCAGTTTCCCAGTGCCGCCAGATAATGCAAGCAGACGCAGAAAAACACACAGTGAATAGACACAGTAGACAATAGGGAGGGAACGGGTGAGGAATAAATAAAAATAAACCTTTAAAAAAAAAAAAAAACATCCCCAGGGGGTGTGGCTGTGGGTGGCACATGAGCTCCATCCCTGGGCAAAGCCATGACCCCTGAAAGCAGCCCGTCGTGGGCGTCTATCTAGTCCCCTGCCAGCTACATGAGCTTTGATGGCTCACGTCCTGGTGAAATGGTTTGCACGCCCACCCCACCCCACCTCCAAGGCTGTGGAGGGACTTACGCCTCAGAAGGCCCTGATTCCTGGGAAAAGACTGCAGTTGTCATCACAGATTCATTCCTTTAACCCCTTAAGCACAGGCCTGTCTCTGGATGACACCAACATTTCTTTTTATCTCGGTGGAATTGAGGCCAAGCTTGGCCCTCCCAGTTCTCAGGGGATGCTTTGCAGAGATATTGAGACCCTATCATCCTTTAAAAGTGCCCCAGGACCCTGGTTTAGAGTTTATTGATTTGCTTCCTTTTGTCTTATTTATTCATTTTTTAAAAATATATTGAATTGAGGCGAGAGTAAACTTATTTGACATACTCTAGAGGAGCCAAAGCAACAGCTTAGAGTGGTTTTGAAATGTGGTTAGAGAAATCTTACCTTGCGGGGGATTTTAAAACGGATTTGTGGAACTTTTCTGAATAACTTGCTGCTAAACCTGCAGAAAAATTTCTCACCACCCATGAATGACTTTAGATCAAATATTTCCCCTTAAAAAAAAAGTAGCATTTATTTATTTTTCTAGACATGAAAGCAAAACAATCCGCACTGTGGAACATTTGGAAAATATAAAGAGGTATGCAAATGAAAAGTAAGATCACCCTGTTTCCTCTACCCGTGTGATCATCAGTGTTATCATTTGGGTGTTTACTCTTCCAGTCCCTTTTCTGTGCATATGTAATTAATAAACATTTTACATTAAAATTTATAAATATATACAATATTTAATTTTATATCTTACTTTTTCCACAATATTGTATTGTGAGCATTTTCCTGTTATTAAGTATTCATCAAAAACAGGATTTATAAACATTGCATCATAGTCTGTGGTATAGATTCAACATAATTTACACTCTTCTTTTGGTTGACATTTAGAATGTTATCTTTCTAAAATTTTTTGAATAATGCCATAATAAACACTCTTCTAAATAATTTTTTTTTTTCAAATTTCATTATTTCCTTGGTACAAGTGCTAAAAGTGGAATTACTGAGTCACAGGGCTTGAGCATTTTCAAAGTTTAGAAAAGCATTGCCAAATTGCTTTTTAGAAAAATATGTTCCAGTCACAGTTCTAGCAACACTGAATATTATCATTAAAACTGTTTATTTCTGTGATTGTTAAAAATACTATCTCCTTCCGTGGTGATTTTAAAATATGTCTGCAAATTCTCGGACACTCCTCCCATGGAGAAGTGCCATCTGTGGGCCCTCTCCTTGAAAGCTTAATATCTTCAGACAAGAGTGACTCACTTGTAGCCAATGCAATGTGGTGGAAGGGTTGTGTCATGACTCCCCAGGCTACAGCAGTCAAGTTCCCACAGCCTACACTGGGTTCTCTTGTGCCACTTGCTCCAAGAGAAGCCAGCCCTGCTGAAGGGAGTCCCATGCCCTGTTGTACACACAGCACAGCAGAAGTCCCAGCCAACAGCCAGCATCAGCCATGGGCCACGTCAGGCTGGTCTTGGATGACCAGCCAGGTCCAGCCTCCAGATGACAAGCTGCAGCCCCAGCCGAGGTTGAATTTGAAATGTCTGAGAGACCCCCAGTGAGCACTAACTAGCTGAACCTTTCCAAAATTCCTGGCGCACAAAATAGGGAGCAAAATAAAATGGTTGTTTTAAGCCACTATATTTTGGGATAATTTGTAACACAGCAATCATTTCTGGAACACATTCATATTTTAATATACCTTTCTTAGATTGCTTGCAAAAGGAACATTTTTATGATTAGTGGTCATTTGAGATGTCTTTTTTGGTGAATGGTCTATTCATATTGCTTGCCAGTTTTTTAAAATGTAGAGACTAGTGTTCTCCTCATCTTTGGATAATTAAGACTAACCTGTCTATAATCCTGGTTACATGTGTTTGCTTTTCCACGTTTATCATTTGCCTTTGTTTTTTTTTAAATGCTCTTTTGGGACCTATCCAAGTTCTCTGTAGTCAAATCTATTAACTTTTTCTTTTATGAGTACCAGAATCATTTCTGGATTAGAAAGTGTTCTTTCTGAATTTCAGGTCCCTATATTTCTGGGGTTTTTGTTTTGTTTTGTTTTGTTTTTTACTCTTATTTGCTTAAATTTAAAACAAATTATTCTGTAGCTATTTTGCTATTTGACTATAATTTGGTTTGACAGCCAAAATTTTCTATCCTATTTGTTGAATAAACTATTCTCTGCCCATGATTTTATACATATATTTATATATTCTAGGACCCATTTTGGGGCCATCTGCTCTATTTCATTCATTGTTGGCCCTCTTTCCAATAAAATGCTGTTTAAAAATCTGATGAGTGAGGACCTGCATCATTTCTTTAATTTTCAAAGTATTCTTATGTATTCTTCTTTATTTGTTCTTTTAGAAGATATATAAAATTATTTTTTTAAGTTAAGTCTAATAGATTATTAGAAAATAACTTACATTTTTCTAGCGTTTCAGGTTTCTCTCTTGAAATATGATACCTTGTCTATTTACTCAGCCCTTTTTTCTCTCACAAAGTTTTATCATTTTCACATAATTTTCTTACATTATGCCTAAGTGTTGCTATTATGAACTAGTTCTTCAATTATCTTCTAAATTGATTAATTTTAGTATTTAAGAAAAGGTATTATTTTTGTATATTTATTTTATATCTGGCCACTTTAATGAATACTCATTTCTATTATCAATTGATTAACGTGACTTTTTTAGAGATATAATAATAGTGTTATGTAGTTTACATTGTAGTTTTAACTTTGCTCACTTTCTAACGGTTTACCCCTATTTTCTTTTCTTGAATTGTTGCATATGTTAGACCTTTCAAAACAGTGTTGATTAAAAGGGGCTGTATTATGCAATTTTATCTTTTTCTTAATTTTCATAAAAATGGCTCCAGTGTTTTACTATTAAAAATAATACTTGATACTGACTTAAGATAGGTAATCCTTATTTTAATAATACCATTTTATACTTATTTTAAGAGATTTATTTCTCCCAGATTCAAGAATAATGTTTTATTGGTTGACTACTAGCATCTTTTGCAAAGATTACCTAGTATTATTCATTTGATCCATTGATATGATGACTGCATTAATAAATCTACTAATAGTAATCCATCATTGTCATCTAGAGTAAACCTAGCATTATAATGGATTATTAACTAAGTTGTATCTGCTTATGTTTTACTTAGGATTTGTTTTTCATCTTTATTCATAAGTGAGATTGAAAGTTAGTTTCCTATTTGTGCATATGTTTGCTACTTCTCTTTGCTCTATACTCTAAAAAGTCCAAGATTTATTTATGCAAATCATCTGAGCATAAAACGCAGAAAAAAATTTAAACTTTGTACCATGGCCTCCAAAACTCAATTATTTCCTCTCTGAGTTATTCCTACCTCTGTCTGGATAGTATATCCACTCCATTCACACTGACCATTTTTACTGGCCCTTAAACAGACCAAACTCATTCCTACCTCAGGACTTTTGCACTTGACACTTGGTCTTTGCATCACTCCTCCCCTCACTTTATTCAGGCAGGTCTCTGTTCAAATGTGACTTCCTCCAAGAGTTCTTCCTAGGCAACCTTATCCAAAATAGTCTGCCAGTCCCATTCTATTACTTTCAACCCCTTGGCCTGCTGCATTTTTCTTCATAAATTCACTACTCTCTGACATTACATTGCATATTCTTGTGTTTATTGGTCTTCAACCTCCACCATTGATAATTTGAGCTCTAGGGGGCAGCGACCATGTGTCATTTTAGGTGTTCATCAGCAGAGCCTAGGGAGGGGCCTGGTATGCAGTAGGTGTCCAATAAAAATGTTTCTGGGTAGGTGAATTCATGGCTTTTACTGGAAATGCTTTATTTGCTATTGGCTTCTATATTGTACCCCTTAGTTAATTTATTTTCTTAAGGTTTTATTTATATATTTATGTATTTTAATTGTCTTTTTTAAAAAAAAGATATGTAGATCACAAAAAAAAGTGACATTAAAAAATATAAGAGGTTCCCATATAACTCACACCCCACCCCACCCCACCCCCACTCCTCCCACATCAACAACTTCTTTCAGCATTGTGGCACATTCATTGCATTTGGTGAATACATTTTGGAGCACCGCTGTACTGCATGGATTATAGTTTGCGTTGTAGTTTACACTCTCCCCCAGTCCATTCAGAGAGTTATGGCAGGACATATAATGTCTAGCATCTGTCCCTGCAACATCATTTAGGACAACACCAAGTCCCAAAAATGCCCCCACATCATGTCTCTTCTTCCCTCTCCCTGCCCTCAGCAACTACCATGGTCACTGTCCTCACATCATTGATACAATTTCTTCTTTTGCTAGAGTAACAATAGTTCTCTAGTAGAATACCAGTAAGTCCACTCTAATGCATATTTTATTCCTTCATCCTGAGGACCCAGGGATGGCTATGTCCACTCCACCTCTAAATCGAGATGGGGCAGAGGTCCCACATGGTTGATGATGTGATTCTCCTGCTTGCATTTGTAGACTCTCTCAGTTCCCTGGTGTGTTGGTTGACCATCTTCACCTCCCTGTTAGCTGGCCTGGTAAGTCCAAAGAACCGGAGAGTAGGAGTCACAACTCTGTTGAGGCTTAGGGCCCAGCTGGCACATGGCCAGTCCAGAGATTCAAGTCTCCTGAGAGTATACCAACCCTGGAGCCAACCACAGGTTCAGTAAAAGTGACAGAAGAGGCATGTGTAGAAAGGTCACATCTGAGTCACACTCAGGAGCACAAATTTCAAAGTAGGGCCCACTGCAAGGCATTGAACTCTGGAGTCATCTGCCATGACTGTAGAACCTGTGTGTTTCTGTAGCCCTCAGGAGCACCAGTATCTGGGGCTGTATCTACTTTGGCTGTCTCTGATACCCCTTAGTTTAAAATGAGGTCCAGAGTTCTTACCTTAATAAAGTACAACGTGTCTCATTCATTCTTGCCCAGTCCTCTTCCAGCCTCATCTCCATTGTGGTGTCCACAAGTGGGCTTGTGATCCCTCTGCCTCTCCTTGTGGGTGCCATTACATCCAGCTGCTGTGTTGCCCCTGTAGGTCTCAATCCTCCCTCAGGGACCCTTGGCTGACTCTGCACCATGGCCGGACACCACCATGCCCCCTGGCACCACTGCTCATCTTGGCCTCTGCATGGCAGAGCCTCGTTTACTGGGACCCCTGCAGCCTCCTCCACTGAATACCACAGCTCCTGGCAGCCCCTGTGACTCTTTCTTGGCACCATGACACTTCTGAGGCCTTCCCAACTCTCCGAAGCCTGGCAGCTTCAACTATATTTTGGTTAGCAGAGAGTGTTTATCATGTTCTACCTTTTTATTTTTTGGAAAAGCAGTCAAGAACTTGCCCTTCATTATCTCCTGGATCTGGGCTTGAGCCCTGATTGCTCCCTACCAGCTGGCTGGCCTTGAACAAATCATGAGCCTTTGTGATCTCTGCTCCCCCCTCCCACACACATAGATACTCTATCTATAAAATGGAATAAAACTCTGAACATGCTGTAATTATTATTTTTCAAATTTGATGACCAAGGTCGATCCCTGCTTTCCAAATGTACCTATCATCTCTTGTCTTTCCTTACCTTGAGCTTCATGCTCCAGCCACACAAATGCCTTGTGCTTCTCCATGCTGTCCCCAGCAGCTTCACCTTTGCTCATTCTGTCCCCTCTGCTGGGAGAAACGTCTTCCTCCTCTTCCTCTGGCCACTTCCTACACATCCTCTAAGACCCAGCTAGGGACCACCTTCTCAGGGAGCTCTCCACGATCAGCTCTACCCCCCTCAGGCCAGGAGAGGTGCCTGCGGATAAGTGCCCTCATTCCACAGGACATGTCTCTTTCCTCACCCTGAGCAATTTTTGTCTGGAGTGCGTCTTCCCTGCCAGCTGATGAGCATCTTGAAGGCAGGGATGTGTCTCATTCTCTACTATTCCTATTGGTAATAAAGTGTGCGGCCTTCAGAAAATCCCGGAGCTATCTGTTGCGCTTCAGGGAATTGCATGGTTTGGATTGCTCAGAACTTCCCTCTTGGGTATGAGGTTCTCTTTGAGTGGGGCATCAGGAGAGAGGGAAGGGGTGAGAGAAAGGGAATAATGACCAGACCAGGGTAACCAGCAGAATCCACCCCGGCGATTAAGAGGAAAACAAATGCTGTCGTCAGATGGTCCTTACCTCCTGGACCAGAGTGGTTCGGTCTGGGAGCTTCTGAGCAGCTTCATTAAAACGGAAAGTCCTCACCCTCACAGGGCTGCCCTTCAGTAGAAGCTGGCCCAGTCTCCTTCTTTCTGTTGAGGGTAGCCAATTTCAACATGCAGGAGGGATAGATGCAAAGACACACGTGTCATGCCCGGGCAGTTAAATGCCCCGGCTCCCAACAAGACCCAAATGAAAGGATCAAAGGCTGCACAGGGCCAGGCAGTGACAAATTTATGAAGTCCCGTCATCCACATGAAAACACTGTATATTTTAATCTGCCCAGTGGAAATAAATCCATCTAGAGTTTCTGTAGAAGGAATTGCAAGTCAGCTACAGTTCTCCATGAAGATGCAAAGGATTTGCTCAAAGCAACGTTTACTTTTCCCAAGAATCGAGGTTTTCTTAGGATGGCAGCATCTGAATGCACCTTTGTATTCCCCTTTTCACAAAAGCCCGCGCATCTAGCTTTCAATGAATATACGAGCTTTGTTACTATGCTTAGATTTACAAACAAAATTGTTGGCGGAGGAAAGCCTGTGGTAGGTAGGACAGACCACCCGTAAGTATGCATAGGAAAACCCAGTTGGAAAATCTCCTATGTCAGCCAAAAGTGTGACTGCATTTCTCAAAACTTGGCTGTTCTCTTGGTGGTCGAAACAGTGAACCTTTTTGTTCATTGAAGGCTGAAAAAACAAGTATGCCAAAGAGTGCCTTTTCCTAAAGGATTTCAAAACTCCTAGCTATTTTTGACTCCTTTTCTCCAGGGGCTTGAGAATATTCAACAAATGTGAATCGGAGACATTTTAATGTAGGAGATTTCAGGCCATGGCCAACAAGTGTTGGCCCATTGGCCTGCAATGTGGCTTAAAATGAGGTCTCTTTCTGCCCTCCTCCCCTGGCCTCAGGCAGAGATGGATACTGAACTCGCTTAGGCGAGATGTGGGAGAAAGGTTTGGGCATTAGACGGGAGGGAGAGGAAGTGTGTTCTTTCATCCCAGAGAGCCCACCATTGTGCGAGATAGCTGACAGGGCTTCCAGCGTGATCTGTGGTTCTGAAATAGAGAAGCTGCGTCTCCAAATTGGGAGAGAACCAATGACTGTAATTTCATGAACCTGCAGCTTCTAACCAAATTAGAAGGGCTAAGGAAGGGTGCTATCCAACCACTATGTGTGGGTATGTGTATAATACAGTTGATAGAGAGCACATATGTATAATACTTTATATAACACAGGTGGCATAATTTCTCTGCTGTGTTTTTATGTTTTGTGTCATGGCCTCTGATAGACTGAAAACATTTTTTAGCTTTTTGTTTTGAAAACATTTCAAATATACAGAACAGTTGCAAAAATAATGCAAAATCCATACAGAGAACGCAAACATTGTTTGAACTAGGTTTTTTAATGAAAAAGTAATTACACATATGAAGTATAAAATTCAAAGAGTAGCAAAAAAACTATGCAATAAAAAAAACTTTCCCTTTCATCCTGGATCCCTAATTCCTCTTGCCATAGTAACCACTGTTAACAGCTATTATTTTAGCTAGTCCTTCCAGAGACCTTCTATGTGCACATGTACACTGTTCTAATTGCTAAGCTGCTGAAAGCAGATACCGTAAAATGGATTGGCTTTGAACAGTGAGAATTTTCTAGCTTACAAGCTTAATGCTTTTGAGGCTGAGAAAAATATTCAAATCAAGGCATCATCAAGGTGATGTTTCTTTCTGAAGACAGGCTGCCGGCGATCCTTGGCTCCTCTGCCATATGGCAAGGCTCATGGCAGCATCTGCTGGTCTCTCCTGGATTTTCTTGCTTCCACCTTCTTACTTCTCACACACAAACACACACACACACACTCCCATACACACACACCCTTCAAACCATACAGCCAAAGCAAACAGGAGCAAACTATACTGTTCTCCACTTTTCTTTTTTCTCTCTAACAGCACACATTCATCTCCTCAATTCTTCCAAACGGCAGCAGGGTATCCCATTTGTTTGGATGTACCATGATTTAAGGAACCAGAACTCAAGGGAGGGCACATAGGTCATTTCTAGCTTTCTGGTATGATAAGCAGGAGTGTGATTAATCTCCTAAGTGCCGATATATCTGTAGGAGAATTCCCTAGAAGTGGTTTATCTGCATCAATGGATAAGTGCATTGCAAATTATTATTATTGTCAACACGATCACTGTCGTTATTAATATTATACATTTTTATAGCTATTCAAAGAGTTTGGGCCAGTTTCCTCTCCCTCTTGACGGGACCTGAGAATGCGTGTTTTGTTTTTCCTTCGTCAGCCCGACATGTTTTTTAAATTTTGATCTTTGAAAGAAGAAAAATGCCACATTAAATGGTAAGGTTTTTAGGGGCAGAACATTTATTGTTGTCCCATAGACATTACAACATCATAGAGCTTAAACACCCCTTAGCGATCATTTAGCTAGCGTGACAGATGAGGAAGAAAGGCTCAGCATGGGAAGGGCCCTCTGTCCGGCCACTCAGGCCCCACCCCCACCCCATCCCTCCGCAGACACCATCCCACCCCCCCAAACCCTTACCCTGCAAAGGAGGCAATAATGGCAAAAGTAGACTTTTGTTCCTGGCACCACTGCTCCTGGCAAGCAAGGCTGGACCGATTACTTGACTTTATCTACAAGCTAAGGTCCATATGTGACACTTACCCACCATCCACCATTCTTGGAAATGTAGACCATTTTTAGGCACTTTGCCTCCAAGCATACGCCCAGTGATTTGATACTTTAAATTCCCCTAATGGAAGTAGGGAAACACCCACCCTGACCGTGTGGGAGAGCTTTTAAAAGGTTTCCCTGGGAGCAGTGAGGCACCCCTTTATCACCTCCAAGCGTCTGAGTGCAAGGTGTGAAGGACTGACAGCAGATCCTTCCCAGGGGGAGGGGCTTTTGTCTGCGGGGCAACAGGGAGGAAAGGGAGGCAGGAGCAAGGAGAAGGGGAGGCTGCTGGCTCTCTGAGTGCGGCCAGAGTCCAACTGAGGCAGTTTCTAGTCCCGGTCCTCTCCTTACCAGCATTACCATTTTGGGCAGCCTACCTAACGCCTCCAAGCCTCCATTTCCTCATCTTAAAATGGGAATAATTATAATATCTACTTCTTAGGGATTCTATGGGAATTAATGAGATAATATGTGAAAAGTATTTAGCACAATGCCCAAGCCATTGTTTTCCTCAGTACACGTACATCTGTTAATTCATCACTCCCATGGGTTTTTTTCCGGGAGGTATCCCTTAGGCCTGGATCTCGCTTTCCTAACCTGCACTTCCTTTTGCCCTCAGATCACTCTCCTGGGGAAGGTGTCAGCTGAAACAGGAACGTTATCTGGGAAAGCCACTCCCTCTTGGAAAAGATAAACAGCATCCCCAGGTTGGTCAAAGCACGAACGGCCCCAGAAAGCCCCAGCCCTTCCTCGGTCGTGGTGAGCCTCAGCCAACTCTAGGACACTTGGATGGTGCAGGTGGTGTGTATCGCCTCAGTTCATCCAAGGACATCTGTGAGAGGGACCGTAGGGTTTATCTTGACCTCCGCAGAGCCAGACACCAGAGTCCTTCAGGGCATGTTCTGAACCTGTCTACTTTCAGAAACTGGGCACCTTGGAGCTGAAGCTCATAAGGCAAGGCAATATGGCTGCCTGAAGGCTGACTGGAATAAATGTCTCTCATCATCTCTAGACTGTAGGAATGTCAGACAGAAACTATCCCCTTTGTGTTTAAATCTAAATATAAGAGAGACCCAGCCCTTTTTCTTTCTCCTTCTTTAGTGATGTCTAGTAATGTCTAGTCTATGGTGTGACTCCTGAGGTTCTGAAGCTGGTGGTTGGTTATAGTTCTTGGCTTTGGGTGTACAAAGAAAACACATGTATGTTGGTCCGTTTAGCCCTTCTTACTAACAATTCTCTTCACACAAGTAGGGCACTGGTTTCTAGAACATCTACTGATTTCTAGGGCTTGTAGAGGACATATTCTGTTTGACCAGGTTATTGGTGGATATTTCTACAACCTGTGTATTTTTTGGCCTCCTCACAAAAATGTCAGGTCTTTTTGCTAGAGCTGAAACTGATGCTACTTCCGCTCCTTTGCTAGGAAAGATTCAATGTAAAGATTAGTTGTATGAGCAATAGCCCCCTTTCACATCATTTTTATATTACACATTGCTCTGATTTTGCTAGCACTGCCTGCCCCCCAAACAGTCGGGGCTGTGTCAGAAAGCATTCAATCATATTTCAGTCACCTTTGAAAAACAACACATATACACACACACACCAAGCACTCTCTGCTACATCCAGAGGAAATCTGTAGGAAAATAGAATTCGCTCCTGTTTTATAAGAAAAGTTAAAGGGCATGAGGCTGTCAGTTAGGAAACCTGGGCTCTAGAGCTGGCAGAGTCCCATCCCCTCCCTCCCAACACTGTGGCATCCTGCTGAGGGTCGTGTTTCTGCATCTGCAGTACAAGGGCTTTGGAGCTGGTGATGATTTAGGTTTGGAGTTTGAGCACCCCCTCCCATCCGTGATATCTGAGTTCCAACCTCATGCAAGTGTTGACTTATTGTCTGTGCTTTCGCTGTTGGTTTATTTGTTGCTTCATTTTTGGAGATTTATAAAACAAAGTAAAAGAAGAAAACAACAACCATTTTATTCTCCCCATCTCAAGGTAATATGTTAGCATATATGTCTCCAAAAATCTCTCTCTCTCCTCTTTCCCTCTCTTAAAAATCATGCTATTGATACTGTTATGTGATACATGCTCATTATTAACCAAAAAAAACACCATATACTGCAGAACAGTACAAAGATGAAAGCTAAAAAAAATACACACCAAATCCCACCCTCCAGAAATAAACAGTCTTAACATAAAGTCAACATCATTACTTCCATATATACAGATAGAAGCATTGATAGGCCTATTAGGTAAATGGAAAGAATTACTTTATAAAGATGGATTTATGCTGTGCCTACCTTTTCTATAACAAGTAGTTACATTTATTTTATTTGAGTTTAGCAGAAGAAAATCTGAACTGAAACTGAATGTTTTGTTAGACAATTTTTTTGTACCCGATGAAAGCCTGTTTTCTAAGGTTAAAAATTAAATTTTTTAGCTTATAGAAAAAAAGGATCTCTTAGCTCTTGTGACCAGAAAGTCACAAGAGCAGCAATGTCAGTTCTAGATGCAGCTAGATCTGGGAGTGACAATGAGATTATCAGTCCTTGGATCATTCTTTACACCAGTCTATTATCCCTCTTGCTTCTGGGTTTTCTTCATGATCAAGCCAGTTTTCTCCATGTGGCGGTGAACACGGTTCTCAGTTGCCCCAGCCTTCCACTGGCCTACTAATTGAGATTTTGACTCTGCTACAAGGGTGGAGTCATTGTAGCTTCTTTGGCTACTTTTTTCAAGTTTAGACAATATTCACTGATTTCCTGCTCCAAAAAAGGGACTTTAACATTCTCATATTTCTTCCCTTATTCTCTCCTACTAAACACCAATTTTTGATAAATACTGTGTTTCCATCACCCAGATGTAAAGAGTCACATTGCATCATAATTCCCACAGCTGTTTAGTGTTGGTTCAACACACAAATGGGCTCATTGCTCACCATGAATGTTGCCATTTTGCTATGGGCCTCCATTCCTGATGTCACTATTTTGATTGATTACTAATTGGTTGGATTTTGTTGTTAAGCAGTTTTATTAAAAAAAAAAGTATTCATCATTACTGTTTGCCCACAGGTTTTACAAGTCTATGTTGCTTTTATACTTGAATGATATCTTAAAAAGGTAAAATTTTCTTGGGATACACTTTCTTTCTCTTACTCATCCGTGATTGTGCTAATGTCTTCTCACATTGAATTTTGTCAAGAACTCCAAGGTCTACCTGATTCCCACCCCCCCTCCATAGGTGCTTTGTTCCCTGCCCTTTTGCTTGCGGAATTATTTCTTTATCTTTTAAGTTTAATAACTTAACAAGGATATGTCCTAAAGTTAAGCATTCTCTTTCAAATTTTCTTCAACTACTGTATGCTCTTTTAGTCAGTGAATTTAAGTCTTTCTGCATTTAGGATACATTCCCATCTTTCTGCTGTGCCATATGTTTTTTAATTCCTTAAACACAGTTATCACATTTTGTTGGTGTTTAGCATCTTATCTTAGGGTTATGGCATTTAAAATATTTTAGAATTCCATTTATTTGGGAGCATCCTAGACACCAACATTGAGTTGTTGTTGATAAGAGAGTAACCCTCTTTGGCAACCTTGAGTCATTTCCAGTGTTGTATCCCCAATGTCATATTGCTTAAAATTGTATCACCATCACTCCCTAGTTCTATATACAATGATATTGATCAAGAATCCTTTTGTTGCAAATGATACAAACTCTGTCTCAAATCGGCTTAAGCTGAAAAGGAAATTTATTGGCATGCATAACTGAAAAGTGTAAGGATAGGTTACTTCAGGTGCTGCTTGATACAGGAGGTCAAATGAGGTCCTCAGAACCCAGTTTCCCTCTTCCACCTTTCAACTCTACCTTCCGCAAGAGATCCATTCTCAGCTGATTCTTACATCATGGTGGCAAGATGACCAGCCACCCAAGTCTCACTTCGGTCCAGGTACAAGTCCAGTAGGAATATGACTGCCTGCCTCTCTCTCAATGAGTCATTGACTCTCATTGACTCTGATTGCCCCGTCATCTTTCCCCTTACCAACCACCATGCATGGGGAATGTGATCCTCCCACTGGGGCTGGGGTTAGTGCCCTCCTCCAGTTGCAAAGCTAGAGTCAGCTCCACCAAAACATGTGGATTGGTGATGATCATGGAGTAATGATGCAGGAATAAGTAATTTCCCAATGCAAAACTGTAGTAGTGTCAGCAGATGAAAGGGCATCAGACCCTGGAAGGCCACTTTTGTGGGTTAGATTGTGTTCCCAAAAAAGATGTGGTCCAGTTCTAAGCCCTGGGCCATGAATGGGACCTCATTTAGAAACAGGGCATTTGAAGATGTGTAGGAGTGGTTCCCAATGCTGTATGACTAGTATCCTTATAAGAAGAGGGAAATTTGATTAGAGAGACAGATAAAGGGAGAACACCGTATGCTGGTGGAGGCAGAGATCCAAGTGGTACAGCTGCAAGCCAAGGGATGTCAAGGATGGCCAGCAAATCACCAGAAACTAGAAAGAGGCAAGGAAGGAGTCTCCCATGGGTTTCAGAGGGACTGTGGCCCTGCTGACACTTTGGCTTTGGATTTCTGGCTTCCAGAACTGTGAGACAGCAACTTTCTATTGTGTTAAGCCACCAAGCCTGTGCCACTGTGTTCAGGCAGCCCTAGGAAACCAAGACAGCTCCAAAACAATGAGTGTTCCCTATGACAGAGCTGCGTGCTGGTTGATTTGTTTGTTCCAAATATTATTTAAAAGAAGCAAAGACCTGCAGGCCATTAACTTTTCTGCTTCTCCCTAACCTCTGTGGATGTCCCAGAGCCAGTGGGGACCACCGTGGAATCAATGTGAGCCTCCCAAGCAGACAAATCTGAGATACTCAGGAAGCTGGGGTGCTTCTGTGGACTGGGAGTTCTTCCCAAGCATCGTTTATTTTCCACAAGATGGGTCATTCTGAGTTATTTGAGGTAAGGTAAGTGTTTGGATTTTATAAAATTAAATAGAAAAGTATTTCCTGTGGGCACTTTGGTCAAATATACCTTTAAACATACTTAATATTCTCATTAAAAGGTGCAGCACTAGGCCCTGGGAAGGCTACAAAGACTAACAGTTGGCTCAGATCATTCCTTCTCATTTATCCTTGCTTGTTGAAAGAAATTAACTTTTTTCTCTGATGCAGTCTGTTCTTGCAAAGCTTTAAAATTTTGGAGAAATTTGTGGGAGGAAAGGGTATGAGAACACTATCTGGAGTTTGTTTTCAGCAAACCAGACCAAACTAGAGATCACTAGACTGAGCTTCTTTGCTACGTAGCATGAAAAAGAATTATTCTGTGGAACGGAGCAAAGTCAGTTTGGGTGTATTCTTTTTTATGGCACTTAACTTTATTTATGGTTTCTGTTTCCTGTCATTTCTCAGATTATCCAGGGAACTCTTAAGGCAAATGTGCAGGCTGGTTAGTTTCTCTTCATCAATGTAAGCATCGTTTCATCCTTAGCCTGGATTTTGCTGTCCTGGTAGATAAAAAGGTTATCATCATGTTATTCTCACATCCGACCTTTAGAAGTTAAAAAAAAAAAATTAAAATTCCACATCTGAAGAGTTTCATAGATCTGTTATCTCAGTTTGATATATGGAGGTCAGTGTTTGATTTGATACTTACAGAATTAAGAACGGGTTTGGGACCTTTGAGTTCATATTCCTTCTAAGTAACTCACCCAAGTTTCTGGACTATTTCCTGAGAATATTCTTAATAGGCACCCTATCATCTGTCCTAGATGCCAAGTCAATAAAGACTAATTACAGGCTTTTGCAGCAGTCTTTGCAGCCATCTTAGGATTGGGGTGAGGTGTTGCCTTGGTTTGGAGCTAAGTGTAGATCTAGGAAACTTAAAGCCAACTTTGAGATTCTCACCGTTTACCGAAAATTATTTGGACTCAGTTTTTTTTTTCTCTTCTTCAGCTTTTTTAGGAGGTACCAGGGCTTGAACCCAGGACCTCATACATGGGAAGAAGGTGCTCAACCACTGAGCTACATCTGCTCCCCAATGAGAGTTTTGTTTGTTCGTTTAGGAGGTACTGGGGATCAAACACCGGACGTCGTACATGAGAAGCAGGTGCTCAACCCCTTGAGCTACATCAGCTTCCCTGGGTTCAGTTTTATTTAAAAGATAAGAGAAAAGGGAAACATAACCTAAAATAATTTAAAGCTGTGTGTTGCAAGCTGTCCAATATTTAATGACTCACAATCCTTTCAGGGAGAACAAGTTTGCTTGAGCGTCAACACTGGCTGGTTGGCCACGTGACCCACCTACTTCCAGGAAAACCGGCTTCTCACGTGGCGATGCAGTAGACATCGTGCAACTGCCAGAAGGCTTCACCCGCTTAATTTAAGCAAGGCTTTTTTTTTGGCCTAGGGGCCTTCCGGCCTCTGGGTCTGACATCCTTCTGACCCGTCTATCAACCACAGCTCAAGTGATTTGGAAAAAGCACAACCCTGACCTTGTTGCTGCTCTGATGAAAACCCAGACGTGACCGTGTTGCTGCACTGGTTACCACCCTTCAGCCAACCCCGCTCCCTTCACGACGAAGTCCAAGTTCCTGTGCACGCCTTACGAGGCTTATTGTGGTCTGGCCCCTCTGCCAGGAGGCCGAGGGGAAAAGGTTCCTCATTTTCTCCACTCTGCTCTGCAATGCCAACCCCTTTGCCAGGGACCTTTTCCTCCCTCTCTTCTCCAGTATACCTCGATGCTTAGCATCAACTCCCCCAGGGGGCCTCTCTGACACACCCCTCCCTCAAACCTGGGCCAGAAGCCCCCTGCCCACTCTCTCTCCAGGGTACTGAGCTTCTGTATGGATCCATCATCAGCCTTGCGTCCTTGAACCCAGCGTGTGCTGGCCAAAGGATGGATCCCATAGGTAGAGTTTACCATCCTTTCACAGGTGGGGAGGAGGGCCAAGAAAAACATGGTTGAGAGTTGTTGGTTTTGTTTCCATTTTGAAAAACTTACACTATTAACTATCATCCATGGTTTAACTTAGGGTTCACTGTTTGTGTTGTGCAGTTCTATGGATTTTTAAAAAAATTTTTATTCTAGTACCATATATACAACTTAGCATTTCCCTCTTTTAACCATATTCAAATACATAATTCGGGGCTGTTAATAACATTCACAGGGTTGTGCTACCATCACCACCATCCATTACCAAAACTTTCCATCATCCCAAATATTTGTTTCCTTTTATAAAGCATTCTTTCTGAAAGTGATGTCATCTGAGAATTTAAAATACTCTTTAGTGTCTGCCATTTTACTCTTGATCTATGGAGATTGCAGGTGAATATCAGATAAAGGCAAACCCCAGGAATGGTTTACTATATAAAATGTCTCAGATTTAGGGTGGTGGGAAGCAAATGAGTAGGACTTCCCACATCCTTCAAGATCTGAACTATACTTGTTTATAAACAGTTATGAAGTATTTCCTCCTAGCTTTTTTTTCTTAGAACATCTTGTCTGGGGAAGAGGGAGGAGAACTTGGAGACCTATCCTTTGAAACATTCATTAACTGAAAAATGGCATTAAAGGAAAATATATGCCTCGTGGAAACACAGCTTAGTTATCACACAAATGGGATGCATTTTCCTCAAGTAGAAAAGTTTCTGAAGCAAAGAATCCCATAAATATACAAACTGTTTTATTTTGTTATTCAACTCAATTCAAAAGTGCTACAGGGAATTTAATATAAGAAACGTTGGCTTTTGAAGACCACACCTAAAATTTTATTATTGTTGGCATATTTATTGAAATATCTAGCATAGATGACTGATTTATTTCCATGCTGTTTTGCTGAGCTCATGCTTAAGTCTTGATTTCTGTTCAAAACTGAGTTTTTCCCCTTTGGAATCTTATTGGAAAGATTTTTGCAAAAATAAGAATAGATCCATTCTTATTTTTATTTCTGTAAGTAGCAAACTGCTCTTGGGACTTCCTTTTTTATAGATACAGGGGTTAAAATTAGATAGTGCTGGCTAAAGACTTTTCTGAGAGACTCCATCTCAAAAATATCCTTCCGTCATTTCCCCCTCACCAGCTCTGGTCCCCAGAGCAGGTTGCACCTGGCTGAGGCTGTGGGCAAACTTGAATCTTTGCTATGGGAATGCCTGTAGGACACACTACTTACCACAAACATAAACACAGATCCTGGAGGATACTCATCTGGATTCAGACTCATCAATTTGCGTGAAATTTGCATGCAGCTCACACTTTATGTCATTTCTTTACTAACACTGGAGCAAAAGGCGGTTAAAGAAGATAAGACCCTGGCCAGCTGAATGGAAAACATGTAATAAAATGAGATTCTCGCCGCAGAACCCAGATCTCTTTCATCAACCCTGAGCCACTTCTGACATGACCGGGGGTCTTTGGAGAAATGCCCTGGACTTGCATCAACTGCAGAAAGGATTCCAGCAAAGCCAGATTGTCACAATTCCTCCTACTGAAATAAGGCCTTTGCAGAAAGGAGGATGGGAACAAGGCAGGGAGCTTGGTGCTTGGCCTTCAGTTTAATGCCCAACGACTCCCCTGCCCATCTCTTGCAAAACAATCCCCCTGAGCTCCAGCATCTAAAGACAACTGTGGTCCCCACTCTTCTCCTCCCGGGGGTGCCCAGATGCATCCTAACCTGATCTCTCTAGTCTCCAAGGGGTTGTGAGCCCGGGAACTAGTAGGTAATGCCAACTGCTAGGCAGTTGGGTCTTGAGGAGGGTATGACCAAAGCTGTACCCTCCCTGGAGCTTACCCAGAGAGTAGCATCTCCCTCAGATGTTAAGTTCCTAAGAAAGATGACCTCTAAAAAAATGTCTCCTGCGTCAAAATGACCCTTGAAAATTCTAAAGGAGTCACTGAGTTAGAGGTGGACATTCACTGACATTCCCTAATGTGTCCAATGCTCTGCTTTTCCTCTAAAATTTTAACTGACTACTGTTCATTTGAGCACTAAATACAGTTGTTGACTTGCCTTCTGAGTCCATGATAGAAGAACACATACTAAATATGAGAGGTGTTTGCCCTGTGAACCCTACGAAACAGAAATTGGGCAAGGAAGAAAGAAAGATGGAACTAAAGGAGGACCACATACTTGCCTTCCAGTTCGCATTCACCCAGGCATTGGCTCATTGAGGCAGAATTGCCCAAATTACTTAAAATGTTATTCTTGGGTTTCTTCCCATAACCCCTCACCCTCACCTCCACCCCCTCCATGCTTGCCAGTGATTGAATGCATGTACAGTGTGACTCTACTACAAACCAGCCAGGAGACTTCACAATGGCAAGGAGTCTGTTTCAACAGTTCTCATATTGCCGGTATCTAGTATTGCCGATATCTAGCACGGTGTCTGCTGTTTTCTGTAAACATTTGGCAAATAAATAAATATATATACTTAGGTAGAGATAACAGGAGAGAAGAAATAATGATAGACATATCTGAGAAGTATCAAATGGGAGATACCAGATTAGGAGCTGAGAGAGTGGGTCCATCCAGCTGAAATGATCAAAGGCAGCTTCCAGAAGGATTTCGGATTTCAACTGGGCTCTGAAGGTAGGCTTGAGTTCAGCAGGAAAAAGGAGCTTGAAAGACAGAAAGACTGAATATGTAATGGCAGGAAATAATAAGGCATGGTCTTAGGATTCTGAGTAGACCGGTTAGCTTAGAAGCTCAGTAGCATGAAAGTAGAAAAATTGTAACTGTAATCCCAATCCATCCGCCCATCCCCATTTTTCACTAGGCTTCTTTTTCTTGAATTTTTGGTAGGTTAGGAAAACTATGGACTTAATGTCCCTAAGTAGATGCTGAGGAGGGACTCAGGTGGCAAAGCTCTTATAATTGGGGGTCTTGGTGATTGATGTGAGCTGAGTCAATTGTCCCTATGAAATGTGGCACAATGGTAAAAAAAAAAAATGCTTCAAAATATATAGGGCAAAACCAAAATGACTGTGATGTGCTTTAATATGATTTCCATAATTTTTAAAAATGTGTATGCATAGGGAAGAATAATGCTTTTTAAATAGGTAAATATCCCAAATGAGGGGGCCAGTTTGGACCAATGGAATGATGCACATCCTAAAGATGGCTTCATTATCAAAAAGCATTAGCCGGCAAAGAAAATGAAGTGGAGTTCCTAACATTTCTCAGGGTTCTAATGATAGAGCAAATGCAATAATCAGCAGCAGACTTCCCGCATTGCTATGCAAATCGCTCTACCACTAAATTAATAGTTGTCATTTACTGTGTTTCCTGGTTTCTCTTTATCCCTTTCATTTTGGTATCATAGATGAAGAAAAAAAGGCATACTTCTATTATCAGTCAACTTTTGACTACATGTATTTTCACTCTTTTTTGGCCAAGCTCTAGTTCGCTGACACAGACTTAATGGAAAGAAATGATAGTACTATTAAAAAATAATTATGGACCTAAAATAGCAGGCACATTTTTAACCACCATGCTTATAATGGAGATGGGTTATGATCAGAACCTTAGGCTTAACTGTGAATTATCTTCCTTCTGCTGCCTGGGGGTGGGGATGTGGGGGGTGAGTACACATTGATTCAGAATGATGTGGGGTTTTTTCCTTTTCTAAAATTATATTTTTGAAAGCATAATTTAAAGATAATTTTGCTGTGGCATGCTCTAATAAGCCAGGTTAAAGGTGGGTAGGGAGGGTGTCAGAATCAGCAAGGGGACTTTTTCAACCTACATCTATCCCCTGGAAATTCTGACATATATATACCTAATGTGGGACCGTTCCCTTCACGCTACGTCAGTGTGAATCATTTTTATTGATGGGTTATATAATATTTTTTAGTTATCTAGGAGATTAACAAGGGTGAAGAATTGCTGGTTTGAATAAATTGTACAGCTCTAAAAGTAGGACAGTGTTATTTAATTCTCATGTCTTACAGGATAAGATTAGCCATCAATGATTGAGTATCTGTTACGTGCTAGGTACTTTGTTAAATGCTTACACACACACACTGCATCAAATCTAAGTATTGTTCTCACTTCATAGATGAGAAACTGGAAGCTCAGCAAAGTGTATTGTCCAAGACCACCTGCTCGGTGGCATCATGGTGATCTGCATCCTAGCTTTTCTGGTTCCAAAGCTTGATCAGCAAGGTCACTGTCAAGTCAAACTACCAGGGTTTAGACCCTACAATGAACATCTGTTTTTGCCTCGCCACATCTCTTTCCCTGACTTGCGGTGGCAGCTCCCTGGCTTTCCTTTGGAGATGATTCCTCTCCCACCCTCACTTCAAGCAGTTAGTAGGACCAACCCCACCTGCCGACTCCAGGGATGGGCAATTCCCCATGCCCAGCCAGGCGATCAGCAGATTGTCTTCTCCCAGCCACGGCGATTGGTCTAGGGATGAACACATGGCCCGAGCAGGGAAATTAGAGTCAATCCCAAGATTTAGGTTGACATTTGAGAAAGAGTCCCCTGGGGTTGCCAAGAGGACAGAGCACAAGCCGGAAGCTGTCTTCCTGAAGTGTGGGGTCAACACATTGGCAAGCAGGGCAGTGTCATGCAGCATGACTGATGGGTCACATCCCTGATGCCCTCATATCAAGTCATACCTCATTTTCTACCCCTCGTCTTTTCAGTTACGTGACTCTCCCGCTTCTATCCCTCTTTTTTTTTTCAGGGTGGGGAAAAGTGTTCTTTCTTTTTTTCTCTCTCTCTCCTCTTCCCCTCCACCTCAGTTGTCTGTCTTTGTGTCTACTCACTGCGTGTTCTTCTTTGTCCGCTTCTGTTGTTGTCAGTGACACAGGAATCTGTGTTTCTTTTTGTTGCATCATCTTGTTGTGTCAGCTCTCGTGTGTGCGGCACCATTCCTGGGCAGGCTGCACTTTCTTTCACGCTGGGCGGCTCTCCCTACGGGGTGCACTCCTTGCGTGTGGGGCTCCCCTACGCGGGGGACACTCTTTGTGCGCATCAGCACTGCGCATGGGCCAGCTCCACGCGGGTCAAGGAGGCCCGGGGTTTGAACCAAGGACCTCCCACGTGGTAGACAGATGCCCTAACCACTGGGCCAAGTCTGTTTCCCAAAGTGTTCGTATTGATATGAACTCCTTGCCATACAATAGTTCCATCAATAGCCCTAATGAAACCTGTAAAAATGCAAGAACTGAGCAAACGTGTTGAGATGAATGAAAACCCCTTGGAAATGGGGGGAAGGTGCAGTTGCAGGCCCCCCCATGGTGTGATCCTGAGGTTAGGACTGATGGCAAAAGCCACAGGACAAACACATTTGTCTAGACTTCTCACACGGCAGCTCCAAACCTACTGTGAAAGCGAGTGCTCTATCTGTTTACAGCATGTTTGCCATGTTTCAGCGGTTTGGAATGCCTACATAGGTCTGGTTTATTATGTTAGTTGTTTGTTTTGATTTTTTTTTTCACTTTCAAATAAAAGTTTTTGTTGGGACAAAGGGGTTCTGTAGTGTCGGTTTTATCATTTAAAAGTTAACCTGCTTTTCTTTGTTTTGATATATGAAATAAACTCTCAACAGCAAAACTCAGGTCTCAAATGCCGTCTTACTTCCAGGGTCTTCTTTCACGCAGTCCTCATTTCATTAATATCTCCACAATCTCTTGCACATGTGTGATAAAGAAATTGGGATTAAAAAGGCACAAATTCTAATTACTACCCAAAGTATTTTGTGTTTGTCCAGATGTGTCATGAACCCCGGTTCTGGATTAATTCGGAGGTTCTTCTAACTAAAAATAAGATGGGTCCTCCAAGCAACGAATGCAGAAGCCCGTTTCACAGTGGAACAAAAGACCTAGTTTCTGGACAAAAAGATTCTCTTTGTGCTGTAAAAAGCCAAGTTTGTACAACCGCTTGTTCATTTAAAACCGTGCTCTGCTGACGTTATACTGTTTGAGGCATCTTTAAAGCACAGAAATGATAAAGCAACCTGGGCTTACCGAGATAAAAAGATTCTCTGAAGGAGCCTCTACCTCAAAGTCTCCTTTATAAAATGGGCCTGTTCCTAAGTTTTCAGTCTACCTCTTAGGGCATTTTGAGAATAAACCGAAGTAAAAGATATGAAAAAGTACATTAAAATAACCTCCCAAATGTAGATAATACGTATTATTCTTTGTAGTATGGGACTGGGAGTTCTAGTGGGGTTGAGGGTTAAGTAGTTTTTAAAAGGAAATGATTTTTGAAAGTTGGTAGTCCAAAGTCACTCGGGGGTGCTAATGGAGCACAGAGAGGGGCTCACTCTTTCCCCACCACAGCGTAGATGATGATCACAAGCCCCCAGGAAGCCCAGATTTCTAAAACCTCAGCCCCCAACACTGTGGGGGAAGCAGAGCCCTCTGAGAACGTGTCTCCACAACGAGGAACAGGGTAGCAGCAAATATCTGCTCCCCCTGGCCTGGCAGATAGCAACACTAAGTGAAAACAAGTCATTAGCAACTAACCTGGCAGCTGCAGTTATTTGTTTGTTTTTTAAACTTTAAGGACATAGATACCTAAGCTTTTACTCACAAAAGTTCCTTGAGGCAGCCTCACAAATGAAGCTGACCCTCCCCCACCCTGGGTCAGGAACCATAGGGGAGACTCACTGGTAAGGGCGGTGAGTAGAAATGTTTGGTAGGAGAGACTGGGCTGCCATGTCTAAAAGATCAAAAGTATCCCCAGAATTTCAGAATGAGCCTCCATTTCCCCACCTATGAAATGGGAAAACACACTAGGATTGGAGACAATGTATGGGAAGCACCCAGGCTGCAGGTACTAAATAAATGGATGCTCATCTTATCTTGGAAGATGTAAGAGTACAGTGGACTTTTGGGCTGCAGTACCTCAAAACAACATTATCGAGCACTAAGTTGTTGCCCACATATGCTGCTGGAATGTCGTGGGGGAAGAAGAAAATGAATCCATGATCTCTTTGAGTTCCCCACAAAACAGGTAGGATGGTTATGGTCTTTTGTGAACCCCAGAAAATTATGCTTTCAAGCTAACCCATTCCTATATGTGTAAGCCTATTGTATACAAGACCTTTTAGTTAGATTTAGTTGAGGGACCTTTTGAATTAGATCACTGGTGAATTAGATGGCTTTAGGACCTTTGGTTGGAGTACTTCAGCAAGGCATAACCCGGGGTGGGTCTCAGCCCTCTTGCTGGATTCTTATATAAATGGAGAACTGAAAGCAGAAACTGACAGTGAAAGAGAGCTGCCATATTTACCCTGCCATGTGAGACTGGATTCCAGAACTGCCTACAACTACAAAAAGACAGAGAAACCCTGAGAGGCTGAGAGAGAAGCCAGAGGCTGGACTCGGCAGAGCAGCCCAAAGCTGAAGAAGATGAGGCCCAGAAAGAGACAAGCCATATGCCTGATCTCTCATAGCTGAGCTCAGGGAGAAAGTGAACCTAGAGGCCAAAGCAGAGATGGGGGCCATTTTGCCTTGCCACGTGGCAGGAGTCAAGGATGGCTCGCAGCTGACCTTTGTTGAGACAGCCTCTCTCATGATGCCTTGATTTGGACATTTTTACAGCCTCAGAACTGTAATATTTTACCCAGATAAATCTCTATTGTAAACGCTAACCCACTTCTGGCATATTGCATTGGTAGCATTTAGCAAACTAAAACAACAGGGAAGGCAAACACATGCCTGAGGAATTCCTCTATGGACCTAAGTGTGATAAAACCTGTATGAAAGGGGCAAAGGAATTTCCATGGATGTGGGTTTGGCAAGGGAGGCAGCAAGAGTTTGCACTGATCACACTCCTGAGTCAAACAGAGACTGTTCTGCTGCTTTGGCACCCAAACAACAGGCTCTGCCGTTCTACCTCAACACGCTTAGGACTTTTCAGGAAGAGATTCGTTTTTCTTTTTTTCTTTTCGTTAAGTCGGGTTTGGCTGCTGGGAACACAAAGTCATTTGTTGGCATCTTCCGAGGGAGCAAAAAAAAAATTACAAGGGTGTGAACAGCAGTGATTACAAAGAAGTTGAGACAGGAGCCTCTATCAAATGCTTATGCTCCCTGGCTAGGTATAATCCATTTCAGCTTCTATTGCACAAACAAATGCTACCAGGTGGCAGCGTTGTATAGGTGGCATGCCAGCAGACAGGGTGGGAGGGCCTTTCGCGGCCACAGAGAGCCCAGGGCTTCTTTCTTCCTTTCAGAATGTTTGCCCTTTAAGAAAAGAATTAAATGCTTTCCTTCCTTATGACTATAACAATGAAGTGAGTGACTCAAGGCTTCCCCCACTCCGAGTGCTGCCCGCCCACTGGAGGGTGGCATGATTTCACCTCTATAGTCAGGCAGGGCTTGCGTGGTATCTGAGCTGCGAGCCCAGTACTGAGTCTGGAGCTTCACCTTGTTGACCGGCTGCTTAATGTGCAGGCTGTGCTGGGACCACTCCAGCCCTTTGTCTTTCTCTGAAGCTGTACAGCGCATCCTCCGAGGCGAAAGATCTTTCTCCATGCACATCCTGCAGGCAGGAAGAGCTGGAATGATGACCCACACAGAGCAGTGCATGATGCAGTTTCCAGCCACTGGTCCAGGGAGTAATGACAGTTTGTGGGAGACCCTCACTCAGGAGCTGAAATTGGGTTAGGGCAGGGCAGGCTCAAATGTTGACAGACATTGTTACAATATTGGCACAATTAAAGGCCCAAGCTGTTGAACAGCCCCACACTCTTCTCACTCAACCACCAAGGGAAAAGAGCTCGTGTTGAGTGCCCACAGTTTGCCAGCAGGGTGCTAGACGCTTTCAGTAAGTTACGTGACCCAGGCCTGTAGCAAGGTAGAAAGTGGGAATCGTTTCCATTTTGCAGGTGGAGCAGGTGCTCAGAGGTTAAGGAGGTGAGCTGGAGCAATTGCACGAACAATCCTGATGGCAGAACAAAGCTTCAGATCCCACCTTGCCAGCTTCTAAGACTGTTTCCATATGCTTCCTTCTAGGATGGTGCGCTCTGAGGTCAAGACCACACGGGTTGTCTTTACTGCCACTCCTCCTGTAAATAACCCAATGTTTGGCATACATTCGGGTCTCCCTAAATGTTCATTGATGACTAAAGATCTGTGTTTGTAGGACTGCACTTGGGCCAGGCATAGTACAGATAGGGCATTGGGACCCTAAGGAGAGAAGATATTAGAACCCAGTGGATGATGTGTCCACAAACATTTACTGAGCAGCTGCTATGAAGGTACCATGTCAGGGACCACAGAGCAAAACAATCAGGGCTGCTACTTTGTACAAGCCGAGGTGGCACCATTCACAATGGAATTGCATGGAAAGGAGGTGGAATGTGGAGGAAGGAGGGTCCTCGCTGGCAGGGCTGTGACAGAGCAGGGCTGCATTTTTCTGTTTTCTCTGTTTTGACTCTTGGGAAGTTAGCATTTGGAGAACAGATGCTTGGTTTAAAAATAACCAGTCCTATTGTTTTTTTAGATGTGGAAGTTGAGGTTTAGGTGATTTGCACTGAGCTGCCCAAGGATGCCCAGCTGGTTAGTGGCAGACCCAGAACTACCTCCAGATCCTGGGGAGAAGACCAGAGCCTTCACAGTCCATTCTACCTTCGAGTACTGAGTAGCAAGGCCCCCTCTTGGCAAGGCATGAGCTGGATTCAGCCTATCTGAAAAAAGATCCTCATGGGGCATCATGAAAACCCATCTGTCTCATGAGAAGCCCCAAGCTCCCATTGGCAACAATAATGGTTGACCAATCCATTGATGGCTAACTCCATGCCAGACTGTTCTAGGTGCCTTTCAAGTCTTGTCTCATTCAATCGTCACAGAAACCCTGTGGGAGAAGCACTGTTACTAACACCATCTTGCAAAAGGGGGAAAACTGGTTCTTGATGATTTGCCCATGGTGACCCAACTGAGATCCCGGGCAGAGATTTCAGGTCTTACCAAAGGCTCCTTCTCCTTAAACATTGCACAAACACATCAATAACTCAGCTGTTGTTTCTATATATTTTGCAATTTCTTCAGATTACTGCATCTGTGTGTATGTGTGTGCGTGTATTTTAATCTGGTGAGGCATGGTTGACAGAGGATAGGCCAAGAGATCTTATTTATCATTTAGGCAACAGTTCCAGTGATGACTTTCATATGAACCTTATCAGTGTCAAAGCAGAGTTTACTAACACTTTGCTAACTTATAAACAGGCTCCCACACACTCACTTTTGTGCTTATTCAAAGAAACACATGTAAACATTCCCAAACATTTGAGATGGGCAATTAATTTCTTTTCATTTGGGAAAATATTCAATTGATGATAATAATGAAGTTATGCATATTTTGGAGATAAATGATATTAAAATGGATAGCTTTGGTCTCGTTCAGGAATTTCAGGTCCTTAGACGTTGTCATTAAATTACTGTGTACTTAGATATTCCTTTTGCAGCATGCTCCTAAGAGTGTGCTTAGGCATTTGTGATGGAAGGGGGTGAGGCAGGCAGGAGGTTCTTTGGTTTATTTGGAAACTCCATGTCTTCTGAGGAGCTGAAGACTTTGTTTGGAACAGTCTTTGTTTTTTCTAATGAATAAGGCTGCATTTCTAAGAACACTCTCTACAATTACTTCCAGATTTCTTCCCTGCCACTTCTGTTTCCTCTTTCCCTCCTCTCTTCTTTCTGTATAGGAAAGGTAGACTGGGAAGGGTGGCCAATGCTGGAAGGAGGGAGAAGGGGAAATCATGTTTATTAGGTCTTTTAAGACCCCTGTGTTTTCAAAAGGACAAGCACTCCCATTTGAGCATCCTCCCTAAGTCAGATGCCCATCCTGGAAACCTTCAATGATCTCTTCCAGGAAGAAGTCCTGGGTAAATTCTTATGCCTTATTTCTTGTATTAGTCAGCCAAAGGGGTGCTGATGTAAAGTACCCAAAATCTATTAGTTCTTATAAAGAGTATTTGGGGTAGAAGCTTACAGTTACCAGGCCATAAAGCATAAGTTACTCCCTCACCAAAGTCTGTTACCATGTGCTGGAGAAAAAAAGGCTGTAGACATCCTCAAGTGTCCAGCCTTTCTCTTCTTCTTAAGGCTCCATGGTCCCAGCTTCTTCCAATATTAGCTGTAGGCTGGGATAAGTCTCGTCTCTCTCCTGGGGCTCATTTCTCTCTAGGTTCAGCAGCTCTGGTCTCTTTGTAGACTATCTGGTCTCTCTGTAGACAAGGTCTACTGTAGTCTATCAGGCTCTCTCTTTTCCTGGGGCCTCTGCCATATCTATGGAGCCATCTCTATTCCTTTGTGTTCTTCTCCTGCATGTTTACTTCCTGGGGCTCCAGCTCAAAACTCCAGCCAGCTCCATTGCCATGTAGTTTTCTATGTGACACTGACGTGGCCCAATCAAAGCCTTACTCATAATTTAACCAAGTAAAAGTGAAACTTCTGAATCCAATTTAATCTAATATGCCCAGAAGAACAGACCAGTTTATAAACATAACACAATATCTATTTTTGGAATTCATAAACAATATCAAACTGTTACATTTCTCTCTAGCTATATTAAGATAACACCATTCCTCCATTTGAATGCCAAACAAATTTTTGGTTAAGTGATTTGAGAAAGTCACCGCAGAATTCAAATATATGACCTCCTAACTCTAATGATATATGTTGACCAACGATTTTCAAAACCTTTTCTCTCTGGGCTCACGATAGTCGTTCTCCTTTTTCCTGGCACATAGTAGGATTATACTTCCTTACTCCCTTTGAAATCAAGCATGACATTGTGACTTGCTTTGGCCAATGAAATGTGAGTGGCAGACCAAAGATCCAGAACATGGTTTATCATATTAAATGTCCTCCTGCCATGGCAACTAGCAATGTTTTAGAGGGTGAGGACTCCATCAGCCAGGGGTGGCCCTGCCATCTGTGACAGGTGGTTACAATGGGGTATGGATGCCACATAGGTGTTCTAGGACTGGATGACCATTTGTGGAGAATTCCTTGATTGGATAAGAGCTAGCTTTTCAGGTTCCTTTTTATTCTAAATTCCCAATTACTTTGAAATTTTAGATTGGCAGTTAGCTCTGGTGTCTTGCTGTATGGCACCTCCTTAGTCTGTTTTCTGACTTATAGTCCAAAGATCCACGTGTATTTTTTGTTTCTGTCTCTTATTAGCTGAGTAACCCTTATTAGTCAAATCATTTAACTTCCTGAATCCCAGCCCCAAACATCTAATTGGGAATGGCATCAAGCTCAGGCTATTTCTTGACTTTTTGGTAGCATCTTAAAGTCAAAGTAAGATAATGTATATGAAAATGTAGTCTAATCCTCTAGAAGTGGAAACAGAGTCATTACTGTATCATCATTCCTAGCTACAAAGGGGTATTTCTGCCCATCAACTCCTAGTTTCTGGGATTGGTGATCCAAGGTCTGGTGTAGAAGATGTGTCCATCCTGGTTGGGGTAGGACCCATGGTGCCCCACTGGATGAAATAAACTCTTTCTGAACTCAGGTTCTGGTGGCCCCACGTATACCTGCAGTTGGACTTTCTTTTCCAAACACAAGTTACTTATCTTGACTTATCCAAAGCACCTAAAATGGCTACATCATTTGGCTGATGCTTTATAAAATGACATCTGAGGAAGCATTGTGTAAATGTTGGAAAAGTCACCCGAAGTGTCCTAATAATGACGCTGGTGCTTTTTCCATCAGAGAGTGCCAGAATCCCCTTCTGCCAGTTTGTCCCCAGGGTTTCTGATCTCTGAAGACCAATCCTTTTGGCTATTTTCCAGTCAGCAGGAAGCATGGCAGCGTTTAAGAACTCCTGAAGATCTGTCTTTCCTAGCAGATAGTTCCCTTTCCTGGACATAGCCACACTAATTTTTACTAAATCAATCTTTTCCTGCTGAGTAGATCCTGAGCTTTGGCTATTAACTCTATGAAAATATTCTGATGTCTCAAGACAAATAATAATAATAATAACAACAACAACAACAAGGGCCCTTTTCTTTTAAGTGTAATGTTTTCATTTTCATACACTTGGCATTACACAGATTCAAAATAACTCAACTCTTAATTCCTTCATTCTGCCCTCCTTTTCGCCCTTCTTGCCTACCTCTTTTTTTCCATCTTCCCTCCCTCCCTCTCTCCTTCCCTTGCTTCCTTTTCTGTAGCATATTAACCAATTCTCTGCCAGTCCTGGATTTAATGGGGAAATCATCCTCAGCAGCCCCTGAGAAGGTGATTGTGGTAACTGCCAAAAGGCCAGGCATAAATGGACTTTTCTTCAGGACCGTTCTGGAACCAATTCCCATCCTCACCCCAAGACAGGTTGCCACCCCATTCAGGAGTATGGTTAGAGACTTTTGGTGGGATGTCAAGGCGTAACTGATCCATTCATCAGTCTGGCCACAGTGCACAGTGAGAGCCCTTTCCCTGCCCTGGACCCCACCAACTCCCAGCCGAAGAGTTAGAGCTTATCTTTAAGAAGATTAGAGAGCCTCTGGCTCATCACTGGTTGTCTTTCTATGCCAAAAGGCCTGGCAGATCAAAGTCGACTTTACTTCACATAGCTAGTGGCTTATCTCCTGCCTGTCCTAAGACCACTGACCTCTCAATTAAGGTTTGAACAACAGTTTCTCTTTGGGGAGGAAATGCTCATAGGATAGAGGGTAGTTTATACTATCAGACCTTCAGCTCTGACCTCTCTGGCTACGCAGCCTGTCCTGACTGCTCGCCATGTAATTAAGCGACATTTTTTCAGTTCCTTTTATAAAGAAAAAATGTTTTTTTTTTACCGAAAATATCTCCAAGTGTCCGAAAACGTTTTATTTTTCATATCTAATGAGGTGACAGTGGAATTTGTTAGATGAATATGACTTTATCAGGCTTTAATGCTAACATTCCTCTCAAATCCAGAGCTTCATGGTGCACAGAAGGAGACACTGCTAATCCAAAGCATTTTATGAGTGATGTATCTTTGTACATTCCTTTACTTTCTCACTGAGACCTGCCCTTCACCCCCTTTATGGCTTCATCCTCATTGGACTTTCTTTCAAATCACAGCCTGTCGTTTGCAAGTTTTGAGTTACTTGAACATAAATTGAATGCTAAAGAAAATTAGCTTGTACTTCGGCACTGGAAAATTTTATGAAAGACATGGGCTTTTTAGACAGATGTTCTAAGCTGGGTGCATTATGTATATACAATTTTTACTAGCAGATAAATTCCTTTTATTGAATGTCTGTGCCAGTTACCGTAGAAGATGCTACAGATGTATATAACACTACAAGTGGGGAGGTGGCATGACAATGAGGCTGGTTAATTGGGTGTTAAACCCTTGCCAGAGACTAGAGCTCAAGCTCTGGGTCAGAGAGGACTGAGTCTGAATCTCAGTTTTGCTCTTTATTTTTTTTTTTTTAAGATTTATTTATTTAATTCCCCCCCACCCCGTTGTCTGTTCTCTGTGTCTATTTGCTGCGTCTTGTTTCTTTTGTCCGCTTCTGTTGTCGTCGGTGGCACGGGAAGTGTGGGCGGCGCCATTCCTGGGCAGACTGTACTTTCTTTCGCGCTGGGCGGCTCTCCTTGCGGGTGCACTCCTTGCGCGTGGGGCTGCCCTATGCGGGGGACACCCTTGCGTGGCAGGGCACTCCTTGCGCGCATCAGCACTGCGCATGGGCCAGCTCCACACGGGTCAAGGAGGCCCAGGGTTTGAACCGCGGACCTCCCATGTGGTAGATAGACGCCCTAACCATGGGCCAAGTCCGTTTCCCAGTTTTGCTCTTTATTATCTATGTACCCTTGGGAAGTTGATTTGTGGACTTCCTGAGCCTCAGTTTCTTTGTAAAATTGGGAGAAGTACCTTTGAACTATCTCACAGGGTATTTATAAGGCTCAAATTACAAAAAGCAATAAAATATGTAGCCCAGAGCTACATATGGCAACTGCTGGTGGTTTTATTATTATGGTATAAATTCTTGAAAGATATTTTTGTAAAAGATGGGATAGGATTTACTTAAAGGTGGCCGGGCAGGAAGCGCTTACAGGGACAAAGGTAGACAGGAATGCCTACTGAGTACTGAAGGGACAGCTGGTAAACCCTCAACAACCACTTGTTGGTTCGTTGATTTAACACCTGCCTTCCTGGTCATCTGCCTGTACGACCTGCTGAGAATTACTGGGGAAGCCACAAAGTTAGTTTGCTGTATCTGTTACAGATGAGGGTCAGTTGTCATGTCCATCATAAAATCCATGCTCCATGGATATAAAGCTTGGAATTGAAAATGACATGGGGCTTAAACTCTACTTAACACTTTTGATTTAAAGCCCAGTCAGAGAACAGGAGTTCTTAGTCCACATGGCAGATAATATCACTGTAGGCTCTTGGTATAAGTTGCCTTTTTAAAGTGAATTCTATATCTGGCTTTGTACAGCCATCTAAATTGCAAATAGTTTTAAATGAAGAGTCATAAAAAATCAACACTTTTATAAAAATAAATAAATAGCCATATTTGTGTTCTCCATGGAAAAATGACTGGTGCCTTGGGAGGGTTTTGTTTTCATGCATTTTAATGATGACTTTCCAAGATGGCTACTTTTAAAAAGGGGCAATTTAAGCAGAGGAAGCAGAAACATTTTTACTACTTTCTTAGCCTCTTGAGATATATATTTAATTTATCTATATTTTTATATGAAATTTTATTTTAAGATAAAAATGCATTATGTACAATACCAGTAAATATTTCAGCTGTTGGCTTATGCATCAAAGGCATACTACGGCTAGATATGCATCTGTTAGCAGACTGATCCTAAAGCATTTTATATAAAAATAATAAAAATAAAAAGATAAACATCCCACAGGAAATATCTGATGACCAGGATCAGGAAGGAATTTTAACTTTTCGTTTAAAAAATAAATGTGTTGCTCTGATTTCAATGTTAGAAAGAAATGAAAACATGAAAACACTCAGAGAATTTTCCAAAGGAAGGTTGAGAGTTTGAAACACCCCCGGGAAGTGCTCACAAACTTGTTGAAAATTTAAAGCTCCATATCATTTAGTATCACACTATAAACATTGTGCAGCATCCAAGTGAAGGTGATGGTGAAAGGATAATGTAGCTCCTTTTTAATTTACTTGTGAGCAAGGAGGATGGGACATAGAGAAAAGGTTGCAAAGTAGGTTTTGGGGAGATTGATTTCCCACTTCTGGGCAGACCAGGATATCTGCCATAGACTTTTTAGCTTTCATTTTCCAGGGTCCAGTGAATATATCTTCAGACCTCCAGCTGCTTCATAATTAGGGCAAGATTTTAAGAAAAGCTATCACTGAGTGCCTGTGTGGCGAGCCAAGTACCCACTCAGCAAGCCAAGTGCCCACGTGGCAAACCAGTGCCCACGCAAGTGAGTTATGCAGCAAGATGATGATGCAACAACAAAAAAAGCAAGAGGAAAGGGAGAGTCAAGGCGAGGCACAGCAGAAACCAGGAACTGAGGTGGCACAAGTGACAGGGAACCTCTCTCCACATCAGACACAAATCCCGGTGAATCCTAGAGGAGAAAAACGCGAAGAGAAGACAAAAAGAGAAGTAGATACAAAAGGTCACACAGCAAATGGACACAGATAGCAAAACAAAAACAAAAAACAGCAGGGGGAGGGGAGGGGGAGGGAAGAAAACAAAAGAAAAGCTATCCAAAGCCTTGGGCGAGGCTAATAACGGAGTTTAGTTTTATAATTGAATTGACTTCCATGAACTCAGGCTGGTAGCACAGAGCCCAAAATACTCACAGGCTCCAGTGAATTTCTATAGAGATATGAAAGCTGAGGTATTTTGTTCATTTCTGAGGTAGACTGAAAAATATGAGCCTTTGATTTTGGGCAGCATTTTCTAGAACCAAGGGATGGAATCTATTTCTCCGCCTGGCATGGCCTCGTGGCTTGCTTTACCCAATAGAAGAGGCAAATAATAATGCCCAAGTTTTGGATTCTAGTCTTCAAAAAGCCTTGAAGCCTCTACCTTTGTCATCTTGGAATGTTCCAGAAGGAAGCCCCAGCTAAATTACTAAATGACAGAAGACCACTTGGAGAGAAAGAGAAAGGCAGCACCAAGGTCCAGGCATGTGATTGGGGCCAACTTAGACCCTCCAGCCCCAGCTGACCTACTGGTGGCCAGCAGCCACATGAGTGAGGCTGGGTGAGACCAGCAGATCTGCCTAGCCAACCCACGGAGGAGAAATAATATCTCGTGGTTTTAAGACAGGAATTATCCAACTTCAACCCCTAAGCCAAACCTAGTGAGGCACCTGTTTTATGATAAAGTTTTATTGTAGCACCCCCATTCTCATTCATTTAAATCTTGCTTATGGCTGCTCTTGAGCTACAGTGGCAAGTTGAGTCAGGGCTGAGTTGTTACAACAGAGGCCATGAGGTCCACAAAGACTAAAACATTTACTGTCTTACCCTTCACAAAAAAAATTGTCTACCCATCTTTTAAGTTGCTGAGATTTGGGAGTGGCTTGATACATAGCAATAGAAAACTGATATGGAAATTGGTACCTAGAGGTAAGGTATTACCGAACAAAATCTAAAATTTGTGAGTTTGGCTTTGAAATAGGATGGAGTCAGAGGGAGGACAGGGCTGGAAGAGAAGTGAGGAAATTGCTAGAAAGGGTGGAGAAAAGGAAACCCAAGTTATGTAGTGGCGGACTAGATCAGACTCCTACTTATGGCAACTTGGAATATTTATTCAACTCATAGATTTGGCAAAAGAAATCTCTTGATAGAAGATTGAAAGTGCCAGTTGGCTTCTCCTAGCTGCATATGATAGTGTACATGAAGAAAGAACAGAGCTGAAGAAGGATCTGTTTCACTTATAAGCTTGATTAGAAGATAAGACTGTCTCTCCCTCCCAGCATCCCCTCCACCCCACCAATAAAACATTCTCCAAGTGAAACAGGTCAGGAGCTAAAAAGAAAGTCAAAGGTTGGCTGTAAGACCTTTATTAAAACCTTAGAAAACCCTAAGCTATTGCCTAAGAGAGGCTTCCAGCTAGACAAAATTTCTAAGAATCTTAAGGGACTGTCCTAAGGCAGTTTTATACTCAGCTCAAAGCAGAAAGAGCTGTCTTAAAAATAATGGGTATGATTCAACCCCAATGAGTCAAGGGAAACCATCAACTTGATCTAAGAGCAACAGAGAAAGTTCAAAATTAAAAGAACCTCTGGGCCCCCAATCTTCTATGGGCAACAAATAAGCAGAAAAAACTACTCCAATGCAAAACATGGATCATTTCCTATAGAAAAGAAAGGATAACTCACGGGGCAGAGCCCAGGACCCAAAGGATGGGGCCAAGAACCCAAGGAGAACAAGGGTTTATGGAACCACTCTCAGATTGCATAAGTGAGCCCAAATCCAGAAGCACTCCCTGTTCCTGGAGAAGGGGAAACCGGCAAGATGTGCCCAGCTGGATTTCAGAATGCTTTCGACCAGCACCTGCCATATGCCACCCGTTGCTCCAATTTTGAAAGTGCATGTCCACTGAGATTAGCTTGTCCCTGTTTCACCATAGTATGTTGGGGAACATGGGACATGTGACATGTCTCTTTACTTTGCAGTTCTCTGACTCAAGAGGAGCTGCATCTGAAGGCTGCACCAAGGTACTTCCTTCTGCTTCTGCATTTAGAAGACCAAGAGCTTGGACTTTGAGACTGAGGCCAATGCTGTAATGGGATAAGACTGTGAGCAAGCGAATGAGTGTATTTCACATTTGGGAACAATGAAAATAATTTTTCAGCCCTTCCTATTAGAAAGAGGATCCATACTCCTTGTCCCTAAGTGGGTGTAGTAGTTTGTGACTGTATGTACCCCCCAAAATCTTAAAGCTGGTCCATTCCTGTGCATGTGAACTTAGAGTGGGTGGGACTTTTGATTAGGTTATTTCAGTAAGGCTTGGCCAAGATGGGTCTTAATCCTCTTATGGGAGCCCTTTATAAACTGAATGAAATGAAGAGAAGAGCGAGAGAAACAGAAGCAGGCAGCTGAAGGCAAGGAAGCCAAGAGGAGAAGGGAGAGCCCAGCAGGTGCTGCCATGTGCCTTGCCATAGGACAGAGGAGTCCAGGATCGCCAGTAGCTGGTCTGTGGGGAGAAAACATCACCCAATAATGCCTTGGTTTGTATATTTTTTCTCAGCCTCAGAATGGTAAGCTTGCAAGCCAATCAATCCCCATTGTAAACGCCAACCCATTTCTGGATATATTGCTTTCAGCCACCCAGCAGACTGAAAGACCTGACTTTGCAACTTGCTTTGGCTGATGGAAGTGGCATTAAGGAGCTCCAGAGCTTGGGCCTCATGAACCTTGCAGTGGCCTCCTTTGCCCTCTTGGAAGACCAGCATCCACGGAAGCCCAAGCTGAGTTTCTGAATGGTGAGAGATCAGAGAGAGAGGGGGGCCCAACCAACAGCTAGCCCTAGGCAGGTGACTGAGGTCACCTTAGATCCTCTGACCTAGCCGACGGTCAGCTCAGCTCCCTGCAGCCACAGAAGTGAGCTCAGGGGAGACCTGCAAAATGCAAAACAACTCCCCAGTCAGTTTACCAAGTCATGAGAAGCAATAAATTGTGAACTTACGCAACTATATTTTGGGTGGTTTGTTATGCAGCAATAAACGATATGCTTTCCGACTAATTATTTTTATGTTCACATCCAACTGAAGGAAATTCTGGGGGAGCAGCATGCTTTAAACTCACCACCTATGGGAAAGTAATTATCGCACACAGATTTTAATATAACTCTTTCCCTTCTGTTAAAATCTACCTTAGTCACAGGCACTCTACCAAACTGAATATAAATCTAGGATCATAAAAATGTATTTGGATCCAACAGCTAAACAGAACAGTGTCAAACGCACAAATCACATAACTTGTTTATTTTTATTTAAAAAACGACTCCAGGGACTTTTCTTCCAAATTAGGAACAAGAGTTTCCATCCCAGAACCTACCTGGGGCAACCTGGAGAGACATATTTAACTCAGAAAATACTGGCTAGCCACATCAAGCTGGAACGCGCATTAGTCAGTTGTAACAACGTTGTCACTACAATGAAGACAAAGAGGAATTTGAGTGCATTGTTTTAAAGGGTGGCTGACTGCAATACTTGCTACTGTAAAATTAAAATAGAGCTTGAACAAAAGTCTGAGAGATAGAGCTTTCCTACTTTCACTGAAAAAAGAAATCCATATAAGCAGTGATGAATTTCTTTGTCACTACTTTTTAGCAGAATGAGGGCGCATTGAAGCTCTAGGAACATTCAGCCAGCCACGGGGGGGTGGGGGGTGGGGGGGTGGGTTGTAGGTTTATTGGCGTCTTGCCCACAGCTGGAACTTATGTGAGCCATTTCGTTTTTGTGTCTCTGATTCTGTTCATAAGAGGGAACTTCTCCCCACCCCCAGGGCTTGGCCGGGTTTAGCCTGTGGCTGTTGGTGTGCAGAGAGCAGTGCCAGGGCCTCCCTCTGATCAATCTAGGCTTAAATGCTCTTTCAAAAAGTCTCCTGGCATTCATTATTCATCCTTCCTAACTAGGGTTCAAAGTGCAGCTCCACTACTTCCAGCGACCTTGGGCACATTATATGACCCCTCTGAGTCTCATCTACAAAGGGGAAAAAGGATCCCCACCCTTTGCAGGGTGGATTCGAAGATTAGAGATAATATCAGAACTACATCTCCCATGGCTTGTAGCTGGCATGTCGAAGTGCCTCTCTCACATGGGCTTTTTATGAGGACTTACTAAGTTAGGATTTGTAAAGCTCTTAGCACATCGGTTCAAACATGGTAAGAGTTTGTTGAATAAAATAAATAAAAATCTTCCCCATGCAGGTGGAATCAGCAGAATCAGGACCTCAAGGAGCTTGCCTTCAGCTGCATACATGGGACACAAGGCCAAACGCCTGACTGGGGGCAGGTCACTTCTGCACCTGTGCCCTGGTATTCCGTTCAGCCCACTTGTATGGGATGCTTGCTGTATGCACTGTGCTAGGCACTCCAGGAGGCACAGGAGAGAGCACCCAGTTATACACCCTGTCTGAGCAGACAGAGAAGAGATTAGCTAACTGCTACTTGGCTCACCTAGGGCAGCTTCTATAGTGGACATTGGTGGCACCTGCTCCAGTATCCATGCCCCTCTCTTGCACTTAATTTGGGGGAGTGACCCATCCCCCCAAGGACACAGTGTTGGCAGGAGAGCACAACAAGGTTCTATGAACAAGAGGCAGACCTGGCTGGTCTGGGCCAATCAGAAGCTCTGTCTCCCTGCATTCTGATACAGCTGAGGGAACCGTGAGCCCTGGAACTCGTGAACCCTGGGCATGCTCTGGTTCTGATCGCCCAGAAACTTTAAATTCTCTGGACCCAGAACCTGGGAAATGGTACTTTTATCAAGGTCCCAACAATTTGGTTTTTGAGCTGTTGGTTAGAAGACTGACTTCTGAGTCATTGCTACAGCCTAGAGCCAGCCTGAAAGAATTGCACTAAAATCACACCCGAAAGCAGTGTAAGTGGGTGGGAAATAAAAGGAAAGAAAGTAAAGTAGTGAAGAGCAGAATGGAGTGGAATGGAATGGGAAAGAAAATAATGGGATGCAGATAATAAGTCTGAGTAGTGTTTCCTTGAACTTTATTATCAGTTAAGAGTCTATTGATTTGCAATGTCAAAGGTATACATGAAAGCATTTTTTTAAAAGATTTATTTATTTATTTCTACCCCCCTCCCTCCATTGTCTGCTCTCTGTGCCCATTCGCTGTGTGTTCTTCTGTGTCAGCTTGTATTCTCACTAGGCAGCACAAGGAACTGATCCTGGAACCTTCTGGAGTGGGAGAGAGGCAATCATTCTCTTATGCCACCTTAGCTCCCTGATCTGTGGCATCTCCCACTGTCTCTCCTTTTTCTTTCTTTTTGTTGTGTCATCTTGCTGTGTCAGTACTCCGTGTGGGCCAGCACTCCTGTGTGGGGCAGCACTCCGCACAGGCCAGCACTCCATGTGGGCCAGCTAGCCACACGGGCCAGCTTGCCTTCATTAGGAGACCATGGGTATCAAACCCCGGACCTCCATATGGTAAATGGGAGTCCAATTGCTTGAGCCATATCCGTTTCCCACACTGATGTATTTTTTACTATCATTTTTGGCCAAAAAAAATCTGTGTAAGTCATGAAATATATTTGGTATAAATTAGGTATATACATATGAAATATACTTAGCATATTTCTCAAACTACCTTAATAATAAGAATCCCCGAAGAGGCTTGTTAGAAATACAGATTTCTAGGCCCTGCCCCTGGCCATTCTGATCAGGTAGGTTTGGAGTATGGGCAGGAATTCCCTGCTTTCTCCCTCCTCCTTTTCTGTCTTTAAGTTACAGGCATCCCTCTGGTGATTCTCATACCATCAAGTGGATGTGGTGGGGGGGGGCGAGGAACTGTTCTAAAAGCACCTAAGCTCTACTTTTCAGGGGGAAAGAAGCCAGTGAAGAAAGCTAAATGCACAGTACAATTAGTTGTCAGAGTGGGAAAGGTGCAAAACTGAGACACAGTAAAAACCTAATGGTGAAAGGAGTGGGGAGATGGTGAGCTCATTGTGTTCAATTGAATCACATCTCCCACAAGGATTGTTCAAGTCTAACACCCTTCCTGTGAGTATAAAAACCCACTTGTAAGTAGGACCCTTGGAGATCCTATTTAGATGAGGCCAAACTGAATCAGGTTGGGCCTTAAGCCAATATGGCTGAAGTCCTTAGGAGCAGAGGTAGGAGAAGCCAGAGCAGGAAAGGGGAAGATCGTCATGTGACAGAGGCAGAGACTGAGCTACCACCAGAAGGCTACAGACTTTGGAGAAGACATGGCCTGTCAATACCTTGATATTGGACTTCTAGTTTCCAAAACAAGGAGCCAATAAATTCCTGCCATTAAGCCAACCTGTGTGTGTGTGTGTGTTTTTTTTGTCATAGCAACACTGGCAAACTAAGACATTGTTAACCATGATATGACCCAAGATGATGGATCATTTTTGTACTTGCTTAAGGCCACAGTACTCATTCCTCCTTCCAACTCACAGCTCCTGAAACTACTAAAAAAGACATTTAGAGATGAGCTCCTTGAACAAAGCCCTTCAAGTACAGATATGAAAACCGAGGCTGAGCTCAGGGACATCCTACAACTGCCAGAGAAAGGCTGAGGAGGAACTGGAGCCTGAGTCAGTGGGGTCCAGAGTCTGGGCTCTTCCTGCTGGGGGGGTCTCTGTGGGGATCACTCTCCTCCTCTTGGATGCCAGCCCTTTCTGGACTTCAGCTGTTTCTCTGTCCCTAGCAGGCAGGCTGTGTCCTTTGACCTTTTCCAGCTTCTGTCATTCTCACGTGGTGACAGAATATACCCTGGTCCAGTCCTCAGATAGAAGGGAGAAAAGAAAGCCCATGTCTGATCTTGGCTACCTACAATGAGAATGGCCAGTGCCCTGGTATGTGAGAGGGCTGCTCGAGGAGAAGCAGGTGTGATTCCTCATCTGTCCTCACTCACCTACCCCCACAGCTTTTATCAAAACACCAGCAGTGGAGGGCAGGGGACACCCAAGTCTTCAAGGAGACCCTATGCCTGTCCTTTGGGCCACAGCTCTTCCTCTTCATGAGATAAAATGGAACCGTGGCTTGGCACAGCCCAGAAACCTCTGCCCAGTTTTTCCTCTCTTGTGAGAGAAAGAAATCTTCAGTCCCCATCCCACTGAGGAACCGGGAAGCAGAGAGTGCCTGGTTTTCGCTCTGCATCCTGTCCAGACAATCACGCAGTCCGTCAGGGGGTGCTCAGGAGAGGGAGGAAGATTTGGGGAACCACCACAGCCCATTCCGTACCCTGGCTCAGAATTCGTTCCCTGGACTGAAAGGTTGTTATCTTCATCTGTGGAGACACCAGCCACAGTCCAGGGCCCCCAGGCCATCAGGGAAGGCTCCCAGCCGGAGCTGGCTGCATGGGGTAATGAGCCTCAGGCCTGTTCAAAGCCTTTACATGGGGATGCACCTTGGCTGAGGGGAAAGATGAATGTATGTTGGGGAAAATGTTAACCTAATGTAAAATTCTAGAAATGTTAATTGGAAAAATGTTCGGTTGAATCAACTAACATTTACTGAGGGTGTGTGTGAGAGAGAGAAAGAGACAGAGATTGAGATTGTTCTAGAAAAAGTGGCATGAGGGGTATAAAGAGCAATGATCTGAGAATCAGAAGTCATGAGCATGAATATTAGCTGTATTGATTCCCTCTGTCCTCTGAATCTCAGTGTCTCCTTCTCTGAAAGGGAAGAAATGATAAAAGCTATCTTAGATTCACCAGCAGTTGGACCAAAGTCTCTCTCATGTGTCTTATGTCACATGGGAACTTTTCACACATATCAATAATCCATCTTCGAGGAAATGCTGCCCGTTTTTCAGGTGAGGAATGGAAACTTTCGAGATTCCCTTGGAGCCTCATGATGAGGTAAACTGCAGACTGGATCTCCCAAATCCTATGTCTCTGCTGCACTAGGGTGGCTCCTGGCTTATATCGAGAATTGAGAAGGCAACCATTCATTCTCTCAGGCACTTGTTTATTGCATGCCTTTTTGTCTAAGCCGGGAGGCATGGGTGAACAAGACAAGGCCACCGCTCTTGTCCAATTCCTCCTTTCTCTAGGGGAGGAAGACACTATAAACAAAAAAATAATAAGGTATAAGGTAGGAACAAGATGCTATGGATAAAATAAAACAGGGCAGTATGATAGAGAAGTTTGAGAACCATGACTCACAAGAGGCAGGGCTTCTTTCAGAACAAAGTTAATCAAACTCCCCAGAATCCTACTGACCTCAAGGAACAACTGTGCTTAGCCAAGTGCCCCGAGTCCTTGGATGCAAAGCATCCCATCTTATCTTTATAAACACTCCAAGTTGCTTGGTTCCTATCCCAGGTGTTTGGTTCCATGTGCAGATGTGTGTATTAATCTTCAAAAGAAGATTGGGTAAGGAGATGAAGACCGGCCAGTGGACAAAGGAAAACACATGGTCTTATGCCAATTTGAACTCAATTTAGAATGGAACGTAAGGCACCTTCTAAATAAACCATGGGATTTCTAAAATGAATAGCCTCTTTGTGTGTGTCTGTTTTGTTTCTTTCTGTTAACACAAATTGCTTTGGGGCCAGCACTTATCGATGAGCTTTGGATGCCGCCCAACTCCCCATCACTTCATGTCCATTGTCACTGGGACATAGAAAGAATTACTCATGAGCCAAGAACCTTGCACATCCAGGATCTTGGTGTGTGGGGCCCAGCAGGATTCACATGTCCCCCTTCCCCCGCTGCTGAGCCACACTCATCCCGCCTTTCGGACCCGCTCCACGGTCACCAGCCTCATCCCTGCCATTGCGTGGGAGCAGAGGGAAACTCTCAGTCATCCGCAGGACTCCAGTCTCACTTTTCATGGTCTCTGGCCTTAATTATGGGTTCCTCTTATCCCTGCTGTCCTGACAAATCCCAAATAAGAGCGCAGGCAGCATGGTTTTCATTTTCATGCAGCAAGTCACATTTTGTGTCCACTGCTGGTTTTGCAGAGAGGGTTTTCATGCCAGAAGGGCCCTGAGGAATCATGGCATTCAGCAGTTTTATTTGACTAATGTAAGCATTTAATTAATTAATTAATATATTTTTAGCCGCCAAACCCTTTGTTGAAACAAAAGGTCATGCGGAGTTCTACGCTATAAAACAGATGAAGGCAGGATAGGGCCCCAGAGTCCCTCCATCTGGCCTCCCCCTCCTCCCACGGCAGTCCCCAGGGCGGCCCCTGGAAGGCCCAGAGCTCTTCACAGCAGCCACTTTGGAAGGCTCCCATCCTATTAGACCCCTCCTGCTGCGGGAGGACCTGGAGGAGGGAGAGGCCCTGTTCAGGGGTGGCACAGCAAGTTGATAGAGAACAGGTGATTAATTCAATTGACAGGGGAAAGAACAACCAACAACCAACAAACAACATGGCTACCACGGACGGGCACGGCAAGATTCGGGGGCTGGCATGGGAAGCCGGATCATCCGGGTCAGAGGGAAGCAGTAATTCCCACCTCCAAGGAGCGCCATGTGGAGCCCACACGAGCGCCTGGAGCGTGGAGGAAGCTGAGTGATGACAGCTCGATAATGCATTTATCCCCAGGTGCTCTTACACACGTTATGAGTTTTGATATTTTTATTTAACTGGAAGCGGTCAATCTGGTACATGTGAAGCAAAGAGGATGAGTCCACTGTGGCTGCCCCCTGCCTCCCCGAGAGTGCTCCTGGCCTGACTGAGTGTTCAAGGCAGGGCACCCATGTCCCTTGCACAGCCCATCCCACCAAGCCCTGGGCTTCCCCTTAGATCAACAGCCAGTTGGAAAGGGTTTGGTCCCAAATGTTATGGGCCAGGAGGCTGGGTGGCCAAGAGAGGATGAGCAGGGGTGACCTGACAAGCCACGTGGCTGCAGGCCATTTTCTTAGCCTCTCTGTGCTTTTGTTTTCTGTTTTGTAAAATCAGGTTGATGACAGTAGGATTTACCTTACTGGGTCCTTGTGAGGAATAAAGGAGCCAACCCTATAAAGTGCTTAGACTAATGACCTAGTAAGGCCTCTCACCAGACTTCTCCCAAAAGGAAGTCAAATTGCATTGACACTTATCTGCCTGGAGGGCTGTCTCCCAAAGACCTTTTGGGAGATTCTATAGGAGAAAATTCTACTGCTTGCTAACAAGCCTTGAACTCTTCCTGAGAACCAGCTACTCTCTACTGAACAATCTCTACTGAACAATTTGTTTTGCCATGGAAGGCTCACACTGGCTCTGAAAGACAAGGACTGTTTTCAGCTCTGTTTTAAAGATGAGGAAAATTAGAAAGTTCAGGGACTCAAGTCCTCTCCATCTGCGTTTTGCTGGACTGTGTTCGGTAGAGAGAGGACCCACAGGCACCTGCAAGAGAACAGCGAATGCTGCTGGATGATGAGATGTCAAAACTTAACGTGGATTTGGCCCAATGGATAGGGCATCCGTCTACCACATGGGAGGTCCAAGGTTCAAACCTAGGGCCTCCTGACCCATGCGGTGAGCTGGTCCACGCGTAGTGCTGATGCGTGCAAGGAGTGCCGCACCACGCAGAGGTGTCCCTGCATAGGGGAGCCCCACACGCAAGGAGTGCACCCCATAAGGAGAGCTGCCCAGTGTGAAAAAAGTGCAGCCTGCCCAGGAATGGCGCCGCACACACGGAGAGCTGACACAACAAGATGACTCAACAAAATGAGACACAGATTCCTACAGAAGAACACACAGAGAATGGACACAGACAGCAGACAACTGGGGGCAGGGGGGTGGGGGGGAGGAGGAGAGAAATAAATAAATAATAAATCTTTTTTAAAAAAAACTTAACGTGGGGCAACGTGGCACCTGGAGACGGCATGTGACCCAGGAGGGCGGAAGAAGCCTGACAGCCTCCTTGGGGAGACCAAGGGACATTCCAGAGTTCGGGAGCCCTGGTGGAGGGAGGAGACACACAGGAGCAAGGGCGAGGCTGGGGCGCTTCTTCCTTCCATACAACGCAGTGAATCCGTCCCTTCTTCAGGCCGGGGGATGGAGACCCAGCTCCATTATGAACGAGAAGCCTGGCCTTCCACAGGTCTCGTGACCTCTCTGTGGTTTAGTTTCCTCCTCTACAAAATGGGGATAATAAGTCCTGGTCACTGTACTTCCTAAAATGTTACAAGGACTACAAATACGAACGCCTAGAAAAATGCCGTATAAACTGGGAAGCACAGGGAATTCTCATGGTCCTGCTGGACATACTTTTTACTGCATCATAACAGAAACTCTCAGGAAGACACAGAAAGTCTCATTCTCGAATAGAAATAACTTTATCATGCCAGACACCTTTATCAGAAGTGGAAGGGAAGCTCAGGGGGTTAGGGAGCTCAGGGAGGTCCCATACTCTGCTTGTGAAGTGGCAAAATTCAGATTTCAACCGGGATCCGTCTGGCTGAGAAGCTCCTGCTGTCTCCACTATGCCACATGGCTGTTCTGGGGCTTTGGGCACTGACAACATCACCCACAGGGGATCTGATGGTTAGGTATTTGGCCATCTTCTTCACTCTTGTATTGGGATCAGGACCATGTTTGGTGCTTGGTAGTCACTCAAAGGGTATTTGTTCAACCGCATTGAAGCAAGGAGCACCCCAGCCCTGCCCTGGCTCCTGAATCTCTCCTTCTCCCTCCCACTGGGACTCATGCCCACAGGACTGGTTCTAGAGGTGCCCCAAGAAGCCTTTGTCAGGCTTTCTTGCCCACCCGAATTGCATGCCCTTGTTTGCTGGATGGACGACAGTTACCCAGAAACCCTCATGCTTACAACAGCCGAGTCTTTGGAGAGAAGCGTCTTTCTCCCAGCTCAGCCCCTGCAAGTGGGCTCATTTTCCAGCTCTCTCTGCCAACGGCCGACTCTATTGTTGATTAGGGTAATGAAGCTTATGCAGCCTTCCTCTGTCCCTCCCACTTCCTTGACTCTGAAAGTTCATCCACTGTCTAGCAATACTGTCTGGCACGAGAAAAAAAGCCCCTCTCCCTTCCTGCCCCCGGCATCTGGTTGCCTGGAAACCAGCACAGAAGCCGAGAGCATCTTGGGTTTCCTTTTAATTTCCCTGCCAGGTCCCGAAAGCAAGCAGTGTTTGTTTGAAGCGGAACCTTTGCTCTGTGGAGGCTTGTCTTACCCATGCCCAGAATGATTTCATCAACCTGTGTAAATGTGATGCGTAAAGACAGGGACAGCGGCTCCGGGCTCAATGGCACTTGGTTATCAGTGCTCAGAGTCATAATTAACAGTGAAGGCTGAAGATGGATTGTTACAGAAGGAGCCAGGAATAGGATTGAGGCGTGTGTGAGCGTGTGTGGGGGGTGTGCACGTGTGCCCATGCACATGTGTTGAAATTGGCAGCTCCATGGATAGCAGCTTGCTGTAGCCACATGCAAATGGGAAGAGAGATTTTCCTTTTTCCAAAAGTACAAAAAGCCTGTCTTGAAAATGAACATTCTTCCAATTTTGCTTGACAAATGCCACATAATCCAGGGTAAAGGCTCCAAGCCTCTGCTCGGCTCATCCAGCTGTGCCTCAGTGGGAGCAAGGATGGCATTCAGACTGGGCTACAGGACTGATGTGGGCAGGAGAGTGACCAGTGCAAAGAGAACTTTTCTTCCCAAACCTCTGGCTAAAGAGACTGAACACGGAGAGGGCTTGCCAGGGTTTAGGGCTAAACGCTGGCACTTCTAACCTGTCCTCGCTCTCACCACCGGCTGCTGTGAGTTCCCCAAGACTGAGAAGCATTCCATTCGGGGTTGGGGAGGTTGGATTTTCAAGGCTGCCCTGCATTCCCCAAACATGAAATCTTTTGAGGATCCATCAAATAAGGCCCATTGAGGAAGCAGCTTCCCAGTCAAGCATCTGCCCTGTGCCTGGTTCTGACCCTCACCTCACCTTACCCACCATGTGTCCCCATTTTCCAGATGAGGATGGGGAGGCCCAGAGCAGCTGTGTGTCTTACTTGAGACCACAAAGCTAGTGGGCAGTGAGCCAGAACTTGAACTACATAGCTTGCTCAGAAATCATTATACTACATATTTTAGCTGACTTCTAGCAACTGAAGATCTTTCAAGGAGACGCTGAGTCTTAGAGCTGACTGTCTCCTGGAAAATTCTTATCTCTCAGAGAATAAATTGGAAGAGAGCTAATAATAGACAGGTATTTGGCATGCCTGGAAAGATCTATACGCTATGTCTTCTTGCTAGGCTTTTTAAAGAAGTATTTGGGTGTATGTCCAAATAAGAGGATGAGGACTTTCGAGATACTTTTACTATGTAACTAAATACACGTTTCCCCTTTCCATTGCTTCCCTGGACTTTCTTTACCTCTTCTGGGGCCTATCAGAGTCATGTGTGGTTAGTGGTTTTTTTAATTCAGCAGTGGCTTTTCTCTTTTTTTTGAAAAACAGCAATTTGAAGGCATCAACTCATGTTTTCCTCTCATAAATGGGGCAGAGTGGTTAAGCAACAGGGAGCCAACATTTGGCCTGAGCAGTCGAGGCTCTGGATGGCACATCCTGGCACTGCCCTCTTCTTGCATGCATGAACTGGAGTGCGCCGATGATCTATCCAGGCCTTGGTTACTAATCCCGGAAATGGGGATGATAATGATTTTGAGGATTAAAAGAATTAATGAGTAAAGTGATGACCACAGTACCTAACGCATAAGGGCTCCATGAGAGGCAGCGACCATTAGCATTTTCTTATCAACTTGGAAGTTAAACAGTAGACTTTTATAGTTATGGAATAAAATCAGGACTCGAACTCAGAAATTCCAGAAAAACCTAAGGAGGTGCTTGGAAAAGGCTTTCCTGGTGGGAGGAAGATTTTGCCACATGCCCTTGTCCCAAGGTCCCTCCATCCTTTGCATTTCTTTTAGTCTTTAAAATAGTACTGACTTATAAGGAATCGTCAAAACACCTTCAGTGCAGGAGGCTATTGTACCCGTAAAGCAATCCCTAGTCCTTGCTTGGAAGCACTACCCTATACAGTTCAGTGAAAGAATTTGAAATTATAGCCTCAAAGAAAAAAGAAAGATAATAGAATTTCTAGCCTAGACTCCTTCCCACCTCAAAGAGAAACATCCCTTCCTCTTCTTCCTCTTCCTCTAAAGAAGAGCCGAGATGCTGTAACTGCTCAGGAAGTGTTCTTTTAGCTCCGTGTCCACCACAAACCTTCACCATCCTTAGGCTGTTTTCACCTTCGTAGTTTTTATCATTCCCTGTTCAAACACATAAGGCAGGCCATTAAGCATGAAGGGATAGAACCTGTGCACCAAGCAGACCCTCCTTTCCAGTGTTAGTCTCCGGGCCACCACTGCCCACCTATGCATCTCCGAGGATTCCGCTAAGCCACCTCACCTGGACCTGCCTCCCCCTTGCCTTGGCCTCACACAGCAGGGCCTGAGATGGAATTTGCATCTGTGCCTGGGCCAGGACAAGATTCTAAGACTGTGAAAAGTTCCAGCGAACCTGCTCCTGCCCTCTCCCCTCCAGAATCCCCAGACCCCTAGGCAGACCCCACCTTGCCCACCAGACACAGCCCCTGGGTCATCCCTGGAGCTCACTAGAGAGAGGATTCTTTCCCTAGAAAGAAAACTCTTCTTGCCTCTCTTCTTTCTCATTCACTTATCATCCTCACCCCAAACTCTCCCCAAAGAAACTGAATTCAACAATTGGCCAAGCAGATGACTTAGTATATTTCCCTGCTCAGGAAACTGATTTGCATTTTAATGTGAGTTTCCTGGCACCTCCGAAGCCATTAGAGACACCTAAAGTATCAAGTCTAATGGTACAAACCTTGGGCGCCAAGACCTAACATCTGGGTCTGTAATTTTAAACATATGGTCCATTTCAAATCATGCCATCCAACAGCCGGCTGCTGTTTCTGCCAGCCTTTACCACAGAGGCACAGTTAGCACCTTCACCGCCTCATCTTACTACCCTGCAGGTTCAAGGCCGTCATCCTCGCCACCAAGAGGCGAAGCAGCTGTGGGTTCGCTCCTGATGGTGACAGCTGAGCATGTGATGTGCGCGGTGCTCTGGCACCTTGTGCCTCTCATTGACACAGTGAGCCCAGATACAGTGGCATAACAGCTCCTGTGTTGTCCAAGGCCACAAAACTAGAGGTGAAGCCAGAATTCAGAAACCAAACTCAGGTCCTTGGGATTTCAACCACGACACCTGGAGACCCTCTATTTCCAGATACTCTTAGTCATGCTAAGGAGTAAGAGCCAGCATCAGCCAGGAAGTACTTACAGGACGCGGCCAGGTGCTTTTCACGTATTTGCATTTGGTCTTCCCAAGAACCTACAGAGCAAAGTACAAACCTCATCCTCACGGTACAGGTGAGGAAGCTGAGGTTCTGAGGTCATGAACATGTCCGCCTCGCCAAGCACTAGAGACTGGTTCAAAAACACCTTTTACTGCTTTGCGGTTGATTCACCATGTGGCTTTTGGCAAGTCCCTTAACCCCTCTGAGGAGGGGAGGGGACCTTTCTCATCTGCCAAATGCAGTCATTGGCCTGGAAAATCACTAAGGTGTCTCCCAGGGTCTCCACGCCGACACCGCCCCACCTCCTGAGGACGGGCTTAGGCTGCGGAGCCAGCCTGGCCAGCCTCCCCCATATGTGCTCCCTGTCTCTGGAGACTGGACGGCTCCACCATATGGGCCATTCCTCCCTGGGAGGGGCCCAGGGCCACCCCCAGAAGCTCAGGTCCTGGTGCCCCTGCAGGAGGGAATTCGCTGGAGGGCCGCAGTCCCTGGTTTGGCCCCTGGGCGGGAGGCGGGCAGCAGCACGGCCCCCACGGAGCAGGGCCCTTGCAGGCTGCCTGGGCTGCTTTTATTGCTTCGTTATCTCAGCCGTGGCTGCAATCTGTCAACCCACCGGCTCTTGGGGCCCAGCCTCTGCAGAAGTCAGCAAATGACGCTCTTCTTGGCTTTCCTAACCAGCCATTTTATTGCACACATCCTGAGCTCCCAGGGGGCAGGTGGCCTTCTCTTCTCTTTGTCTCCGCACCTAGCAACAGCCCTGCTCTGCTGCGGCGAGCTGGAGAGTCAGAGGTGGTCTCCTAAACCCCAGGGCACCGTGCCCACCGTTGTTGGTGTTCCTTGCTTTTGTTGATTTTCAGGAGAGGCAAGATGCCCCTGCCCTCGAGCACCCCAAAGCTGAAGGTTCCCGGCTTTACTCCGCAAGCCACTTTGGTGGTCCCTAGCAGCTTGCTCATGAGCCATGCCATAGCCAGCCCAGATCCCCAGCAGGGGCGCGGGCCCTGCCTTCCCCCTTCTGTCCAGAGAAGGAGCTGGAACTGGGTGAGCACGGTGGGGCATGTGCAGGAGGTAAACCCTGCTTGAAGGGCTATGTCTTCCTTTCCAAGCTCTCTGGCAACACCTGGAAAAACTACTGGAAATTTGTCCCAACACTTCAATTTTCTGAAAGACTGGAAAGGCCAGGAAAGTTGTTTTCTTTTCTCTGTGCTGAGGAGGAGTTCCAGCTTGTAATGATGATGTGGAAAGGAAAGACTAGCAAAGGAGGGAGGGAAAATGAAAGACAACTCTTCCAAGAGCATCTGGTCTGAAGAGATGTTCAAACTAGACATGACTGGGGTTGGGGGGCCCGTTTTTCTTACAGGGTGGAAGGGGCTTCTCTTCTCTCCTGGGGAGGGGTTCACCCTGAGAGGCACTGAGCAGCTGCACCTGGGGCTCCTTCTGGACTATTTCAAGAACAAGAGGCAAAGCATGTAAACAGCATGTGGAAGCACCCCTGCAGTCACTACCTCCAGCGAACCTGATCTGGTGGCAACCTGATCACAGGAAACCCCTCCCACAGCCCCCAGACTCAGCCTCCCCAGTCACCTGGAGTCCAGGCTGATGACGGTGATGAGATTAGCACCATTTGCTTAGTTTAAGCTGGGATTTGTGCTGGCTCGTATCAGATCAGCACCACCTGATGGTTGCAAGGCTTTTCCCAGCGATGCTTCCTGGAAATCACTTGAAACACCGACCTGAGGGCTCCAGGTGCACCTGGGCCTGAGGGGGTGGGAGGAAGGGGCGGGCAGCTCCCCAGGGCCTGGGAGCCTGCTCAGAGCTGCCTCCTCCTGCACCCTGGCTGGAGGCGCCACGCCTCACTGCCCCTCCCCGGAGACCGACTCGGGCCAGAGCAAGAAATGGGAGGAGCGAGAGGCTGGATCCGTGTGGAGCTAGGCGGGAGAAGCCTTGCCTTCTGGATCCCTGAGGACCCCAGAAAGGGGTATCTGAGCCCAGACACGTGTGTTCCAATGCCAGGAAGAAGGAGCGGTCCGTGGAACCGGAAAGAGGCAAAATGGGAAGGACTTAAGTCACTGCCTTGGTGCCAAGTGCAGAGTGGGAGGGGAAAGGCCCAAAAGAAATGCTGAGGTCCTCATTGTCGGGGGATCCGGAACCTAAGACAAGGCCTGGTCAGCAGGGTCCTTAGAAGGAGCCCACAGCCATGACTCTTGCTTCTGGCAGCATCTGGAATGTCCCTGTAGCAGTTTGATATTACAGATGAATTCCAAAAAGAAATATTGGATTATGTTTGTAAACTGATCTTTTCTCTGGGCATATTAGATTATATTGGACTCATAGGTTTACTTGATTAAGCAATTACGTAATCATCTTGTACCAGTAGGGCGTTGAGTCCCTACCCTTTGGTGGGGGGCATGGCAAAGGACAAAGTTAAGGGTTATGATGTTGGAGTTTGATGCTGAAGCCTTAATCTGGAACCCTGGGAAGTAAGCTCACAGAGGAAAGAGAAGCCAGCCCCAGGAAGAGAGGAACTCTGGGCCAAGGAAAAAAAAGCCTGAGGAAGGGAGGAACCCAGGAAGCCTGAACCCTTGCAGACTTTGGCAGCCATCTCGCTCCAACATGTGAAAACAGACTTTGCTTATGGCCTGGAATCTGTAAGCTCCTACCCCAAATAAATACCCTTTATAAAAACCAACCTATTTCTGGTATTCTGCATCAGCACCCCTTGGCTGACTAATAGAGAATTTGGTACTGAGGAGTGGGGAACTGTTTTTGCAATTACCGAAATGCTGGAACAGTTTTATAAATGAGTAAGGGGTATTTTTTGGAGGAATTGTGAAATGTTTGATGGAAAAGGCCTAGATTGCTTTGAAGAGACTGTTGATAGCAATATGGAAGCTGCAGAGAACCGAGCAAGATTAACTCCTGGTGTTTTATGGAAGGCAGAATTTGAAAATGGCAAACCTGGCTATTTACCTGAAGAAATTTCCAAAATAAATCCAGAGAATGCAGCTTGGCTTCTGCTTGCAGCTTATAGCAAAATGCTAGATGAGAGAGATATGCTGAGGACTGAATTGTTGGGCACAAAGAAATCAAGCTCTCAGATGAAAGTGTCCCACTGGAGGTCTTAACTATACTTGGAACTTGTAAATCAGGATTGAAAATGCAGTTATGTCGGAAAGACTTGTGGAAAGTCTTACTGTCTGGTGGCTGGGACCCCTGCTTCCTGTATGCTAAAGCAACAGACTTTTTGAGAGAGCTGTATGAACAAAACCACTGTCAGCCTGCAATAAAAGGGACATGGAAAGGAGAGATTGAAGAGGAAACGACCTCATGAGGAAAACCACGGAAACTGAGACCTGGAATTAAGCCATCACCTTGGGCCAAGAGAGGAACCCTACCCAGGTGCACAGAGAGGGTGAGTTTGCTCCAGCAGTTGAAGAGAGTGGATGTTCCTGTCCATCGTTTTGGGAGAGTTTTGCTGCCCCAGGGTAGAGAGGGGGTGGAGCACATTCCCCAAGGATTAGGGCAGTTAAGGTCAGCACCCCACAGGTCTGAGAGGGGTGGATCTGTCCCCCAAAGGTTAGGGAAGGCCATGTGGTCAACTCGTTGATCTGAGAGGGTTGATCCTGTTTGCCAAAGGTTAGGGAGAAGGTTGTCTTCATGTCACTGTACAAGGGGGGTTAAGACTCTAACTCAAAAATTGGGTAAGGTATGGCAATCACCCCAACACTCTTGGAGGGAGAGGTCTGGAGCTTGGTTAACACCCAAATGCTTAATGAGAGTGGAACCAAGAAAATGGCTGTTGGGCAAGCCTATGGAAAGGGTGGGTTCACATAAGGCCCCAAGGAGAAAAGAACATCTTCTTAAGAATGACTCTCAGACTTTGAAATTGAACAGAGAATTCCCTGCAGGTCTACTGAACTGTAGAGAAACCATTATTCATGTTTCCCTCCCAATTTCTCCTTATGGTAATGAAAATATTTATCCTTTGTCCATTTGTGTATTGGAAACAGATGAATTGTTTTGTAAGTTTCAGAGGTCTATAACAGACAGGACTTTGCCCCAAGACAAACTGTATTTCTTTAAATTCATTGTGATATAATTTAGTACTTGCATTATAACTGATTTAAGGGTTTTAAAAAATATATTGTAATGTCTTTTTGGAATTCAGAGGGTAGAGTCTAGCAGTTTGATATTATTGATGAATTCCAAAAAGAAATAATGGATTATGTTTGTGAACTGATCTCTTCCTCTGGGCATATTAGATTATATTGGATTCATAGGTTTACTTGATTAAGCAATTATGTAAACCTCTTGTACCAACAGGGCATTTGGTGGGTGGGGACTGACAGAAGGCACGCCAAGGGACAGAGTTAAGGGTTTTGATGTTGAAGTTTGATGCTGAAGCCTTAAACTGGAACCCCAGGAAGAAAGCTCACAGAGGAAAGAGAAGCCAACCCCGGGAAGAGAGGAACCCTGAGCCCAGGAAGAAGCAAACCCTGGGAAAAGAGGAACCCTGGGCCCAAGAAAAAGAAGCCTAAGGAAGGGAGGAACCCAGGAAGCCCGAACTCTCACAGACGTCGGCAGCCATCTTGCCCCAACTCGTGAAAATAGACTGTGGTGAGGGAAATAACTTATGCTTAGCTTATGGTCTGGTGTCTGTAAGCTCCTACCCCAAACACCCTCTATAAAAACAAACCCATTTCTGGTATTTTGCAGCAGCACCCCTTTGGCTGACTAATACATCCTCTGGGCCAGACGCTGGGACCAGTGCTGGAGGAAAAGAGCCAGAAGGATGCCGCGCAACCAGCAAGGAGCCAGCAGGCCATCAGCGCAGATCACGCCCACTGCCAGTGTGGAGTTTTGGAGGAGGAGGAGGGCCTGGACTGCTCAGGGAGGGTCAGGGGGCACATCACAGGGGGTGCAGGAGCACCCTACCAAGGCCTGCCAGATGGAAGTTGAGGCGGGCTCGTTAGGTAACCATAATCACTGCCATCTCCTGTGCACTTACGTGGGGCCAGAGACCATGCTGGGCAGTAGAGCAGTAGTGTTAGGATCTGAGTTGGTGGTAGGATTCAGGTAGGATAAGATGACACAGGATAGCATAATAATCTGTCAGTCAAGATTGGAGCCAGGACTTATCTGTCCCCAAAGCCTGCCCAGCACTATGGCGCCTGCCTCTCCTTGTATAACTTTAGTCCCCAGGAAGGAGAGAGGAGCTGGGCATGAGACTGGCGACAACAACGACGCTCTCAGGATACTGGAACATTCTTCCCGGCATCGGGGTAGACATCCCAGATAACAACCAAGGCCTCCAAGGAACGCTCCTTCCTGCCATCAGTGAGACAACGTCGCAGGGTTATCCAGGCCTGAGCCCAGCCTGCAGACCTCACGTCCAGCCTTGAGAATGCTCCCCAACGATGTAGCACAGTGGTTGACCACCTGCCTCCCATGTACAAGGTCCCAGGTTCAATCTCCGTACTTCCTTAAAAAATATATATATATAGATGCCTGGGCCCCACTTGAAACTCATTAAATCATAGTTCCATGGGGTGGAGCCCGGTGTCTGATTTTCTAAAAATTAAAAAAGAAGGCTCCCTAGGCAATGGGACTTGTGCAGTCCCTCACCCTTGACGGGCTTGGGTTAAAGTAGCCCTCCCGGTCTCAGGTAGTTTAAATTCCATCCTTCCTTCGTGTGGGTCCCAGCTGTCTTGTTTCTCACCATAAACCCACATGGTAGGGGGGCGATGGAAGTCGGAAGCAGGGAATGGGCCCTCCCAGGTCCTACTTTCCTCCAGCATTGACACTTGTACATCGGAACACGCTCGCTACCGGCTCCTTTTAGGGTCTGGAAACTCGCTAAGACCGGCATTAGATAATGAAAAATGAGGAACAGAAGCAATTTTCCTTTTGGACTTGGCCCCAGAACGACTAGCAGTCTTTGCCCTGGATACAGATCCTTGTCCGTTCTGCTGTTAATTTATTCTCACTGATCTGCCCAAGGGCAGCTAAAGTTAAAGGAAGGAGGAGAGTGGAGGGCAGGAGCCCCGGGCTGTTTCACTGGCTGAAGGAGAGAGGCTGCCGCGGGCCACCGGGACTGCAGGGGCGGGCCCCGCCCACACGCCACGTGGCCGTGCCAGAGACCCCGGGAGATGGGAGGTGGGAGGTGGCCCTGCCGCCCCAGACCCCGGGAGAGGCCTGTCCCGGGCCTCACTCTCATTGGATGGATCGTCAGACATTCAAAACGGGTTGGAGCACTTGGAAATGGAGCTCGCGGTGCAGGGCGAGGGGCAGCAGCGAGGTCCCCGTGGCCTCCTCTCGGGAGCGTCTCTATGTGAACAGAACGGCGTTTCCTTGGCCGGTCGCTGCTGACTACACCGCACTGCCTGAGAGGGAGATGGAGAACGGAAGTGACTGCAGAGTATTCTTCCATGGGAGCCTGGGATCGTGACCCCGGGGAGGCCCCCACGCGCTCCCTCAGGTCTGCCCCTGAGGTGGAACGCCCAAGCGCTCTGACGAGCCCATGAGACAGTGCAGTGCTGCCCGTGCCCACAGGACGGAGCTTGCCATCTTGGCTTTGGCCTTTAAGGCCCTGTAAAATCTGGCCCCACCTGCATGTCCAGGGGTCTCTGCCGCCTCCCTCCCCCCTTGCACTGCCTCCCGGAAGGCGGAACTGCTTGAACTTCAGGCCTCTACCCCGTTGGCTTCAGCCCAGGCTGTTCCCTGTGCCTGGACTGCTTCCCACACCTTATCTTCCTGGCCAACTCCGACTCCCCTTCCCTAAGAAGACTTCAGAACCCCTCTCCTGGCCCCTCCTCCACCCCTTTGGGCAGGCGCTTCTTCCTATGTCCCCACGTACCTGTGTGCACCTTCCGGCCTCTCACAGTGATTGGAATGCATCTTGATTACCCAGCCAGAACCGGGGCTCAGCAATACTTGCAGAAGGAGGGAGAGAAGGATGGGGGCCTGGAGGAACAGAGGAAGGCAGGAAGGATGGTCTGTATCCCTACTCTGCTGTCACCTAGCTGAAGGCAGGAATGTTGTCATTCACGTCTATATTCATGCCTCCCCCAACAGTGGCCAGAGCAATCATTCAAAAAAACCTACGTAAGACTATGTCAGTCCTTGGTTAAACCTCTGCAATAACTCCTTACCTCTGGGAGTAAATGTCCTTACAACGACCTACCAGGCTCTACCTAAGCTGGACACTGCACCTCTTGGACTCTCGGATACTCTCTTTACAGCCCTCCCCTCATTCTGCTCCAGGCCTACTGGCCTCCTGGCCAAGTCAAAATCCTGCACCCTCATTGGAGGCAATATTGTGCCTTGAGGGCAAAAAACACCTTACTCTATTTATAAATTACAGTTACATTACATAAACAAATATACAGAATATCCATGGAATAAAAATGTTATAGGGTTGGGTATTGACATAGGGGGTAGAGTTGCATATGACAACTGAGCGAGTGCTGAGTTCCCATTCTGGGAAACTCTGTTGCACTCCCCCAATGCTGCAGCAGCAATCCCCTAAGTGCAAGGGCAAAGACCAGTGAGGAAGGATAGTCCAATGATGGGCCCTTGATACTGATGACTATGCTTATGAACCTGTGTGATTGAAATTTCAACTAGGCCTAGAACTGCAGGGTGCCTAAGAGTTACCTCTTGAGATCCTCCATGTTGCTCAAATGTGACCATTCTCTGAACTAAACTCAGCATATAAATGCATTACCTTCCCTCCAGTTTGGGACATGACTCCCAGGGATGAGCCTCCCTGGCACCGAGGGATTACTCCCAAGCACCAGCTGGTGATGCAACTAGAAAAAGGCCTTGAATAAAAGGGGGAAATGGTAAAGACAAATGAGTTTATATGGCTAAGAGACTTCAAAATGAGTCAGGACTCATCAGAGGGGTCACATTTAAGCACATCTCAGCAGGATCTCAGAGACAGCCAAAGTAGATACAACCTCAGGTAGGGGTGCTCCTGAGGGCTACAGAGACACCCAGGTCTTATTGTCATGACAGATGGTTCTCGATTTCAAGGCCCTACTTTGGAATTTGTGCTCCTGAGTGTGATGGAGTTGGACTCAGATATGACCCCTCTGTGCATGCTTCTTCTGTCACTTTTACTGAACCTGTGGTTGGCACTGGGGTTGGTATATGCTCAGGAGACTTGAATCTCTGGACTATCCATGTGCCAGCTGGGCCCTGAGCCTCATCAGAATTGCAACATCTTTGGTTCATTGGACTTACCCAGGTCAGCTAACAGAGAGGTGAAGATGGTCAACCACCATACCAGGGAACTGAGAGTCTACAGCTACAAACTGGAAAATTCCATCCATCATCCATGTGGGATCTAAGCCCCTCTTGATTTAGAGGTGGAGTGGACATCGTCATCCCAGGGTCCTCAGGATGGAGGAATAAAATATGGATTAGAGTGAACTTACTGGTATCCTACTATAGAATTATTGTGACTCTAGCAATGGAAGAAATTATATCAATGATGTGGAAGCAGTGGCCACGGGAGTTGCTAAAGGCAGGGAGAGGAAAAAAGAGGTGTGATATTGGGGCATTTTTGGGACTTGGAGTTGTCCTCAATGATATTGCAGGGACAGATGCAGGAAATTATATATCCTGCCATAAACCAGTGAATAGACTGGGAGAGAGTGTAAACTACAACATAAACTATAATCCATGCTGTGTAGCAATGCTCTGAAATGTACTTATCAAATGCAATGACTGTACTACCCTAATGAAAGAAGTTGTCAATGTGGGAGAAGTGGGGGATATGGGGAGTTGGGTATATGAGAACCTCTTATATTTTTTAATGTAACATTTTGAGTGATCTATGTATCTTTTTTTAAAAAGATAATTTTAAAAAATTTTAAATTGCAAAAGAAGAAAAAAAATTTATAGGGGAGAACGATTAGGAAAAAAATATCTAAAAAGGCTCCTTGGGGAGGATTATCTGGGGAAAAAAAATAGTTGAGAAACACTAACCTATATCATGCCAGGAACAATTGACCCCAGGGCCTTTGTGCTTGCTGTTTCCATGCTTATAATTCTCTTTCTCCAGATCTCGCTGGACTCACTCCCTCTCCTTCTTCACCTCTTTACGCAACTGTCATCTCCCTTGGAGGAACTTCCCTGGCCACCTTACCTTCCATATTTCCCATCCTATTCTCTATTTCTACTCTTAGACCTAGCTTATCTGGCCCACTATATATTACTTATTTTTCTTGCTTCTTGTTTTCTTTAGTACTGATTACCTGAGTGGTAAATCTTATTTGTTTGTTCACTGCTATATTCCCAGTGCCTACTATAGGCTCTGAAGCACAGTAGGTGCTCAATAAATTCTTGTTGGATGAAATGAAAAGAAGCCTAATAGATACTCAGAGTGTCAGTGGCTGGAAAGGTCCTAGCAGCATCTACCCCCCATCCTAGGCAGTAGTTTCAACTTTCCCCCCTGCAACGATATGTGGAAATGCAAGCAGACAGCTCAGCAGATCAAGGTGAGGCAGAAAACAGTCTGAGATTCCGAATACCCAGCCCTAGACAATTGAGAATTAGCAGAATGTGTCCCATGTGTGATGGGGACATGGCCTGCCCATGGCATGGTGTGGGCTGTTCTAAATGTCCATGGGACACCATGTGGCATTGGCTTGCCTTGGAATGAGCATTAAGGAGCAGAAGAGGGAAGACGTGCTGGAGTGTTCCCCGCCCTGGCCCAGCCCCCTCCTGCCACCCCACCCCATGGGCATGGCAAAGGCTGCAGAAGTGGACGGGACCATAGCAGGGCCACCCCAGACCAGCCTGTTTTCCCCCAAGAAATGGGTTCCTTTAAGCCCCATCCACTCACTGGCAGGTACTTGTCATCACAAATTGGATGTTTTTCTTTCCAAGTGGTGCAGAGTGTACTTTCTGACTGTAGTAGAAAACTTCATGGAAGAAATGTTACCCAACATCGTCATCACTTTTTTAATGAGCAAGAGTCAACTAGTCAGACCCTTATTAGCTAATAAACTTATGTGAATCTTGACACCATGAGTTTTGAAATGTCTTTCAGACATTTTTCTCTATCACTGACTCCTTCTCCACATGTTTGAGTGGATGCTTAGTATTCCATCATAGCAATGAGCTATGATTTATTAAACCAATCTGGTATTATTGAACCCTTAAGTAATCTGCCCCTCCTTTTTTAATGCTATAAGTAAACCTCCAAGGGATGGTCTCAAACAAAATATACCTTTGCCCACTACCCTGAATTTTTCTTACAATAAATTCCTAGACTTGGGGTTGCAGCATTACAAAGTACAAACATTTTTTTACTCTTCCTCTTAGATCTGTCAATTCCCAAGTCAGATGCCATCCCCAACCCCCATGGCAAGGGAAATTCCTGTTGAGTCAAGGGGACTTTCCAATGCCCTGTCTTCCTTCCTTCACATCTGCTGCTGACCTTTGCCCTGAAGATCCCTTTCCCTTCTTAGGGGAAGCCATTCCAGAGAGCAGCTGTGTGTCTGTAAATCCACATACCTGCACACTCTGACCTAAGGTTAGCAGCATTCAAAATCCACCGGAAAAATCCTAAGATTGCTAAATCCTGGCTAGAGTTGCCATGCCAACAGACAACCACAACCCTTTAGTCACCTCCCACCAAAGTCTTTAGAAGCTTTCAAGATTCAAAAGACTTTGGGGAAAATGTCTGTTTTATTGGCTGGAGCAGTTTAATCCTCTTCCACCCAGTTGGGGGCCACATATGGGCAAAACTAATGGCCATTCAAGATTTCATGGGAATCTTATAAAAATACCGCTTCTTTCTCTCTCCTTTTTTTTATTGCCCTTTGTTCTTTATTCCTGGCTTTCCCTGCCTTTAGTATATCCCAAATAATCCTTAGTTTCCAAAAGACTACCTATGCATGTGCCTAGAACACCAAGAAAGCATGGACTTTAAAGACACAAAGACACAACCATGTGAAAAGACCCTTTTGAGACAATCAGGAAAATTTTATTATGAGCTATTTATTGGAGGATGCCCAAAAAGTGCTTAATTAATTCAAATTTTATAATGCCTTGTAGCTAATATAAAAATATTACCATAATTTTTAGAGAGACATGCTGAAGTATGCACGGGTGAGATGATATGATGCCTGGAATTTGCTTTCAAATAATTTAGCGAAGAAAAAAAAAGCAAATCTCTCTCTTTACCTTTCAATGAGGCAAATGTGGCAAAATTCTAATTGGATGACAGGTTCAAAAATTGCACTCCTCTCTCCACTTAGAATATGTTTAAAAGTTTTCATAAAATAACAACAAAAAAAATGAAACAATTTTAAGGGTTTTATTCATACTGTGGCAGTTTCCAAAAAGAGAGAGTATGTTTGTAAACTGGTCTGTTCTTCTGGGTGTGATAACCTTTTGATTGTATGAGATTCACCTGTTATGTTACATTATGCTAAGATTAGGGCTTTGATTTAACCACATCATTAAAGGGCAACTCAAAGTTGAGTCCCATCCCCATTGGGCTAATAAAACAGACCCTCACACGGAAGTAGACACACAGGAGAAAAACACAGAGGAAGAGAGATGTTCAATAGACACAGCAGAGGCCCCAGGAAAAGAGATGAGTCTGAGAGTCTACAGCTGACCTTGTGAAGAGACCAGAGCAGCTGAGTCTGGAAAGAAATGAGCCCGAGGGAGAAAGGTGACCTCTATACCAGCCTACAGTGGAGGCTGGAAGAAGCTGGGACCATGGAGCCTTAAGAGGAAGAAGGAAAGCTGAACCCTCACAGACGTCACCCGCCATCTTGCTTCAACACACAGCAACAGAGTTTGGTAAGAAAGTAACCTTGAGATGGGCTCTCTAAGACTTTGTGACTATAAACTTCTACCCCAAATAAATACCTTTTATAAAAGCCAACAGATTTCTGGTACTTTGCATCAGCACCCCTTTGGCTGACTAATGCATATACAGTTTTAAACAAAGTATTGAAAGGGTCATTAATGAAAAACCATCAGAGCTCTCATATTTGTTTTTGCACCTGAACCTTGTTTTCTTCTGAATTGCTCATGGAGTTGCACTGCAATCGCTTCAGGGCTTAGGGTCCCTAAAGGGCTTGAACTTTCCCTGGTCTCTATGTTCCAGTCCTGAAACAACAACAGCTAGGCAGAGAGACAAAAAGCAAAGAGCCTGACCACTCTTCCAGGGTGATTCAGACCTGGTGAGATCCAGTGATTCTTAGTCTGAGCTCCCTCTACAGAGGGGATTCTTACCAAGGGGACTGGGAGCTTGAACTGAAATTGAAGGAAACATTCTTGTGGGGACGTGTTGGTGTGGATGTGACATATTTATTAAATAATACACAATATAGTCTGGACTTAGAAAGGAGTCTGTGGAACAAAAAAGGTTAAGAACCCCTGCTCTACACTTTCTGCAATTTAACATACAAAAATATATCACTCATACAGAAGAGATTTTTACTGCAGTTTACACACAAGGGCTTGCAAAAGCCAACCCTCTTCCTTCAGCCCTCCTTTGTTCTTGGTTGCTAGGCATTCGGTTGTGTAAGAGTACAATATTTACTTTTATTTATTTTATTTGCCCTCACATTTGAAGAGTCTGGGAAGCGCCTGGGATGCCGGGGATAAAACCCTCTGAGAAGCAGTCTGTCCCTGCTTGCATCTTGGTGTAAGGTTCTTCCCCACACAAGGCCAAGGCCTTGGATTGGTGCTTGGTCTCTGCCTCAAGGGGCAATGTGAGATTCCCACCCGGGAAATGGGGGCAAGAGGTTCCAGAAGGCTGTGCGAACGTGCCGGCCAATGCACCACTTCTTCTGTTCATCGTATTTTGCAAGCTAAATGTTTTTAAATCAATACAGTCTTGTTCTAAAAGACTCAAATGATATGAGAAGTAAAATGCAGAATCCCTCTCACTCCCAGCCCCCAGTCCCTCTCTGGAGAGAACTACCACATACAGTTTGACATGGTCCCTGACCTTCTGGAGCTTACAATTCCTCAAAAGATAATTCTAAGGACCTATTTGGGAGTGGGGGAGTAGGGACAGATTTAAGAAAGACAAGCCCTTGCTCCCATCCTTAAGGAGATTATGAGATTAGGGTCAAGAAGGTCCCTATAAGGAGACCCCTAAAGGGTGAGTTAGATTCAAAGATTTAGGTTCTTCTCCCAGTAGTTTAGAGAAGGGAAAGAACAGTGAGGAAAGAAGTGATGAAAAACTCGAGGTGATTGGAGCAATACTCTGAAGGATCCAGAGGCCTCAAAACACAGAGGAGGAAGACTTCTGTGTGTTGGGGGGGCAGGGTCTGGGTCCCTCCAAATATCTGTGGGCGTATATGGCACTTGCATTCTTTAGGACTCTGTTGGATATGGAAGACAGAAAATCTAACCCAAATTGGCTTACACAAAAAGAGGATTTATTTATTCACGTAATTGAAAAGTTCACGGGAGGATGTGCATTCAGGCACAGCTTAATCCAGGAGCTCATAAAATGTCAAACATCTTTATCCCTCAGCTTGAGTCTCCTCATGTTGACTTTATTCATAGACCCCATGAGCTGGATGGTGGCAAGATGGTAGCCAGCAGCTCAGGGTCACATTCTTTCAGGTTAGAAGTTGTAGACAAAAGAACATGTCTCTACCTGTTAGCTGCCGAGCAAGTCTCAGGATGAACTTTGATTGGACACACTTGGGTTACCTGCCAATCCCTGAAGCCATCACTGTCACCAGAGACTGAACTTATACGGATGGACTGACCTGAGTCACAGACTCAGGTTGAGAGAGGGGGGCAGTAGTTATTCAAAGGAGATTGGGGTTCTGCTACTAGAGAGGGGTGGACTGAGGCTGAACCACGAACCCCACGGCTGGTAACTCGCACCGAGAGGACCCTGGCCTCCACGGGGACTTTAAACACAAGATCTTTGCATGTCCTTAGTTGCAGGTACCTGTTCAAAATAGAGCAAATGCCCACAATAAAGAGATTAACTTGAGCAAACGCTCCTCAATCAACACTGGAGAGGCTACCGTGCTCAAAGAGTTCTGCAAGGGTGACTTAGGAGGGCACACCTACTTCAGCCAGGCCTCCCCAGAGCCTTCCAAGGAGCAGCTGGCTGGGGCGTGCTGGCTGCAGTGTGCACAAATGGGAGCCTGGGGGATCGGGAGGACTAAACTGTTTACGCCTCTGGAGATGATTAGTCATCCAGAGACCCAGGACACAGGAACCCTGAGGACGTGCTTACTGGGAGTCTCTCCCTGTTGTCTGCACAGAATTGGGAGGGAGTGGAGGACCTCTGCCCTCAGCAGAACCCTGGGCAGTGCAGAGCACTGAGGAAAAGGCACCATGCACTGGAGGCCCAGTGAAGGGGCACCCCCCAGGTGTCCTACTTCTGGGGATGTGGGGCTCCCAACCTCTCTGGCTGGGACTCCTTTAGTCCAGCAGGGACATGGAAGGGCATAATCACTGCAGCTTCAAAAGATCCCCAAATGAATTTTTATTTCTTTCTTTTGCTCTTCCCCCAGGGCCAGGCATTCTCTTTCACTGGAGTTGGGAAATAAGGGAACCTAAGAAGGAGCAGAGAGAGACTGGTGGTTGTTGAGAGAGAGGAAGAAGGATTTAGAAGAAAATCTGGTATAGGCTTGAGATTTAAGTGTTTCCTCAGAAAGTTCTAGAATGAATATGTTGCTTTAACTGACAACTAGAAGTAAACAGAGAGCATTGTCTTGGGGCTCAAGTGGGGCAGGGGTTGGGCAGAGGAGTTAGCCTTTGAGCACCAATACTTTCATTTTATTTAAACCATCTTGCACAAAATATTTTCAGTGTTTTATATAATACCATGCCACCTGAAACATAGGATATAACTGAGTTACTTTTCCTTTTCTCCTTCAGTTGTTATTGTAGGTATCAGGTATGACAATATATTCTGGAGCATAGGGATGTTTGACATAAGTTGGAGTAACTACCTTCTGTACACTGGGTATTTTAAAAAAATAATAAATACCTGAGGAACACTCTAAAAATTAGGAATAGGAGTATACTTCTTCAACCTGACGAAGGGCATCTATGAAAAGCCCACAGCTAACAGTATACTAAACAGTGAAAGACTGAATGATTTCCTCCTACAATCAAGTATAAGACAAGATGTCTACCCTCACCACTTCTACTTAACATTGCACTAGAGGTTCTAGCCAAGGCAACTAGGCAAGAAAAAGAAATAAAAGGCATTCAGTTTGGAAAGAAAAGAATAAAAGTATCTCTGTTTGCAGATGACATGATCTCATATGTAGAAAATCCTGAAGAACCATTTTAAAAAAAACAAACTAGAACCTAGAACTAATAATCAAGTTCAGCAAGGTTGCAGGATATAAGAGCAACATACAACAGATAACTGTATTTCTAGTTTGTAGTAACTAGCAAACCAAAATAAAATTAAGAAGAGAATTCCATTTATCATAGCAACAAAAAGAATAAAACACTTAGGAAAAAAACTTAACAAAAAAAATGTAACTGGCACACTGAAAACTATAAAACAATGTTGAAGGAAATTTTAAAAGACCTAAATAAATGGAAAAACATCTCCTGTTCATGGATCAGAAGACTTAATATTGTTAAAATGGCAATATTCCCCAATTTGACATATGGATTAAGAAAAATTCCTAACAAAATCATTTTTGTTTTTGTTTTTGTATGTGTGTTTGTGTAGAAATTGAAAAGCTGATTGTAAAATTCACAAGAAAATGCAAGGAATCCATAATAGCCAAAACTATCTTGAAAAAGAGGAACAAAGTTGAAAGACTCATGCTTCCCAATTTCAAAACTTACTACAAAGCTACAGTAATCAAAATACTGTGGTACTGGCATAAAAATAGACATGTAGATCAATGGAACAATCGAACAGAGTTGAGAGTCCATAAATAAACCGATACATCTATTGCCTACAGATTTTCAACAAAGGGGCCAAAACCGTTCAATGGGGAAAGAATGCTCTCTCAACAAATGGTCCTGGACCAACTGGATATCCACATGCAAAGAAATGAACTTGACAGCTAATTCACACAATATACAAACATTAACTTGAAATGGATCAATAATTGAAATCTGAGGGATAAAGCTATAAAACTCTTAGAAAGAAATGTAGGAGCAAATCTTCATGACCTTGGGTTAGGAAATGGTTCATTAGATACAAAACCAAAAGCACAAGATTCAAAAAGAAAATGAGATAAATTACACAGTAAAATTGAAAACTTTAGTACTACAAAAGATATCATCAAGAAAGTGAAATATGGGAAGTGGATTTGGCTCAATGGATAGAGTGTCCACCTACCACATGGGAGGTCCAAGGTTCAAACCCAGGGTCTCCTGACCCGTGTGATGAGCTGACCCATGGGCAGTGCTGATGTGTGTAAGGAGTGCCGTGCCATGCAGGAGCGTCCCCCGTGTAGGGGAGCCCCACACCCAAGGAGTGTGCCCGTAAGGAGAGCCGCCCAAGGTGAAAAAAGTGCAGCCTGCCCATGAGTGGCGCCACACACAAGGGGAGCTGATGCAGCAAGATGACACAACAAAAAGAGACACAGATTCCTGGTGCCACTGACAAGAATATAAGAGGACACAGAAGAATACACAGTGAATGGACACAGAGAGCAGAAAACGGGGAGGCGGGGGAGGGAGGGGAAAGAGAAATAATAAATAAATAAATAAATAAAAAGTGAAATACAACCACCAGAACAGGAGAATATATTTACAAATCATATCTGTACCAAGGGACTTTTATCCACAATATCTGAAGAATTCTTACAACTCAACAACAAAAAGACAAACACTAGCTTAAAAAATGGACAAAGGTCTGAGTAGACATTTCTCCAAAGAAGGTATACAAATGGCCAGTAATCACATGAAAATATGCTCAATGCTATTCATCGTTAGCGAAATGCAAAACAAAACCATAATAAGGGAAGTGGACTTGGCCCAGTGGATAGGGTGTCCATCTACCACACGGGAGGTCCGCGGTTCAAACCCCGGGCCTCCTTGACCCATGTGGAGCTGGCCCATGCACAGTGCTGATGCGCGCAAGGAGTGCCCTGCCACGCAGGGGTGTCCCCCTGTGTAGGGGAGCCCCATGCGCAAGGAGTGCGCTCCATAAGGAGAGCCGCCCAGTGTGAAAGAAAGTGCAGCCTGCCCAGGAATGGTGCCGCACACACGGAGAGCTGACAGCAAGATGACGCAACAAAAAGAAACACAGATTCCCGTGCTGCTGACAACAACAGAAGCAGACAAAGAAGAACACGCAGCAAATAGACACAGAGAGCAAACAACTGGGGTGGGAGGGGGAAAGGGGAGAGAAATAAATAAAAAATAAATTTAAAAAAATAAAACCACAATGAGGGGAGCGGATTTAGCTCAGTGGTTGAGCACCTGTTCCCATGTACAAGGTCCCAGGTTCCCAGGTTCAATCCCTGGTACCTCCTTAAAAACAAAACAACAACAACAACAAAAACACAATGAGATACTACCAGGATGACTATATTCTAAACGACAGAAAATAACAGGTATTGGCAAAGATGTGGAAAAATCAGAACCCTCAAACATTGCCAGTGGTAATGTAAAATGGTACACTGTTTTGGAAAACAGTCTGGCAGTTCCTCATTATGTTAGATGTAGAGTTATCATATAACCCAGCAATTTCACTTGTAGGTATATATCCAAGAGATATGAAAAATGTGTGGCCACACAAAAACTTGTACACAAATGCTCAGAGTACCATCAATCATAATAACTAAAAAGTAGAAACAACGCAAAGGTCCATCAACTGATGAATTGAAAATAAAATGTTGATATATCAATATAATAGAATATTATTCAGCAACAAAAAGGAAAGAAATACTAACACAAGCCACAGTATGGATGAACCTTGAAAACATCATTCTAAGTGGAAGACCCCAGTCACAATAGACCACATTTTCTAAGATTCCATATATAAGAAATGTTCAGAACAGGCAAACCTACAGAGACAGAAAGTAGATTTAGTGATGCCTAGGGCTGGGAGGTGGGTGGACATGGGAATGACTGCTAATGGATACCAGATTTCTTGTCAGAGCGATGAAAATGTTCTGGAACTAGATAGTGGTAATGGTTGTGATCTTGTGACTATACTAAAAACCATCTAATTACACACTTGAAATGGGTAAATTATATGGTATGTGAATTATATCTTCCCCCCCTCCAAAAAAAAGCTGTTTTTAAAAAGGCAGGGAAAAAACAACTAAGGAAATGGAAACTGAGATACCATGAGATCTAGAAGACACTCAAAGATTTTCTCGGTTGCCCCTTTTTTCTATATACAAACTGATACTATTTTTAAAAACTTTATATTATAGATGTTGCCACACTGACTTCAGCCCTCTACTTCTTGTGTGGTTTCAGTTTCCACATTTGCTATGAATTATTTTTGCATATATCTGACCAGCACTGGATTCCCAACGTTTTTGGAGGCAGACACAGACAATCTGGTGTACAGCTGGGTGTCTGGTTCAAGAGAGCAGGAGTTTCCACCTTCCCAAAAAGAAGTGGTAGGTGGTTGTATTAGTTTCCTATTGCTGCTGTAACAAGGCCAACAGCATAACATCTGCAAATCTCTTTCCATCTCTCCCAAAGCTTTCATTGTCACATATCCTTCTCTTCTTCTGAAGTCAAATCTTCCTCTGCTCCCCTCTTATAAGGACACTTGTATTACATTTAGTGACCTCTCAGATAATCCAGGATGATCTCCCAATCTCAAGATCCTTAACCTAATCACATCCACAAATTCCCTTTGCCATATAAAGTAACCTTCACAGGTTCAGCTGAGAAGGACCTAGAAATATTTGGGGCCATTATTCAGACTATCACAGTAGTGATGACATCCAGTTTATGAATCCAAGACCCCATCAGAGGTAGGAGGAATGGGTGGGTCTCTCTTTGGCCTTTAGTGACAATGTTAAACAACCAGCTGGAACTACCTTTGGGGAAAGATTCCCCTTAAGAACTTTGCAAGCATTATTGTTCCATTTATTGTGAACAGGTGAAATTGATCTTTCTGAGGTGGGTGCATGCAGCTTTTGATGGAATCTATTTGAAACCAGTGGTGGACAGCCAAAACTCATTTGCATTTGTTTCCCATGAGAAAGGGAAGGGCCTCAGCTGTAAAGTGCATATTTCAGAGTTCAAGCACTAGAAAGGGCTTCCTGGAACATAGGCTGCCTGGGTCAGGAACAGGCCTATTGCCTCCCCATGGAATGGCTCCGGCCCACTGGACTTTGATTGCCTATGTCTGTGTTGGACTGATTTTCTCTTGCCTCCCTTAAATTCTGCTGTCAGCACCTCTTGATGGGACTGTTATGCCTGCCTCTGGGAAGTCCTCACGCTCCAGCAGTTTGTAGCTTTCAACATGCTGTCATGCCGTGAGGATGGGAAGCAGATCGCACAGCTGTAGGTGAAGGTGGAAGAGATAAACCTTGGCAAAGACACCAGAGTAGGTCTCTGTATTCTCTCCTTGCATCTTATGAGTTGAGTTTGAGGTTTCCCTTTTGACTCCTGGATGGTTTTTTGGACTTACTTCTAAATTTTATAAAATATTCCAAATGTGAGAGGTTGCAAGTAGCCTAGGTTCTGAATAACCAAAGCTTTCCAGAATTGATCATCCCCAAAGTTAGCCAAATTCCACTGAGACATGCGTATGCTTTCTGCCTGAGTAATGAATCTCCTCTTAACAGTTTAACACCCAAATATCAATTGTATTTCTATAACTAGCAATTAACAATCCAAAAATGAAATCAAGAAACAGTTCCATTTAAAATAGCATCAAAAGAATAAAATGCTTAGGAATAAATTTAACAAGGAGGTGGAAGGCTTGTACACTGAATCCTACAACACATTTTTGAAAGAAATTAAAGAAGATCTAACTAACTGGAAAGGTGCCCAGTGTTCATAGATTGGAAAACTTAATATTGTTAAGATGCTAATACTCCCTAAAATGATCTAAGTGTTTCAGTGCAAACCCTAAAAGGATTCCAAAGGCCTTTTTCTTAATAAATGGAAAAGTCTATCTCAACATTCATATAGAATTGGAAAAGACCCCAAATAGCTAAAACAATCTTGGAAAAGAACAAAGTTGGAAGATTCATACTTCCTGTTTCAATAAGACTACAAAGCTATAGTAATCAACACAGTGTGGTACATACATAAGGATAAACATATAGATTAAGGGAATAGAATTGAGAGTCCAGAAATAAAACCCATATACCCATGGACAATTGATTTTCAACAAGGGCACCAAGACCATTCAATGGACAAAGAATAGTTTTTCGATAAATGGTACTGTAACAATTGGATATCTGCATTCAGAAGAAGGACGTTGGACACCTACCTCATACCATATACAAAAATTAACTCAGAATGGCTCAAAGACCTAAATAAAAGCATTAAAACTATAAAACTCTTAGAAGAAATTGCAGGGGTAAATCTTTATGACATTGCATTGGCAATGATCTCTTAATTATGACACCAAAAGAACAGGCAAAAAAATTAAAAAATAGATAAAGTAGACTTCATCAAAATTTTAATACTTTTGTATTTCAAAGAACACTATCAATGGAATGAAAAGATGACCCACAGAATGGTAGAAATTATTTGTCAATGATATATATGGTAATAGACTTACATCATAATAATATAGGGGAGCCGATGTGGCTCAGTGGTTGAGTGCCAGCTTCCCACATATGAGGTCCCCAGCCCCAATACCTCAATAGGTTCAATCCCCAGCCCCAATACCTCAAAAAAATATATACAGAGAGAACTCTTACAACTCAATAAGATAAAACACACCCAATTTAAAAAGGGACAAAGGACATGAATATGACATTTCTAAAATATATACATATATATATATAAATGGCCAAAAAAACACATGAAAATATGCTCAGTATCATTAGTTATTAGTTAAATGTGAATAAAAACCACAATGAGATACCACTTCATATCCACTAGGATGGCTATAATCAAAGAAATGGAAAATATCAAGTGTCGATAATGTTGTGGAGAACTTAGAACCCCAGTACTTTGCTGGTATAAATGTAAAACAGTGTAGCCACTGTGGAAAATATTTTTGCAGTTTCTCAAAAAGTTGAAAATGGACTTAATATGTGACTCAGCACATACTTCTAGATATAGATCCAAAAAAATTGAAAACAAATATTCAAACAAAAATTTGTATGTGAATGTTTGTAAAAGTATTATTCACAATATTCAAAATGTGGAAACAACCTGAATGTTCATTAACTGATGAGTGGATAAACAAAATGTGGTATAATTCATACAACGGAGTATAATGTAGCCATAAAATGGAATGAAGTAATGACACATGGCACAACATGGATAAACCTTGAAAACATTATGATAAGTGAAAGAAACCAGGTACCAAAGGCTAGGTATTATATGAAATGTCCAGAATAGGAAAATCCATAAAGACAGAAAGTGATTGGAGTTCACCTAGGGCTGGAGAAGAAGAGGGAAATAGGGAATGACTGCTAAAGGATATTTGGTTTCCTTTAGGGGGATGAAAATTTTCTGGTATAGACAGTGGCAACAGATGCACAATATCGTGAATGTATTAAATGTCACTGAATTGTAAACAATTTAAAATGGTTAAAATAGTAAATTTTATGCTATGCGTATTAACCACAATTTAAAAAATCAATTGACCATATATTGGGAGTCTATTTCTGGACTATTTTATGCCTTTTGCATTTTCATGAATATTTTCATATTATCTAGTCCATTTCTAACCCCCAAAAGCCTACTAGGATTTTAATTGAGATGGTATTGACTCTGTAGATGATTTGAAGAGAATTAAGATGCTAATGAGTTTTCTAACCTGTAGACATAGTACAGTATATCTCTTTTTATTTAGAAATTCTTTGATTTCTCTCAGCCAATTTTTGTTGTTTTCATTGTAGAGGTCTTGAAAAACGTTGTTGATTTTATTCCTAAGTATTTGATGGCTTTTATCGTCAATCTTCTCACACACTAATCTAGGTGAGGGTACTCTGTTGATGTGATTGAAGTCTATAATCAGTTTTCTTTAAGTAAGGGAGATTATCTGAGATAAGCTTGGTGGACCTGATTCAATCAATTGAAAGCCCTTAAGAATAGAGCTGAGGTTTCCCTGAAGAAGAAATTCTTCCTAAAGACTGCAATTTCAGCTTATGTCCTAGAAATCCAGGTCGCCCTTCCTGATGGCCTGGCCGACAGGTTTCACACTTGCCTAGCCAGCCCTCCTGATCGTGTAAGCCAATGCCTTATACTAAATCTCTTGAGATATATATGTGAGTGTGCCTTTGTGTGTGTGTGTGTGTGTGCCCTCCTGGTTCTGCTTCTCTGGTGGAATGCTGACTGATACACTTGCTAAGAACTTTTAATATGAATGAGTGTTGAATTTTAACCAAAACTTTTATTTGCACCTATTGACATGAAAATGCAATTTTCTCCTGTTTTCTATTACAGCAACTAATTATATTGATTGATTTTTGATTATTAAACCAATCTTACATTCTTGGAATAAGTTCCACTTGGTCATAATGTAGTATACATTTTATATATTCCTGGATTCTGTTTGTTAATACTTTGTCAAAGATTTTTGTATTTACTTTCATAATTTTTAGCTTTTATGATGTCCTTGTCAGATTTTAGTATCAAGGACAAATTGATCTTTATTTAAAAGTTAGGAAATGCTCCCTCTCTCTAGTTTCTGGAAGAGCTTATGTATTTTCTTATTTTTTTAAAGGAGTTACTGGGGATTGAATCCAGGATCTTGTACATGGGAGGCAGGCACTCATCCACTGAGCTACATCTACTCCCCTCTTCTTTCTTTTTTTTTCCCTCTTCTTTCTTTTTAATGACTATAGAATCTGCAGTAAGTCTTTGTTTTTATTACCAATATGGTCACTGTTTTCTCAATTTTTAAAATATTTTTGTCTTTATAGAGTGTTGTCAATTTTATAAATCTTTCAAAAAATCAGTTTTGATTTCATTGACTTTTATCTCTTCTCTGTTTTCTATTTCACTGATTTCCCACTCTTATTTTTATTATTTTCTTTCTTCTTCTTACTTTTTTTCTGGTTTTATGAGAAAGAGACTTGGTTCATGGATGTCAAAACTTTTTTCTTTTCTGTTATAAGTATTTAAAGCTATAAATTTCCCCCTTTAAGTGTTGCTTTAACTGCATCCCACAAATTTTGATAGGGTTGTGATTTTATCTCTTAGTTTGAAATAATTTCTAATTTTCCTTGTTAATCCTTCTGTAACCCATGGTTTACTTAGAAGTTTGAGGATTGAACTTCTTTCCAAATGTCTTTTTATTATTGATTCCTTATATAATTCCATTTTGACCCTTTAGAATTTTTAAGGCTTGTTTTGTGGTTCCTATATACTCTATCTTTGGTGGCCCTTCCACATGTCTTTGAAAATAATGGCATTTCTGTAATTGTTGGTCGTTATGTCCAATATTTGCTAATTGGGTCAAGTTAGTTAAGAGTGTTACTTAAATCTGTATTTCTACTGATTATTTTGTGTGTACTTATTCTGTCATGATTGAGAGAGATTAGAATCTTCAACTCCAGTGGTTTTTTTGTACTTATCCCTTTAACTCTGAAAATTTTTGCTTTGTGTATGTTGAGGATCAGTTATTAGGTGCATGCACATTTAGGATTATGTCTTCTTAAAAAATAACACTTCTAGCATTATGAAATAAATTCTTATCTTTGGCAATACTCTTTCTTAAAATTTATTTTGCCTGATATTAATATAGCCATGATATCTTCCTTATGAATATTTGTATATGGTATGTTTTTCATCTTTTTATTTTGACCTCCTAATTGCCTTGTATTTGAAGTCTGTTTCTTCTACACATCATATAATCAGATCTGATGTGGTGGATCCCTGAATCTTTATTGGATTTATCTCTCACCTTCAGGACAGGAGTTCATGTCTTTCCAAGACCTCCAATGTCCATGTCTTGCTCATTTGGTTTGATTAACAGTGATGTCATTTATATAATGGACAAATGTGATATTGTATGGAAGGATCAGTTATTTCAGGTCCCTTCCGAATATATTATGACCAAGGATTGGAGAGCTAAAATAACACTAGGAAAAGACTGCAAAATATTTGTTATGCAACTCGTGAATACAAACAGCTTCTGGTTCTCCTTTCTGATAGGGATGAAAAAGAGTACATTCTCTCTGTTGCCATGTAATCTGCTCTCATGAAGATACTACATTAGGCATCCGAGCTACATTGGGGCTACTTCTTGGTTGAGTTTGCTTTAATCTTCTAGGATCTGTTTTTCGTAGGGGCCAGTCTGGTGAATTACATGAACATCGGATGGACCACAATCCTTGCATTCACTAGGTCTTTATGGGTCTCCACCATTTCTCCAGAGATGAGGTTTGTCCATGGCATGGATTTGAACTTTGTTTCTTTTTATGGCTATGGCAGAATTGAATATCTGAATTTTGTTTATCCACTCATTTGTTGATGAATCTTCCCAAATGCTCAACACCCAAAACCTACAACCTCCAGCACGTACCCCTCCCCAGTGTCCTATCCTATGTTCTCACTAGTGAATATTTTAACAAGTGCTCCTACCACCAGTGAAGAGGTCCTCATGCACTCATTGCAGGCAGCTGGCAGGTAATCCAGTTCCAACATACTCCTAGGACCAACTTTCATAGGTCAGCATCCCCAGGAAACAGACTGTGTGCAGGACGTTTCCTGGAGAGTGCTCCCAGGACCACCTCCTGCAAGAGGCTGAGGGAGAAGTTAAACTGTGATCCAGGTGCAATGGAGGACTCAGCCAGTCCCACGGGGAGCTCTGGTATTGGGCTTGTCCTTCAGAGTCCTCCAACTGAGGCAAGGGGGCTAGACCTCTGCACCCCCTGTGGCCTTGAGCAATTAGATACAGGTTGCTCCCAGGAAAGGTGCAGAACCTGGAGGGAAGCTTCTTCCTGGGGCCAAGAACAATCCTGGAGAGGGACTCAGCTAGGGCCTACAGCAGCTGAGGGAATGGGCATTCCACCCTGAAGGAAAAACTAGGTGGCCCTCTACAGAGAGAAAAGGATGGGCGAAGAGGGGAGGAGAGAGGGGAGTGGCAGCATAAGCCCCCCATTTTGAGTGATTGTTCTAGAGATTATAGCCTGCATCCTTGATATAATACACACTGAGTTAATTTTATACCACTCCAAGTATCAGGTTGTAGCAGTATATTCCTATTTACGTGCTTCATCTTTTGTGCAATTATGTCAATTCTTTTCCTTCTACATATGTTATCAATCCCATAGTATATAGCTATTATTTTTGCTTTAAATGGTCAATTACCTTTTAAGGAAATTAAACATTGAAATAAGGGTCTGTTATAGTTACTCATATATGGACAATTTCAGGTGTGCTTTGTTTCCTTTTGTGTCTCTACCTTTCTGATCTTGTAGTATTTGAGCTGGGGGGGGCGGGGGGCGGTGAGCTATGATTCCCAGTGCCTTTGGGTCCCTTTGGGGTTTTCCTCAGTCTGGGTTTCAGAATCCAAGCACCCAGGTTTCCCTCACTGACACTGTCTCAACAAAACGCAGGATGGGGTATCAACTAGTGGGAAGAGTTTTTGGACTGAATTCGTCCGTCTATCACCCTCACTATTCATTTCAGGCTCAACTGAGTTCCCCTAGTTCCTGCAGTTGCTCCAGTTCTTCTCATAGCAGGATCAGATTCCTTCCCCACGTATGGAAGCTGCTCACCCATGAAGGGTTCCCTTCTCTCTGGTATTCAGTTCATCAGGGATTTCTTGCATCCCACCACTCTTAACCAACCTAATAGAAAAGTACACATTTATTTTGCTTCAGTTTCTCTTGCTCTTACCCCAGGAACGAAGGTCTTGCCCCATCTTCTTCTGTGTCCTAACCAGCAGTGTAAGGCCTCTGCTTGTCTGCTTTTGCTTTTGGTTTCTTTTCTGCTTTATCAGTGGCTTGTTGTGAGGAGTGAAGGTGAATCGTGCTGTACTATGAGACCAGAATGATCGCCGAGCCTGGTGTACCCAAAGCCGTGCCTAGGATGCACGTTGGCTTCACCCCTACTTGGATGATTATAACATTTCTCTTCCTAAAGGGAAGCGCCAATGGAAGAAAGAGAGCACATGCTGCAGTGCAGGATGGAAGTCCTGGGATTTACCTGTAGGTCCTGCTGCCAGACCATTGGAAGGTCTTGGGCTTGTCACAACCCCTTTGAGCTTTGATTTCCTCATTTGCAAAATTTGGAAGAGTTTGTGCTATACAGTCATGATGGTTAAGCTTGTGTGTCAACTCAGCTAGGCTGTAGTACCCGGTCATTAAACCCAACACTCACCTAGCTGCTGCTGCGAAGGCAGCTCGTAGATGAGGTTCACAGCTGCCGTGAGCTGACGCTACGCGGTTACCCTCGACACGGTAGGTGGACCTCATTCAATCGGTTGAAGGCCTAAGAACAAAGACTGAGGTTTCCCAGAGAAGAAGCCTCAAGACTTCAGCCTCACCTCCCATGAGAGTTTCCAGCCTGCTGTCCTGCTCTACAAATTTCGAACTTACCAGCGCCCACAATTAAAATAGATCTCCTTATACATTATGTATGTGAATATGTATGAAGATCCAGATCCTATTGGTTCTGTCTCTCTGGAGAACCCAGACAGCTACTGACGCAGAACTAAGCTGTAGCGCTTTAAGACTCTAGCTCCGTGTTTGCCCGAAGAAAATGAAGAGGACATGTTGTGGTATCTGAGTTCCGGTAATGTGAGAGGCCCCAGTCATGCCACCTCCTCATTACCTTGTGATGATAATGTACACATAAGGCACTAATTCTTTATTTTTTTAAAAATAAGATGGTGGCTAATTTGATTTGAATGCTCCGGTCCGTGAGTAGGCTGCATGATTTTTAATCCAATTAGTGTGGGAGATATTTCTGATTCTAAACGGATCTGGTTTCTGGGTATGGTATAAGTTCTATGCCCTGATGACTCATGTTTCAAGAAGGGAGAAGTTGGGACCTATAGTCAATAAAGAGGGTCTGTTTATGCGGCTTTGTTTTCCATTATTGAACCCCAGCTCCGGGGAGCATAAGCCTTGCATTTAGCTCCGATTTCTGTAAGCAGCAGAGAAGCCACAGGCAATTTCAACTTGAAAGTTTGCCATACAAATTAGCATCATTTCTCAATAAGGTCTCAAAACATCCACTGGAAGGTAAACAAAAGCTGCCACCATGACCACCCCACTGGGGAACATTCAGGAACGTCTCAGCCAAGAAGTGAGGGTCGGTCAGCTAGAGGGCCAGGGCTTGTTTTGAGTTGAATTATACAAGCAGACAACCTTTGGTGCCCAATTCCCCACGTCCTTGCAGCCTTTCTTTTCACATTAGACCTCAAAATCAGTTTGAACCACTCTCCAAATAAGTAGCAGGTTCGCTGAGAAAATAGCCCTCCCCATCACATCATCAGCTCTGCTTTTGTTGGCACCAGATCAATTTAATAGTTCGAAATTTCTAAAAGGAATATGTGTTTGTAGTAACATAATGGTACAATTTTCACACTTAAATTTTTTAAATCAATAAAACTCTTCATCATTCTCAAGGTAACTTAGAAAAAGAAATTTTCTTCTGGTCTCGGCTGCTGTGGATAAAAGTTGAGTGAAACCATCTTAGGCACAACACAATTGGGCCCCGTTGCCCCTGTGATAAAGCAGCCTATGATCCAATTTTTATGTGACAGGGAACTTAAAACAGTAGAAAGTGAAAATGATGGATTGGAAAACACTTTGTGAGCCCATCTGTTTGAGAACATGTTTTTAGAACTGTGATTCTGCTCAAATGATTGGGGAATAAAGTTTGTAATGAAGTGCAGTCTGGTTTCGCATTGTTCAGTGGGGAATGTTGCTAAATAGTTTTGGTGTTCTTTCACAAGATGGAATTTAATAGCTCTGCCGTGGAGGCTCTCAGGTGATCAGAAAGAACATCACGGTGAATCTTCATATTTCTGGCAGGAAAGAAAAAAAGATTCGTTGTATGTAATTATCCACATTGTCCTCTACGGTGACTCTGGCTCTGTATGTTCAATTAATTAAGAAATCATACGTGAGACCAAGTAAAACACTAGACAGAAATTAAAAACAAATACTGCCCATCGGTGAAGAGTTGTTGTAAAGAGTACGAGAAACATACCTCTGTCAAGAATGTGGAAAACAGGGAGTGGCCTTGAAATAACATTTTTTTAAGGCCCTAGGAAAATCAAAAGCACATTGAACTTTGGATCAGGGCTCATGGCAAAGGGGGTAGTGACAAGGCTATTTCTTCTTGGAGCTTCTAGGAAGGGATTAGTTCATTGGATCTGTGGTTTTTAGATTTAGTCGGTGCTCCTGGCATGGCTGCTGGATAGAGCAAGATTCCTGAGTCCATTTTCCTGCTGGGTTCCACGCCCAGTCCTGCAGAATGAGAGGGACGGTGTCTGCAGTCCATCAGCATCCCGGTATGTTTAGACATCCCGACGTGATGAAATATGCATTTATTTGGGCAGCACAAGGAACTTAGATGTCACAGGGTACCAGGAGAAAATGTTCTTGATTGTAGATGCAGTGTTTTGCTATTATCTCCAATCCAAAAGAGGAGAGGAGGGGAAAAGGAGGAGGGTTGGGAAACTCCAAGCTCTGGAAGCTTTCCCAACTTAAGAAATGGGAAAAAAAATGAAAACATTTAACTATATGAGGCAGAGAGAAAACAAAATGCAACGCTTTCCCTCTTTCACCTAATTTTGAGGCTTAAACCTTTAACAAAGTTTTTACTGTAGTAACCTATACAACTCAAACTTTCCTATTTTAACCACAGTCAAGTATAAAATTCAGTGATATTAAGTACATTCACAGTATCGTTCTATGATCACCACCATCCATTACTCCAACTTTTTCATTGCCTCAAGCAGAAACTCCACACCCATTAAGGAATGACTCCCCCTTCCCCTCCTTGACTTTTTGTGTCTGACCTATTTCACTCAACTTTATGACTTCAATGTTCATTCATGTTGTAGCATGTATCAGAACTTCTTTCCTTCTTAAAGCTGAATAAATATCCCATTGTGTGTGTATACCACAGTTTGTTTACCCATTCATCTGTTGATGAATACTTGGGTTGCTTCCATCTTTTGGCTACTGTGAATAATGCTGCCATAAACACTGGCGCACAAATAAGGCTTAAAACTTTCATAAAACCATTATGCTCTTACGTTGCCTCTAGCAAGATCCCCATATGTAAGGGATGGCATTGAAGTCATAGGAATGGGATCCCGATGGAAACTCCTGTATGAATTTTGGTCCCATCTTCTTACTTTCTATCCATTAGCACCACTGGTTATTAATCTTTATACTAAGTTCAAAAAAGAAGTGATAGCCTCATCCCTAGTTTATAATCAGGGAATTTATGACCCAAATAAATTCTTCTTTTAAGGCAGATTACTGTGCCCAAACAGTCTATTACTCTACAAACCCAAAACAAACAAGACCTCAACAATTCCCTGGAGAATACGGAGTCCTCAAACTTAATGAGGGTGAGTTACTCTGCTTCTTCCCTGAAATTTCCCAAATGACCACATCTAAAGCTAGAAATCTATGATTGGAAGTGGTAACATTTGGGACAGGATACAGCACCAACACACACATCAGTTGGACAGTTGTCCTAGCTCTAAATGGCTGGATGGCCATACAAAAGTCAGGTGACCTGGTCTAAGTCTTAATTCCCCCATTAATAAGGGCATCAAGCTGGCACAGATACTCTCAAAGACATACCACCACCCCAAAGTTCTACTAGTCCAGGAGTTAGTGAAAATTCCTTTTTTCTTTTCCCCTTAGAAGGTTATGGCTCAATGCCTATTGCATCTGTATGTTTTTTAAAGATTTACTTTATTTATTTATTTCTCTCGATTCCCCCCCACCCCCACCCCCGACCTTTTTGTTTCACTTGCTAAGTCTGTTCATCTTCCTTGTCTCTTTAGGAGGCACCAGGAACCGAACCCTGGACCTCCAATGTAGGAGAGAGGTGTCTAATCACTTAAACCACCTCTGCTCCTATCTTTGTTGTATCTCTTATTCTGTTTTTCCTTTCCACATCTCTTGTTGTGTCATCTTGTTGAGTCAGCTTGCCATGCCTGCCCATCAGCTTGCCGTTTTCTTTAAGAGGCACCAGGATCCGAACCAGCGACCTTCCTTGTGGTAGGCAGGAGCCCATTAGCCTGAGCCACATCCACTTCGCTGCATCTGTATTTATGAATCATACCCTTTAGTTGCTTTTTAGAGGGCTAAACCAAAGCACCTTATTCCTAAGAAATATTTACAATGGTTGGAAATAGAAATGGCCAATGAGCATCCTGAATGTATCCAACTTCTTGGGCAAGTTTGAAAAAGAGAAGAGGAAATTATATGTTTATTGCTAGATTATAGGTAGTCCCATTGTGACCGCTTATGTTTTTCCTTAGGTGTGTGTGACTATCTTGCCCAAACTCCCTAAATAGCAACAAAAAAAAGCAAACAAGTACAAAAAGAGGCAAACAACAACAATGAAGCACGACAAGGAGAAAATATGACCCAAATTCTTGCCTCTTACATCCTTCTTAGATAAGATTGTGTCGTCAGGTGTTTCCTTTTAGAATTCAGACATTTCAAGAGCTTTGCTTACGATCACTCCAGACAGTGGCTACTCAGGAGGCATGAGAATGGGGAAAATGACTTCCTTCTAACCCACTTCTTCAAGCAGGATACAGCAGGACACCTGGTGGAGTTTGAGTGAGAGGCTGTCTTTTCTTGGTTCCTTCCTCTTTCATCCTCATCTGTCCTGCAGTGGGTCCAGAAAATGCACAGAGCTGCACATTTATTTTTGAAATGACCGTGCAGAAAACTTAGAGGAAATTTCAAGACCTTGTTCCAGTGTAGCCACCCAGCAGCCATGTGATTCAGGACTAACTCCTGGGAACTGAGTTTCCTCCCCTGTGAAAAAGTGAAACTACCTGCATTCTTCCCAAGGCCTCCTCCAGCTGTAACATTCCACGTGCTGATTCATTGTGTATTAAATGGTCAGCCAGTTTCTAGTAGATGTCACTTACTGTTTGCAGAACCAGAACCTTCTAGGAGGGTAATACAAAAAATAAAACCCATGCAGATACCAATTACATATTACATAAAGCTCTAAGTTTGGAGCAGTTTTTGGTGTATCTCTTCCTATTAGTAATTCAAAATCATTAGAGACAATTATTTTAAACTAATGATTGAACTAGTTTAGGGCTAAGATAGAAACATTGCCACAAGTACTTGCTATTTCCAAGAAGACTGAGATTTTAAATATTTAACTTGTAAATATTGTGATTCAGACAAACATAACTTTATGAACAAGGAAGTTCAGGCGATTAAAAGGAACACCATGCTGCAGTCGGGTCACGTTATAGATTGTGCAACACTAGGAATTAATGTTCATTGTTTGGTGCAAAGGATTCCAGTTAAGGACGCACAGCTTTGAGTCGTGCAGACTTGCTTCCTCAGATTGTCTCCACCATTTCTCCCTTCCCTTGCTCTTTTGAAATGCTATGCCTCTCTTTAGAGAGGCTACCCCAAATATCAGCAAGTTCTTTGGGTTCACAGTCAACCAGGAATCGAGCATCAATACAGGTATTTCAGTTACACAAGAATCTCAGATTAAATTCAGCTGTGAGTCGTCCTGTGCCACTTATGAATTCATTGCCTCTCTGCTCCAAATCTACCCTTCATTGCCTGCTCAGGAGCAATATAGAGGGTCCTTTAAATAGCTTCCTCTGCCACCTGTCATAAGGTTAAGCTTTGTCAATAGAGAGCGCTGGAAAGGCATTTTAAATAAGAGGTTTTCCTTCTGGTTCTGGTGACGCCCTCAGCTCTTAGGGCTCACAAGGCTTCTCCAGCTGCAGGCTTCCCCAATGCCCACATCCTGCAGTGAGGGTGACTTTCTCAGTGTTGGATTCCCACAGTTCACATGGCCAGCAGCACCCAATGGCCAACAGCTTCCCTGTGTACAACTTTCCCTGGCACCCTAAAGGGCAGATTTCCAGCAAGTTCCTCTGGCATAGTACCACAGTGACTTCTCTGCTGTCTGGTGAGCCACAACCCTGCCTTCTCCAATGAGATCTGGATTGGACTGGGGCTCTTCCTTGCACTCTCTACATCAGCCCTGCTCCATATACCGGCTATGCCTATATGCTTCAGAGTCCTCTTAATCCATTAGTAGCCAATCACCCACTGCTCCAATACTCCAGTTCCCTGTTACAGTTAATAATTCTTGGGAAGCAGATGTAGCTCAAGAGATTGGGCTCCCTCCTACCACATGGGAGGTCCATGGTTTGGTTCCCAGTGCCTCCTAAAGAAGACAGCAAGCAGGCAGGCGTGGCAAGCTGACACAACAGGGTGATGCAACAAGAGACACAGGAAGAAAAAAAACATAATAAGAGACACAACAAAGCAGGAACCTCTGTTCCTGGTGCCTCCTAAAGAGAACAAGCAGGACGGTGAGCTGGTGTGACAGGCAAGTGTGGCGAGTTGACACAACAAGATGATGCAACAAGAGACACAAGAGGAAAAACAACAACAGACACAACAAAGCAGAGAAAGATGTGGCTAAAGTGATTAAGCATTTCCCTCCCACATCAGAGGTCCCAGGGTCAGTTTCTGGTGCCTCCTAAATAAACAAAGAAAATGAACAGACCCAGCAAGTGCAAACAATGAAGGAATAGGGAGAGATAAATAAATAAAATAAATCTTTTTTAAAAAAATAATTATGTGGAACTTTTCTTTATATGACACTTGCCTTGTTAATATTACCGTGTGATGTTATCTCCTGATTGGACCCTGACTGACACACCCCAAGGAGAAATTTTACATATATGTAGAGAGTTAGCGTGACAGAGATTAAGAGGGAAAGAGAGAGAGAAAAGGTCTAACCTGGAACAAATATGGTTACGTTTATTGCTCATTTGTTAATGTTGGGCAGTAAATTTTGGTGTTAGCGCCCTTTCATCTTTATTACTGTTTTTTGCTTTCTAGCTTTGGTTTTGGATATTATTTAAAAGTATCTGTGGGGAAACGGACTTTGGCCCAGTGGTTAGGGCGTCCGTCTACCACATGGGAGGTCCGCGGTTCAAGCCCCGGGCCTCCTTGACCCGTGTGGAGCTGGCCATGCACAGCGCTGATGCGCGCAAGGAGTGCCGTGCCACGCAGGGGTGTCCCCCGCGTAGCGGAGCCCCACGCGCAAGGAGTGCACCCATAAGGAGAGCCGCCCAGCACGAAGGAGGGAGCAGCCTGCCGAGGAATGGCGCCACCCACACTTCCCGTGCCGCTGACGACAACAGAAGCGGACAAAGAAACAAGACGCAGCAAAAAGACACAGAAAACAGACAACCAGGGGAGGGGAGGGGAATTAAATAAATAAATAAATAAATAAATCTTTAAAAAATAAATAAATAAACAAATAAACAAACAAATAAATAAAAATATCTGTGACAGTGAAAATATCATCAGACTTGGCTTTGGAAGACCTGATTTTTGAGCTCAGGTTCTAACGCTTACCAGCTGGGCAAATTGTTTAACCTCTTTGAAGCTCAGTTTCTTCATCAGTTAGATGGGCTTACAGAGCCACAATGAGGATCAGTGTGGGTTCACAGTGGAAGTGCTTCAGGACCTACAAAGCACTTCGTAAATGGGAGGTTTCCCTTGGTAGGTATATGGAATCACACCTTTTTTTTTTTTTTTTTTTTAGATTTATTTATTTATTTAATTTCCCCCCCTCCCCTGGTTGTCTGTTCTTGGTGTCTATTTGCTGCGTCTTGTTTCTTTGTCCGCTTCTGTTGTTGTCAGCGGCACGGGAAGTGTGGGCGGCGCCATTCCTGGGCAGGCTGCACTTTCTTTCGCGCTGGGCGGCTTTCCTCACGGGCGCACTCCTTGCGCGTGGGGCTCTCACGCTGGGGACACCCTTGCGTGGCACGGCACTCCTTGCGCGCATCAGCACTGCGCATGGCCAGCTCCACACGGGTCAAGGAGGCCCGGGGTTTGAACTGCGGACCTCCCATATGGTAGACGGACGCCCTAACCACTGGGCCAAAGTCCGTTTCCCGAATCACACCTTTTAAAAACTCTCCCATTCATTTACTATTTGATACTTACTAAAAGGTAGTTACCAATCTATTAAGCAGGTGTTAAGTATAAATGATCCATGTAACCAAAAATCTATATGGTTTATTAGACGCAAGAACATTTCTCCGGCCCCTCCGCTGTCTCTACACATGCCAGATAATCTTAATCAAAACAAAGTTTTGGGTGTACTATATAATCTCTTTTGTTTTCTCATTCCTTGCAAAGTTATAAGAAATGTGTTTAAAGCACTATGAACTTATTTAACTGACCGGCCTGTAGTTTTTGGAAAACATAGAGAAATTACATGACTTTTATAATGACAGCCAGCAATTTTTTTTTTTTTTTGGCAATTACAACATTCACTAATAGAGGAATAGGAAATAAATTATAGCCTGGTGCTCATTATACCCAATATCACAGTGTTTCCCCCACCACAGTAATTCAGTGCTTGCCATCATCTTGCACAATAGTAAACTGAGGCACCAAGCATCATTGCCTTGTTCAGACCCCAAAGGGAAAGGAAACTCCCATTTATTGAAGAGCTTTTACTACAAGGCACATCACACAAATTTCATTTAATCCTGACAACAGCCCCAGGGAGTAAGTGTTGTTATTAACCCCATCTTACATAGGAAACTGAGGCTGAGAGAGAGTAAATAACTTGTCCAGGGTCCTGTGGATAAAAAGTAGTAAATCCGAAATCAGAACTCAGACTAGCCCGACTCCAGCACTGCATGTCTTCCCACCTCGTTTGTTAGCCAAAATGTATTCCCAATGGCCTCCAAGTTGATAGTGCTATTAGCAGTGTAATTTCATTGAATAGAAAGCAATTAGCAGTTGAATCTAATAGAGCTTGAATTAATAAAATTCTCCAGTGATTAATTACATAAAAGTTCTCAAGCCACATCATGGGTACTAAGAGTTAAGTGCTGGTTTGAAAAAAAAGGTTGGCAAATATTCAACCGTAAGCTGTAATAGCCCCAATTGGCCATTTGCCGCCTGTGCACATATAATCATCTACAACGATGTTTGTTCTGTTGCCTTTTCAGTTCTTCCTTTGCCATCTGTGTACGTGTTGACTTAATCTCTAAAGCAAGTTATGGTCCCATATTTATCCAGTAAAGGAAAGTGCACGCATGATAACTAATTGTTTTCCTTTTAAATTTTTCTATTAGATTCAGCAGCTGAGAAATAGCATACTTTTTAAAATTTAGACTCTTTCAAGTTTCTGCTAGATCTTTAAGAGTCTTGAAGTTTAACCCTCAATAAGCTTCACTTTGAAATCTTGTTGGAACAATCTGAAAGACTGATCTTATTTCAAAAGGAAAGTGGGGGGAAAATCAAACTTTACTGAAATTGAAATGACAAAAAAAGAGAAAAAAATTGAAAAGACAAGTCACGAGGCTCAAAGAGGGAATGAAGGAGACCGGAGCTTTAATAATGGAAGGGAGGAAATGACTTCAGTTAAGTAGGACCATTTGTGGGGAAACATCCTCCTCTGAGGTTTCCCCCAGTGTCGGCTTTGCAGTTCAGCCATTTCAGTATTGGACTTCACCCCCTGCGAGATAAGTTCGTTGAGATCAGGAATTGTTTCACCTTACTTTATCTCCCGTTTTTCACCCACATCTCCCACATGGACTATTACTGCAGCTTCTAGAAACGCTTGCTGCCTCCAGGCTCCTCAGCACCATCTCCTGTCCACACTGCAATGTGATCCGGTCCTGAGCGCTCCCAGAGGATGCTAGAACATTCCCCAGATAACATTCAAACTCTGTCACTGACACTGAAGGCCTTGGAAAACTTGGCCCAAACCAAATATGCTATCAACAGTGTTGCCCACTCTTGACTCTTTCCCTGAGTCCCAGCCCCTGTGAAGGAAATAAACAAGAGAAAGTGACGACCATATGGTGTGATGGCGGTGACTTCTTTAGACTTGATGGTCAGTGAAGCCCTCCTTTCAGGAGGTGATAATTTGTATTGGGACATTTGAGAGCTGACCACATGAGGAGATGGTCAAGGAACGTAAACAGGCAGACACAAGTTCAAATGCAAAGTCGTGGGAAGTCAGAGCTTGGCCTTTTAAAGGGCATAATGGAAATCAGTGTGCCAGAAGCATGGTGAGGGTGGGAGAGGGGCAGAAAATAGAGTGGCAGACTAGGTAGGAAGCAGGTCCTGGAGGAGCTTCTCAGGCTTGAAAAAGGTTTGGGCTTATTCTAAAGGCAAAGATAAGCCCCTGAAAGTTTTTAAGCAGAGCCATGAGAGGGTATAACCTCCTTTTGAAAAGATCATCCAGACTGCTGGGTAAAGAGAATTGGAGGGAGCTCCAGTTCCAAAAGACTTTTCCAGAGTCACCTTTCTGCATACGATCTGTGTACTGACAAAGGAGTATTTACTTCTCCTAAGTTGTAAGAAGGGCTACAATGTCTTCCTTTAGGATTTCTTTTGGAAGTCTCCATGGAGTAGGCAAGTGCCAAGGCACTTATTTGGAATTAGTATGCAGTTTGGCAACATTCTATGAATAAATCTGTTACTAGCACTTGCATACTAAAATTAAACATTTATTGAGCACCTACCCTGGAGCAGACATGATGCATGGTTTTAAGGATATAATTTAAGTGATGTCTGTCTTAGAGGACTTAGAATATAGAAGGCTAGCATTGTTCCTGATGACCAATGTTTAAAGTTCTGTTAATGCATCATTTTGAGACTCTAAATCAAGCATGTGTTTTAGCACTTGGTGATTTAATTGCATTGTATCAATTATGTCAGCTTGGAATCCATTGAGACCATCATGTGATATTTTCACAATACAGTCACATATTTTTCTATATTTCCTAATTTAATCTGTGCAGTTAGTTTTTCCTTTCTTATACTTGGCTTTAAGGACTCATTCTCTTTGGTTCTGATGACATCTCTAAGACTATTTATAATATTACATATTGGCTGCAAACAGCTAAGGGATCATTTCAGAGAAGTCTTTCCCCACATAATAAAAAAAAAATGGTGCTGATTAAATAGTTCCAAGAGTGAGGTTGACTGTGGTATCTGCAGAGTGGTTTGATAGGTTTCTTCTCAGTTTTGGAGGAGACTATAATTAGGACCTCGTTCTTTAAAGCAGGACTGTGAGGGCCAAAAGCTGTCTAAGGGATCTGCTTTGGGGGTCAGCAGACTAGGAAAGTGCTATGCAACTACCAGGTAGACATGGGACAGAGTGACAAAGAACACAGGAAGGGCTCCCATCCCGCACCCTCAAGACATTAAGCCTGTATATAACTCCTGGCTCACTGCAATTAATAAGAGGGGAACAGCTATCTTCCTCCCTGCCAGGTGTTACAAGGGAACAAAAGATAAGTCAAAAGGCTTCTCTCCAGTGAATTTGGCCAGCAGAACCCACTTTGTATCTCAACTCTGGCCAAACCAGAAACATGGGAAAGTAGAGATCGAAAGAAACACCTCCATGGAAAGTTTTGCCAGTGAGTGCCATCTGCTGGCCAGTCAAGAAACTGCAAGGAGAAAAACTGTTTTTAGGTCTCTCTTTAGCCCAACCCCTGCAAGAAAATCTGTGCCCATTAGTGAGTCCCTGTCCCAATTTTGATAACTGAAGGTGGGAAATTTTAAAGACTTAGAATAAGTTGAACCAAAAATCAAAGAAGAGCTGTGAGAGAAAACAAAACAAACAAACGAAAAAACCACTAGGGAAGAGAGAGAAATTGACCATCAAAGTAAATTTACCAATATACTCAGACGCCTAGACATCAGCAAAAAATTACAGGCCCTACAACAAAACAGGAAAAGATAGCCCAGCCAAAGGAACAAAACAATTATCCTGACAAGATACAGGATTTAAGACAACTAATCAGTGTTAATCACACAAATCTCCTAAGTCAATTCAAATAATTGAAGGAAAATATGACCAACAGATAAATGATATTAAGAAGACACTGGAAAGTGGACTTGGCCCAGTGGATAGGGCACCATCTACCACATGGGAGGTCCACAGTTCAAACCCCAGACCTACTAGATCTGTGTGGAGCTGGCCCACATGCAGTGCTAATGCACGCAAGGAGTGCCACGCCACACAGGGGTGCCCCCGGCATAGGGGAGCCCAACATGCAAGGAGTACACCCGTAAAGAGAACCGCCCAGCATGAAAGAAATTTTGGCCTGCCCAGGAATGGCGTCACACACATGGAGAGCTGGCGTGGCAAGATGACATAACAAAAAAGAGACACGGATTCCCATGCCGCTGACAAGAAGAAGACACTGGGTGAGCATAAAGAACAATTTGAGAGCCATTAAAGAAAAGTGACAGAGCTAATGGGAATGAAAGACACAATGGATGAGATTAAAAATATCTTGGAGGCACATAAGGGCAGATTTAAATTGCATGAAGATGGAATTAGTGAATTTTGAGGACAGAACATCCAAACTAGAAAAGACAGGAGATCAGAAAGAGGAAAGAATGAGGAAAAAAAATGGAACAGTGCTCAGGGAATTGAATGGCAAAACAAACGAACATACACATTATCAATGTCTCAGAAGGAGAAGAGAATGGAAAAGGGGCAGAACGAATATTTGAGGAAATAATGACTAAACACTTTCCACCCCTTATGAAAGACATAAATATCAATGTCCAAGATGGACAACACACCCCAAACAGAATAAATTTGAATAGACCAACGCTGAGACACCTACTATTCAGAATGACAAATATCAGAGATAGAGAGGATTCTGAAAGCAGTAAAAGAAAAGCATCACATACAAGGGAACCTCAATAAGTTTAAGTGCCAACCTCTCCTTAGAAACCATGGAGGTGAGAAGAAAGTGGTATGATATATTTAAATTACTGAATAACAAAAACTGCCAGCCAAGAACTCTGTATCTGGCTAAACTGCCCTTCAAAAATTAATGTGAGTGTAAAGTCTTCACAGACAAACAAAAACTTAGAGTGTATGTTACCAAAAAGACAAGAACTACAGGAGATACTAAAGGGAGTGCTGCAGCCTGAAAGGAAAAAACAAGGGCAAGAGACTTGGAGAAGAGTGTAGAAAGGTTAATAGGATGGATAAATTCAAGGGTAAGAAGACAGACAATAGTAAATATGACAATGGAAAGACAAAAGATAAAATGGACAAAGTAAGTAATGTCTTTACAGTAAAAGCACTGAATATTAATGACTTGAGCTCCCCAATCAAAAGACATAGACTAATAAAATGGATTAAAAGAAATATGAGCCATCTATATGATGTCCACAAGAGATTGACCTCAGGTGTAAGGACACTACCAAGTTGAAAGTGAAAGGTTGGAAAAAAATATTTCACACAAATAATAACCATGAAAGAGCTGGAGTAGCAATACTAATATCAGACAAAATAGATTTTAAATGCAAAACTATTATAATTGATGAAGAAGATCATTATATATTAATAAAAGGGGCAATTCACCAAGAAGAAATAACTATAATAATTATTATGCCCCTAACCTGGGTACCTCAAGATACATGAGGCACACAATGGCAAAATTAAAGGAAGAAATAGATGCCTTGACAATAAGAGCGAAAGACTTCAATACATCACTGTCAGTATCAGATAGAACATCTGGACAGAGGATAAATAAAGAAACAGAGAGCTTGAATAATATGATAAATGAACTAGATCTAACAGACATTTATAGAGCATTATAACCCCAACCCACAGGATATACATTCTTTTTAAGCACTCATGGATCTTTTCCAGGATAGATCATATGTTGGGCCACAAGACAAGTCTCAATAAATTTAAAAAGATTGAAAGTATACAAACCACTTTCCCTGATCATAACAGAATGAAGCTAGGAATCAATAATGGATGGTGTAGCAGTTTGGTATTGTTTATGAATTCCAAAAATAGATAATGGATTATGTTTGTAAACTGTTCTGTTCCTCTGGGTATGTTCCACTTTGATTGTATTAAATGCAGAGGTTTGAAAAATAAAATTAGGGCTTTGATTTGGTCACATCAGTAGGACAAAGGAGGTGGGGACTCACAGAGAAAACAACACAGCAGAAGAGAGAGCTTGAAGTTTTAATACTGGAGCCCCAAGAAATAAACACACAGGAGAAGAACAAAGAGGAATAGAGACAGCTCCATAGACACAGCAGAAGTCCCAAGAGTAGAGAGAGACTGACAGTCTACAGCTGGCCTTTTGGAGAGAACAGAGCAGCCAAGCCTGGAAAGAAATGAGCCCCAGGGAGAAAGATATTTAGGAGGAAGAGGAAGGCAAAGATCAGCAGCCATCTTGCTCCAACACATGGCAATAGACTTTGGTGAGGGAAGTAATTTATACTTTATAGCCTTGTGACTGTAAGTTTCTATCCCAAATAAACACCCTTTATAAATGCCAACAGATTTCTGGTACTTTGCATCAGCACCCCTTTGGTTGACTAATACAGATGGGAAAAAGGGAAAATTCATTAATATATGGATATTAAACAACACACTCAAATAATCAGTGAGTCAAAGAAGAAATTGCAAAAGAATTCAGTAAATATGTTGAGATGAATGAAAATGAGAACACATCTTATCAAAACCTATGGAACATCACAAAAGCTGTGCTGACAGAGAAATTTATAGTCCTCAATGTTTACACTAAAAAAGAAGAAAGAGTTAAACTTGAAGATTTAACTGCACACCTGGAGGAACTAGAAAAAGAACAGCAAACTAATCCCAAACCAAGCCAAAGAGAAGAAATAGTAAAGATCAGAGCAGAAATAAATGGAATCGAGAACAAAAAAGCAATAGAGAGAATCAACAAAACCAAAAGTTGGTTCTTTGAGAAGATCAGCAAAATTGACAATTCTTAGCTAGACTGACAAAGAAAAAAAGAGGGAAGATACAAATAAATAAAACCAGAAATGTGAGGAGGGACATTACCACTGACCCCACAGAAAAAAAAAGAGATGATAAGAGGATACTATGAACAACTGTACACCAGAAAACTAGACAATGTAGACAAGATGAACAAATTCCTAAAAACACATGCATCACCTCCACTGACCCTAGAAGAAATAGAAGACCTCAACAAACCAATCACAAGCAAATACATTGAAGTAGTCATCAAAAACCTCCCCAAGCTTATTTGCTCTGCTTAGAGTGTCTGGAATTTGGCACCCTGACAGTGAGCTTTACTGTGGAATTTATGCTCCCCAGTGTAACAGAGTTAGACTCATTTACAGTTTCCCTACACATGGCTCTTCTTCCCCCTTTATTTGAACCTATAATTAGCACTGTATCTGTTAAATATATGTCCCAGAGACTTAAATCTTTGGTCTGTTTATGTGCCACTTGAACCTTGAATCACAATAGAGTTGCAACACCTACTCTTCAGTTCATTGGACTCACCCAGAACAACTAACAAGGAAATGGGGATGGAACGGAGAGTGGCTGCAACTGCAAGCAAGATATTTTCATCTACCTTCCCCATGGGATCTAAGCCTCTCTCAAATAGAAGCAGAATAGGCATCACCATCCCAAAATCCTCAAGACTTGGGAATGAAAATGGATGAAAGTAGACTCATTATTATTCTATTTTAGACTTATTATTGTTCTAGCAATGGAAGAACTTTTATCATTGATATAAAGACAGTGGCTGCCAGAAGTTCTGAGGGGAGGAAGAAGGAAGGATAGGAGTAACATGAGGGCATTTTCAGGACATTGGAATTCTCCTGCATGACATTGCAATGACATATACAGGCCATTATATATTTTGTCATAACCTACAAAATTGTGCAGGTCAGAGTGTAAACTATAATGTAAACTATAGTCCACGATTGGTGGCCATGCTTCAAAATGTGTTTATCAATTGTAACAGATGTACCATACTGCTGAAAGATGTTGTTGATGTAGGAAATTGTGGGAAGGGGAGGGGTGGGGCATATGGGAATCCCCTATATTTTTTATGCAATATTTATGTAATCTAAAGCTTCTTTAAAAATAAAAAATATCAATTAAAATAAAAAATTTCCTCAACATGAAAAGCCCAGGACGAGAAGGCTTCATAGGTGAATTCTACCAGCCATTCAAAGACCATCTAACACCAGCCTTGCTCAAGCTCTTCAAAAAAATTGAACAGTGAAGAATGCTACTGTGACAGTTTAGTATTATTTATGAATTCCAAAAAGAGATATTTGATTATGTTTGTAAACTGGTCAGTTCTTCTGGGCATGATACCCTTTGATTGTATTAGATTCAGCTGAGATGTCTTTGATTAAATTATGTTAAGATCACGGCTTTGAACCTTGAATGAAAGGGGGAAATGGTAAAGACAAAGGAGTTTATATGGTTAAGTGTCTTCAAAAAAGAGTCAGGAGGTCTTCAGAGGTGTCATGCTTACACACACCTCAGCAGAATTCCAGAGATAGCCAAAGTAGATACAACCCCAGATACTGGTGCTCCTGAGGGCTACAGAGACACACAGGCTCTATGGTCATGGCAGATAGCTCTGGAGTTCAGTGCCTTGCCAGTGGGCCCTACTTTGGAATTTGTGTTCCTGAGTGTGATGGAGTTGGACTCAGATGTGACCTCTCTATACATGCCTCTTCTGTCACTTTTACTGAGCCTGTGGTTGGTGCTAGGGTTGGTGCATACTCAGGAGACTTGAGTTTCTGGACTGTCCATGTGCCAGCTGGGCCCTGAGCCTCAGCAGAGTTGCAACACTCACTTGCTGGTTCATTGGACTTACCCAGGTCAGCTAACAGGGAGATGAAGAAGGTCAACCACCACACCAGGGAGCCAAGGGTGCCTACAACTGCAAGCAGAATTGCATCCATCATCCATATGGAATCTAAGCCCCCTCTTGATATAGAGGTGGAGTGGACATCACCATCCTAGTGTCCACAGGATGGAGGAGTAGACTATGGATTAGAGAAGACTGACTGATATTCTACTATGGAACTATTGTGATTAGTAATGGAAGAAATTGTGGCACTGATGTGGAGAAAGAGGCCATGGTAGCTGCTGAGGGCAGGGAGAGGGAAGAAGAGATATGATGTGGGGGCATTTTCAGGACTTGGAGTTGTTCTGGGTGGTATTGCAGGGACAGATGCTGACATTGTATGTCTTGCCATGGCCCATGGGGTGGACTGGGGGCGAGTGTAAACTACAATGTAAACTATTATCCATGTGGTGCAGCAGTGCTCCAAAATGTATTCACCAAATGCAATGAATGTGCCATGATGATGAAAGAGGTCGTTGATATGGGAGGAGGGGGGTGAGGGGGGTGTGGGGCATATGGGAATCTCTTATATTTTTTGAATGTAACATTTAAAAAATAATAATAAAGAGAAAAAAAAAGTAAACAGATTTCTGGTACTTTGCACCAGAACCCCTTTGAGTAACTAATACTGCTACCAAATTCATTCTATAAAGTATGCATCACCCTAATATCAAAACCAGATAAAGATACCACACACACAAAAAGAAAACTATAGACCAATATCTAATGAAATAGATATCAAAATAATATTTCAAAGCAAATCCAAAAGCACATTGAAAGAATTATACATCAGATTCAAGTGGGTTTTATTCAAGGTTTGCAAGGGTGATTCAACACAAGAAAATTGATTAGTGTAATAAACCACATTAATAAATTGAAGAAAAAAAATCACATGATCCTCTCAATTGTTGCTGAAAGCATGCTTGACAAAACATAGCATCCTTTCTTCATAAAAACTCTCCAAATGATGGGAATGGAAGGACGCTTTCTAAATATGGTCAAGTACATATATGAAAAACCTACAATTAATAGTGTAGTCAATGGTGAAAGACTGAAAGCTTTCCTGCTAAGACCAGGAACAAGACATGAATGTCAATATGGGGCTAAAAGTTCTAGGTAGAACAATTAGGCTAGGTAAAGAAATAAAAGGCAGGGAAGTGGACCTGGCGCAACTGACAGAGTGTCTGCCTACCCTATAAAGGATCCAAGGTTTGATACCCAGGACCTCCTGACCTGTGGTGGGCTGGCCCACGCACAGTGCTGTCTCGTTCAAGGAGTGCCGTGCCACGCAGGGGCGCCCCTGTGTAGGGATGCCCCATGCGCAAGGAGTGTGCCCCACAAGGAGAGCCACCCCGCATGAAAAAAGAGCAGCCTGCCCAAGAGTGGCACTGCACACATGGACAGCTGAAACAGCAAGATGACGCAACAAAAAAAGAGATGCAATTTCCTGATGCCACTGATGGGGGCAAGGGAAGAGAAATAAATAAAATAAAAATAAATAAATAAAAATAAAGGGCACTGGCATCACCACTTTGAAAAAAAGAATAAGAAATAAAAGGCAACCAAATAAGAAAGGAAGAAGAAAAACTTCCACTATTTGCTGATCCTATATCTAGATAATCCTGAAAAATTCACAACAAAGCTACTAGAACTAATAAAGAGTTCAGCAAAGTGGCAGGATGCAAGATTAATGCACAAAAATCAATTGCATTTCTATATACTACTGATCAGCAATCTGAAGAGGAAATAAGAAAAAATTCCATTTATAATAGCAACTAAAAGAATCAAATATTTAGGAATAAACTTAACCAAAGACATAAAGAACCTATATTCAAAAAACTATAAAACATTGCTAAAAGTAACCAAAGAAGGCTTAAATAAATGGAAGGAGAGTCCACGTTCATGACTGGATGACTAAATATTGTTAAGCTGTCTGGGAAGCGGATTTGGCCCAATGGATAGAGCGTCCGCCTACCACATGGAAGGCCAAGGTTCAAACCCAGGGCCTCCTGACCCGTGTAGTGAAGCTGGCCCACACGCAGTGCTGATGCGCGCAAGGAGTGCCCTGTGCGAAGGGGAGCTCCATGTGCAAGGAGTGTGCCCCATAAGGAGAGCCACCCCACATGAAAAAAAAAAAAGCACTACCTGCCCAGGAGTGGGGCCGCACACACGGGGAGCTGACGCAGCAAGATGATGCAACAAAAAAGAGACACAGATTCACAGTGCTGCTGACAAGAATGCAAGCAGACAAAGAAGAACACATAGTTAATGGACACAGAAAGCAGACACTGGGGCAGGGACGGGGGTGGGGGGAAGAGAAATAAAAAATAGATCTTTAAAAGTAAATAAATAAATATTGCTAAGCTGTCAATTCTATCCAAACTGATTTATCAATTCAGTGCAATCCCAATAAAAATCCCAGATTTTTTGTAGAAATGGAATAGCCAATGATCAAATTTATTTGGATGGATAAGGAGCCCCAAATAGCCAAAAATGACTTTTAAAAGAACAAAGTTGGAGCACTCTTAGTTTTTGGCTTTAAAGCATATTATTTAGCTATAGTGGTAAAAAAAAAAAAAACACAAACAGCATGGGACTGGCATAATGACAGGCAGATTGACCAATGGAACTGAATCAAGAACTCAGAAACAGACCTTCACATCTACAATCAAGTGATTTTTGACAAAGCTGTCAAGTCCTCCCAGCAGGGCCAGAATGGTCTATTCAACAAATGATGCTGGGAAAACTGGATAGCCATATCCAAAACAAAAAAGAGGACTCCTATTTCACATCTTATACAAAAATTAACTCAAAGTGGATGAAGGGGCTAAATATAAAAATGACAAGCATAAAACTCCTAGAAGAAAATGTAGGAAAACATGTTCAGGAACTTGTGGAAGGTGGTAGTTTCTTAAACCTTATACCCAAAGCATGAGCAACAAAAGAAAAATAGATAAATAGGACCTCCTCAAAATTAAACATTTTTGCACCTCAAAAGACTTTGTCAAAAGAATGAAAAAGCAGCCGACTCAATGGGAGAAAATATTTGAAATCATATATCTGGTAAAAATCATATATCTGGTAAGAGTTTAATATCCATACATATAAAGAGATACTACACCTCAAGAATAAAAAGACAAACAGATCAATTAAAAATAAGCAAAACACTTGAATAGACAATTGTCCAAAGAAGAAATACAAATGACAAAGAAACACATGAAAAAAGTGTTCAGCATCACCAGTGATTAGGAAAATGCAAATCAAAACTATAATGAGATACCATTTCACACTTATTATAGAATGGCTACTATTAAAAAAACAGAAAACTACAATGTTATAGAGGGTGTGGAGAGGTAAGAATGTTTATTAGCTATTAGTGGGAATGCAGGATGGTACAGTTACTGTGGAGGACTGTTTGACAGTTCCTAAAGAAGTTGAACATAGACTTGCCGTGTGATCCTGCAATACCACTGCTGGGTATATACCCAGAAGAACTGAGAGCAGTGACATGAACAAACATCTGCACATTAATGTTCATAGTGGCATTATTCAAGATTGCCAAAAGTTGGAAACAACCCAGGTGTCCATCAGCTGAGGAATGGATAAACAACTGTGGTATTTACATATGATGGAATATTATTCATCAAGTCATGAAACATATAATAACATGGATGAACCTGGAAGACATTATGTTGAGTGAAGCAAGCTAGACAAAAAAGGACAAATACAGCATGATTGTGCTATTATGAACTAAATACATTGTGTAAACTCATGGAATTAATAGTTAGAATATAGGTCACCAGAAAAATAGAATGAAGGTGGAGAGTGGAAAGCTGAGGCTTCATCTGTGCAGAATTGTTTTTTTTTTTTTTTAATGTTGTTTTGTAAATCTTTGGAAATGAGTAAAATTTCTGTCAGGGTTGCTTAGTTATGTTGATTTGCAGCTTTTGATAAATAATTTTAATCACCAGTTTTAGATGTTGCCAGTATCTTCTCCCATTCTATTCATTAAATATTAATTTTTTTTTTTTTTTTGAAGGAGGGCTATGCTTGAGTTTGAGGCCAAACCTGAGATCTTCAAGGACTTGGCTATTCTAAAGTTATGTGCCCACAGCTACAAAATTATGTTTTTGAGAAGTAGCTAGTGCTACTTCTTGAGTGCTAGAGCCTTCCATTCACAATCACGTTTGTTGCATTTGGTTCTAGCAGGGAAAACTAAAATCTGTGTCTGTCAGTACTGAGGCAAGGATGTCTATGCCCCAAGTTTAAATATCTAAGAATTGTCCAGAGGTTTGCTTTTATTGTTCTTATGGTCCTTGGAGCAAACCACCTGAGCCATTCCAGATGTTGACTCAACAGGGCTATACTTCACAGACCTACATGTAAAAAGTAAATTTATAGGTCCAAGAATAGGTCAGGAGGATTCTGTCACTTCAGGATAGAAAGAGGCTTTCATTCTTAAAGCAGATTAAACACAGGACATTGAGTTTGGCAGATAGCAGATATAAGTAGCTCTTACCTTCCTTGGGCTATTTGAGGCTTTGTTTTGCAACCACTCCTCTCTGCTCTTTTTGTAAAGCAGAAATCCCAGCTATTGGCTGGCCAACTGCAGCAGACCGTACTGTTCTAAGATATTAAGCTCTCTTAAAATTCAACAGAATAACTTGAGAACAACATGGCAAAGAAAAACCTCCCCACACTGGCTCAACTGCTCCATCTCACTGGTATTTTGGCAATGAGGTGTGACCTTGTTCAGGTACCTTGCCTTGTGAATTGGCTAAAGGGTAACATTACATGGTGGTAAATAACATGATTTTCGTAGGCCTGGGGCCAGGAAGTTGGAATTTGTTGCCATAAATCTTAAAACCGATGAAGGTGTCTCATGTTCAAGTTTATCTGGCAGAGGACAAAAAGTGAAAGTTTTGATATCCAGAATGCCTACATGGCTATAATACATAACCTTACTGAGTGGCAAAGAATTTTTATGACTACTGGCAAGAATCCAAACAAAGATTCAACTCTTTCTCCACAAGATGTTCAATAGAGTGACCCAAGTTATTCAAGGAAGATTCTGACTCATAAATCTAGGGTTGGAAAAATAACATTATTCTGTATCCTAAGTATTATATTACAATGGCCAGAAGATGGAAGCACCTATATTTCTTACTCAGTCTTGCTCCATTGTCAATTGTTGAGTCGTTGTAATGATCATATTGTGTATTGTGCAGTAGCTAAAAGCTAACATTTACTGAGAGGTAATAATGTGTCATGAACTCTGGTAAGTGGGCTTCAAACATTATCTCGTTTAAGCCTCCCAAGTAGTACTGTGAAGGAGTTGCTCCTTACAGATGAGTAATCTGAAGCACAGAGCAGTTAAGCAATTGCCTCCCTCAAAAAAGAATTGAAAACAGGGACTCGAACAGATACTTGTACACCAGTGTTCATAGAAACATTATCCACAATAGCCAGAAGGTAGAAAGAAACCAAGTTTCCATTCACAGTTTCATGGATAAATGAAATGTGGCACAGCCATCAACGGAGTATGACTCAGCCTTAAAAAGGAATGACGTTCTGATACATGCTTCAACAGGGATGAACCTCAAGGACATTTTAAGAAGTAAGCAGAAACCAGTCACAAAAGGACAAATACTATATGATTCCACTTGTATGAAATATCTATAGTAGGCAATTCATGGAGACAGAAAATCTTACCCCCTGAGCAGTATCTCCACCTTCTGCCTTCCCTCTTTTGTGGCTAGAACAACTTTACCAATCCCCCTGGGCCTGGCTCCCCACATGGCCTCTGTGATGGTAAGTTCACGGGCCAACTGGGTTGGTTATGGTGTCCAGTTGTTTGGTCATGCAAGCACTGGCCTGATGGTTACTGTGAGAGTCTTTCATAGATGAATCCTAACCATCAGTCAGTTGTTAACATCTATAGCCCATTACATTAACAAAGGAGATGCCTTCAGCAATGAGAGGGGCCTCTTTATCCAGTCAGTGGGAGGTCTTAAAGGGAGCGCTGAGGATTTTGACAATCAAAAAGAATTTCCATCTCTCCTCCAGACAAACAATTCCTTCTAGGGAAGTTATCCTAGACTCACCCTCATCGGCATTCCCCAATTGCAGCTATTCCTGGGGAATTCAACATCACCTTCCTTGCGTTTCCAATTTGTGGTGCCAATCCCCACAGTAGAGTGAGAGCCAATTCCTAGAATAAATCCCTTAATTTCATAGATATAGATATAGGTATATGATATAGATAGATATAGATATAGGTATAGATATAGATATATGATATAAATGTGGATATGATATAGATATGATTTAGATAGATATAGATATGGATGTAAATGTAGATATAGATATAATATGATATAGATAGGTATAGATATGGATATAGATATAAAGATATATGATATAAATATATGTATATAGATATGATATAGATAGATATATGATATGAATGTAGATATATATAGATATGGATGTAGATTTAGATATAGATATATAGATATATAGATACAATATAGGTACATATAGATACAGATATATACAGAACAGATACAGATAGATATATAGATATAGATATATAGATAGATATAGATATAGATATAGATATAGATATAGATATAGATATAGATATAGATATAGATATAGATATAGATATAGATATAGATATAGATAGATAGATATATGATCAAGATCTCCTACCAATTCTGTTTCTCCGGAGCACCCTGACCAGCACAACGTCCTCTCTGAAGCTCTTGAAGGAAGCTGAGCTTGAAGGCCACATCTTAGCACATTATTCCCTTAAACTAAATCTAAAGGGCACAGGAAGCTCTGAGATGATAGTTAGGCCTAAAGGAAGTGCCTTCCCTCAGGAGGGCCCAGGGCAGAGCCCTCCACTTTGATTATTAAAGGAGTGCTTAAATCCATGCCCATTCACGCACACACACGCACACTTTTACACAGAGATGTCTCGGTGGAAAAGGAAAAGGCCTGGAAAGTACTTCCAGGTGGTTATAGCCTAACACCTTGCCAGGGGCCTGAAAGTTGAGAAAGTAGCTAGGACTTGTAAACTGATAAATTGAAAACCAGTAAGAAGGCAATGAAAGCAAAATGTATCATTTGGGTCTTCACTTTTGAAGAGGGTGGAGGCTGATTAATAAAACAGCAGTCCGTTATTTCTATCTACAACTTCCTTTCCTGGCTCCACATAGCATCCTGGCAAAGAGAACCCTTTAGGAGCAGCAAGATGGTTATTGTGTTCCTTTCCATAGAAATCATTTCTAGAGGAGTGAAGTTGAATATTTGGGAGGAATCCCTTTAAAATATATTTTATTATAACTTGAATACACAGGCAAAATCCAAATAAATTCAATGAATAGTACTATACCAATGTCAATTTTCTGGTTCTGGTATTGTATTATCATTATATAAGGCATTGTCCTTGGGGAAAGCAAAGTGAAGAGTACACTGGAACTGTTGATCCTTTTAGCAACTTCTATGTGAGTTTAAAATCACTCGCATAAGCGTCTTAAGAGTTTAATGATCACCCAAACTCTCAGGACCCACCCCGGCAATGGAGCCCATCCCCCAGGGGACGACTGCGCCTCAGGGCTCCTCTCCCTCAGCGCTACTGGCATCTGGGGCCGGGGCAGTGGTTGTCGTGAGGGGCTGCCCTGCTCGTTGCGGCTTGTGAGTAGCATCCCCGCCTCTGCCCACTACATGCCAGAAACATCCCCCCCAAGTCCCGATGACCAAAACTGTCTCTGGACATTGTCAAATGTCCCTTAGGGAGAAAATCGCCACGGTTGAGAGCCACAGCTAAACTTGGGGTGGGGGGCAGATCTCTTGCCTCTGCTTTTAAAAGAAAATGAAAACTCACTGATTTTATAGGCTATTACAAGGACAGTATCCCCCAAGCACCCTTCTGTTGGCCTGAAAGTACAAACTCCTTGGACAGAGGTTTTAGAATTTTTTTTTTAATGTAAAATTTTACCCATTCCTGGGTATCTTGGGTATATGCAGTGGTACTGAAACAGAAATATTTGCTTCTCTTTAAAGACCACCCAAAACAGCTCTTTCAGAACAAGAAATGCATCTCAGTTCCCCCCAGAGGAGAGTGTGGACAACGTTGGCGTCACTGAGCAGCACAGAGTCCTAGGCTCACACTCGAAGGTAATTCATTACATTAAAACATTCACAGGCTTTAGTTTATTTGAGCCTCCGAAGCTAGCACAGCACATTTCTAAATATTATGGGTTTTGTAAAGGTGCATGACGAACAAGCCGACGGCCAGTGCACTGGAAAAATGATAAAAATCAGAGCTGAGCCTAATCACGGCTTTCTTTCTAGTGTATATTTATGCAGTGATGTCAGCACGGTCTCCTGCAACTGGTTGAAGGTCGTGTTCTGTGTTCCTCTGCACAGGATTTAGAAACTATCAAACAGACTTGCTGGAGAAAAATGACCAGCTGAATCAGAGACATGGCTATCCCCTCCCCGTCTATGTTTTCCTCGAGCAAAGGAACCGAACAAAGAAATCCATCTTGAAATGAGCTCAAAGCCGCAGTGGCTCCATCTCTTGCCACGTGAGCGCTTTGAGTTATTGAGGCTGGCTCCAGTGTCGAGCCATGCATGTTGCCTTAATGTATTTATTTAACCCGGGACTGCCGCAGCGAAGGCAAACCCCCTCAGAATGCGAAGGTCTGCGACAAAGAGAACATTCAGAGCAGGTCCTGGGCAACACACACATCAGCAACACTGGGAAGGGAAGGATGTTGCAAGCCCAGCACAATGCTCGGCTTTATTCCCCGTGAGCAGCCAGACCGTCGTCAGCCACGCTGAAAGCTGCCGCTGGCTGAGCAGACCCAGCCGGATGGCAGGTCTGCAGCGAGAGGGATTCCAGCCGGGCCGCTCTGAGCCCCGACGGGGGAGCAGACACTGCACGTCAGGGCTGTGTGGGGCTCTGTGTTTCCCGCTAGGAGCCCAGTACTGGCCAGATGCTGAGGGAAATCCAGCAGGAACCCAGGCAGGGGCCAACAACCACGTAGCTGTTCCTTGCGCTCTCGCCGCTCTTGGCCCAGCCAGCGGCCCTGGACCCAGGCAGGCTGACCCTGCATCTGGACAGGGAGGCTGCTGCCCCCACCGTGGTCCTCGTGGAGGAGGACTCTAGAGCTGCTCACTCACAGGACCAAACCCAGAGGACGGCTCATCTACCTAATGACACTTCGTTTGTCTTTTCTCATTTGGTAGGTTTGGCCATCGGGAGGCAGGCCAATGGCTTTGAGTGAAGGTCGAGACCCTGCTACTGTTTCCATCAAATCCAACTGAGATGTCACCCATGAAATTCATCCTACAGGTCAGGACCCTTTGCATATGGCAGAAACGTTATTCAAACTAAATTAAACATAAAACAGCCAGCACACCTGTGTGTGCCAGCACTGTTCTAAGTCCTGTATCAACATATCCAATCTTCACCATCCTATAGGTGAAATTATCATTATCCCCATTTGATAGATGTAGACACTGAGGCACCAAGTAATAACTGGTGCCTCTGGATCACAGTTCCTCCGTGATGGAGCTGCAACTTGAACCCAGGCAGACTGGCTCCAGCGGCTGTGCTCTGAAGGAGCAGCTGATCCAGCAAACAGGAAAACCCATGGGCTCTGTGACTGTGTGGACACAAAAGGAGGGCTGCAGGGATTCAGCACTGCCTGGCTCTTTTTTTGTGCATGTGTCTCATCTGTTCTTGTCTCTGCTTCTCTCTGAAAGCTGGTCTTGCCTCCTGCAGCAAGTGGACCTTCTCTAAGCAGTGGGAAACATGACTGCTTAAAGCCTTAGTTGAACAACCCAGTAGAAAAGTGAGCTCCTTCCTCCCAGGATTTATGCACCAGTAAGGGAAAGGCCCATATTACCCAGCAATCCCACTCTTCTGTATATACACAGAAGAATTGAAAACGGGGATATACACAGATATATGCACATTAATGTTCATAGTGGCATTATTCACCGTTGCCAAAAGTTGGAAGCAACCCATGTGCCCATCAACAGATAGATGGATAAGTAAAATGTGGTATATGCATACAATGAAATATTACTCGACTGTAAGAAGTAATGAAGTATTGACACATGCAACAACATGGATGAATCTTGAAGACCTTATGTTGAGTGAAGTAAGCCAGTCCCTAAAGAACAAATATTATATGACCTCACTGATATGACCTAAACATATTGAGCAGACTCACAGAGCTAGAGTCTGGAAGGTAGGCAATCAAGAGACAGACAGGGAGTGTGGCGAGCCAATGTCCAATATGGCAAAATCCCTGATAAGGTGGAAGGGGTGGTTTGGCTGTGGATGGGGGTGGGATGATGCGGGGATTTGAATGGGGTCAATGATGCTGGAGTGTGAGGGTCGGTACAGTGAGGGGGGTGTTGAGTTGGACTATCCATGGAACTGGGGGCAGAGCTGGAGGAAGGAATGGGTGAACTCTGGGGATCTGTAGGTCTGTGGTTGAAATTGCAATGGAGGGATTTTTTTTTGGCAAGTGTGCAAGGGGTGTCACTGGTCCAGGGCATTGGTGGTGGGGGGATGTGTGGGTGGAGGTGCACCCGGGGCATGCTTCTGTGGGGTGTGGGTGTGTTCATCTTTTCATGGGGTATTGTCTTGGTAGGTGGAGACACACACAATAAACAAGACAATATTGAACTTCCATCCTGAGGAGTCCTGCTACATTTTAAGTAGAGGGGCAAGAATCTCTTGAGTACATAGGCAGCACCTAATAAAACAAAACAGACCAGTATGTTAAATCCACAATATTAATGCATGTAACCATGAAACTTTTTCTTCAGAAATTGAAACTTACTGGTTGCCACAGGTTCTCAGGGGAAGAGGAGAGAGGAATGAATGGAACATGGGACATTTTGGGGGCATAGGAATTGTTCTGATGATCTTATAATGACAGATACAGGTCATTCTATATTTTGTCAGAAGCTATAAAATGTGCAGTGCAAAATGTAAACCATAATGTAAACAATTGACCATGTTAGTAGCAATGCTTTGATATTTCTTCATCAATTGTAACAAATGTACCATATTCATGTAGGATGTTATTGCTAGGGGAGAATGTCGGGGGAGAGGGGCAATGGGAATCCCTTATACTTTTTATGTGACTTTTCTGTAACCTAAAGCTTCTTAGACTATAGAGTGAAAAAAATAAGACACTGAGGGAACATACAGAAGAAATTGTCAATATTCATAAGCGATAACAGATCTTGGGGAAGCAGATGTGGTTCAACCAACTCGGCTCCTGTCTACCATATGGGAGGTTCAGAATTCGATATCCAGGGCCTCCTGGTGAGGGCAAGCTGGTCCATGTGGAGTGCCGGCCCATGCAGAAAAGATGCTTCCACAGGAGTGCCAGCCCATATAGAGAGCTTGCACAGCAAGATGACACAACAAGAGACACAGAGGAGAGAAAATAAGAAGACATAGCAGAACAGAAGAGAGTGATCACCTTTCTCCCACTCTGGAAGGTCCCAGGATTGGTTCCTGGAGGCACCTAATGAGAATACAAGCAGACCTAGAACAACATAAAGCAAATGGACACAGAGAGCAGACAACAGTGGGAATGGGGGGGGGGGGGAATAAAATAAATCTTAAAAAAAATAGATCTTACAGTGATGAAAGCACAATACAAAAAAAATTTTATTATTTTATTATTCTTTTTGCTTTGTTTTGGTGGATGCTTGGATTGCAGAGTTGCAACTGTAGCAGGGGAGGATCACTGATTTGGAGTGTCTGTGGTGGGAGAATGTGTGGGGAAGGGTGTGTCTGAGGCATGCCTCTATGGAATATAAAGGTGTTCATGTAGTCAGAGGGTGTTGTCTCATTGAGTGGAGACCCGTGCAATAACTGATGAAAATTTGAATTCCCATTCTGGGGAGTCCTGCTACATTCTCTAATAGAGTGGCAAGAATCTCTAGAGTACATGAGCAATGCCTAGCAAATGAAGACAGACCAATACACCAGACCCTTAATATTGATGCTTGCGCTTATAAACCTTGTTCTTGTAAAATCAAAACTTGGATTAGTAATATATATTACCTAAGAATTACCTCCCGAAAGCCTCCTTGTTGCTCAAATGTGGCCTCTCTCTTAACCAAACTCAGCATATAAACACTACTTTCCTCCTGCATGGGACATAACTCCCAGGAATGAACCTCCCTGGCACCAAGGGATTATTTCCAAGTGCTAATAATTAATTAGTGTTTGGAAAAAGACCTAGTCCAAAAGGGGGAAATATTAAATGCAAATGAGTTTTTATGGCTAAGAGATCTCAAAGTGAGTTGGGACGTCATTCCAGAGGTTACATTTACACACATCGCAGAAGGATCTCACTGACTGCCACAGTAAACAGTGCCCCAAGCAGGGGTGTTCCTGAGGGCTCTAGAGTCATCTGGACACTATAGGCAGGGTAGACAACCCCAGGAAATTGGCACCCCACAAGTGGTTCTTGCCTTGAAATATATGACAACCTATCTCCCAATGTATCAGAGTTAGATTCATTTGTAATTTTCCCACACATGGTTTTTCTGCTCCTTTTTTTTGAACCTATAATTAGCACTATACCCATTAAACATATGTCCCAGAGATTCAAGTCTTCTGGCTGTTCATATGCTGGTTAAGCCCTGAATCTCAGCAGAGTTGCAGCCAACACACCTATTCTCCAATTCATCAGACTCACCCAAGACAACTAAAAAAGGATGATGATGGACAATGCCCAAACCCAAAACAGAGAGTATTAAGACAGTAAGCAAGACAGTTCCATCCATCTGCACCATGGGATCTAAGTCCCCTCTCAATTATAAGCAAAATGGTCATCATCATCCCCAAATCCTCAAGATTATGGAATGAATAAACATAAGGGGGGAATGCAACTATGAACCTAAGTAGACTTATTATTAATCTAGTAATGGAATAACTTGCAACATAAATATAAAGACAGTGGTCACCAGAGGTCCTGTGGAGAGGGAGAGGGGAAATGGGTATAACTTGGGGCATTTTTAGAAATTGAAATTGTTCTGCATGATATTGCAATGATGGATACAGGTCATTATACAAAACCTATAAAATCGAGCAGTGCAAAGTGTAAGCCATAATGTGAGCTATAGGCCATGGTTAGTAGTTCATTAATTGTAACAAATGTAGCACACTAATGAAAGTGGTTAATGGGGGAAAGTGTGAAAAGGGGAGGGGTTTGGGTATATAGGAATTTCCTATATTTTCAGTGTAAAATGTATGCATTTAAAGCTTCTTTAAAAATAAAGGAAAAATTTTTAAGAAAAGAAAAAAAATTTTTAAGGGGGTAGGGGTAGGCCCCTGATCCACATGCGGTTGTCTGAGTACCTCTGGGATTGTTCAGTTGTCCAGGAAGGTGCAGAAACAACACAGCCAAGCCTGGATCATCTGCCTGCTGTGGTAATTCGTATAACTGATGGTCCCAAGTTCTCAGCACGAACTTTTTCATGTGACTTTGCAGCTCCTCCCATGAGCAGGTGGCATCTCTGTTACCAGGCCTTGATTGTGAGTTTGGCCATGTGATTGCTTTTGTCCCATGGGGTGTCAGTAGAGCCTTAAAAAAATGCACTTGTACATTTCTGCTTCCACTTCTGAGGCTCTGCCATGCCATAGGGACAATCCTGGGCTAGCACGCTGAAGGCTGAGAGGCCTCTGGTGCAGAGCCAAGATGCCCGGTGGTCCCGGCCCCCAGCCAGGGGACCCCCAGGCTTATGAAAGGAGCAGCCAAAGTCAGAAGAACTGCTCGGTCGAGCCCAGACTAAATCGTCGGCCTGCAGACCTGTTCATGTAAAGCAATGGTCAGAAGTCTCTGAGCTTGGTGCTGTGGTATTTGCAGCTGAAAGGGTGAGGTCTGGTGGTTGACGGCCTTGCCAGGACCACGGAGAGGGGAGAAGGGTGCCCTTATCAGAGAAAGGCCAGTAGGGAAGTATTCTGGCCAGACAAAATAATAGCTCCATCGTCCCAAACACTTACTTTTCCTTTTATTTTAGGAATCTTGGTGAGGACATTATTTATTATATTATCTGGAGTCCCTTTTGTGATAAAGCATATGAATAATGTCTCAGATTTTCTTAAGTATGATTACCCTTATGAATAATGTACTTTTGTCAACTGATTGTGTTTTCCTTTTTGCTTGGTTTCCAGGAAACTCAGGGCCAAATTGTAGCCCAAAATTGTGTAAACTCTAGGACCAAAAGATATGCATTTTGTTATGCTAAACCTCCCTCGTCTTTCATCTTACCTCGATTTTGCCTTCTCCTGATTTTAAAAATTTCTTCCTCCTCTCATTGTTTTGCATGCTTTTTTAATTAAGCAGCCTTAGATTCATTTTGAGGTAAGTACGGATATAAGATTGGTTAAAAAAAAATCTTTTTACTTCAGGTAAAGAGTTCAGGATGAATTCCAAATTTGTGCTTGCATTACCTTTGACATCTTGGGAATTATGGTTGCTTGACATTAAGCTGGCAAATAAATAAATAATGAAACTATTAAAGTTCATAAGAGAAATGCACTTAAAATTACATTGGGATTAGCACAGATCAAACAGTTTGACAGTGGGAAGAGACCACTCTCATGCATTGCTGTGTGAGTATAAATTGGCACAACCTCTAAGGAGAGCAGTTTGTCAGTGTCTGTCTTAAAATGCATATGCCCTTTAACCCAGCAATGTCACTTCCAAGAATCTATCCTGCAGCTACACCATAGATGTGGGAAATGATATATGTACAAGGATATTCACTATGTCTTAATTAGTAATAAAACATAAAGTTTAGGAACAGTCTAAAGATGCATTAATGAGGGACTGGTTAAAATATGGTACAATCCATAACAGAATACTAAACAACCATTCAAAATGTTATCAGCGTAACAATACGAAAACAAGTTTAAGATAGAGCGTTAAGTAACCAAAGCAACACGTAGTACAGTGTGTGTTTACTACACCACCTTCTGCGGGGCAGGTGAGTGTAGGTATACGTGTATGCACACCTGTATATACTTCTATATGCACAGAACACCTCTGTAAGTTTACACAAGAAAACAGGGAACAGCTGCTCATTCACTCTAAGTGTGAGAGATGGGTAGCTGTGACAGGAGTGGGGTAGAGACTTACTTTTAATTTTATATCCTCTGTGCCTTTTTAACTTTGTACCATATTTATGAGTAACCTAGTTTTAAAAATGAGGAAAAGATTCAATGAGTTCTTACTGACTTATAGCATAAGAAATGACCATAATTGCTTCTTAACGTGAGGAAAGAAAATTAATCTAACTCTTCTAGTAATTCTCTATATTAAGGCAATTATGCCATTTATTAAATTACAGCTCCACGATCCAAAGGTACTCATTAATACTCATGCCCCAAAGTGCTTACCACTGGCAGCTGTGACAGCTGTACTCCATGTTCCATGACCATCCTCACTCCATTAGACACCACAGCAATCCAATCCAACCAACTTACTGAGGACGCCTCATGGACCACATAGGTATGGTGAAATCCAAGATCCTTGAAGGTAGGAGCTGTTGGAGTAATTTTGTGTCTCTACCATCTAACATGCAGTATACACTCCAGAATTTCTGTGGAATGAATGAATGAATGAGTGTGGAACTAGATATGGACAAAAAGACAACTCAAGAGAGAGAGGCAACTAGGAAATGATAAACTGGGTCATGAAGAATGACCCAAATCCACAGCCTCACCACCTGGCACCAAGATTTGGAATAGTTGCCCATGCAAGTGTTATTCTTTACTGACATGAACTAGATTTAGTGGGTCAGCAGTTGGGTGACTTCATGGTTTTCTGTAAAAAAAGTATCAACTTTGGGGCCAGAAAGACCTGTGTTAGAAACCAAAATCCGGCAGTGGACTTGGCTCAGTGGTTAGGGCGTCCGCCTACCACATGGGAGGTCCGCGGTTCAAACCCCGGGCCTCCTTGACCCGTGTGGAGCTGGCCCATGCGCAGTGCTGATGCGCGCAAGGAGTGCCCTGCCACGCAGGGGTGTCCCCCGCGTAGGGGAGCCCCATAAGGAGAGCCACCCAGTACGAACGAAAGTGTACCCTGCCCAGGAATGGTGCTGCACACACAGAGAGCTGACACAACAAGATGACGCAACAAAAAGAAATACAGATTCCCATGCTGCTGACAACAACAGAAGCAGACCAAGAAGAAGACACAGCAAATAGACACAGAGAACAGACAACCAGGGTGGGGGTGGGGAGAGGGGAGGGGAGAGAATTAAATGAATAAATAAATCTTAAAAAAAAAAAAAAAAGAAACCAAAATCCACTATTTACCAGCTAAATGACCACAGGCAACTTAGCCTTTCTGGGCCTCAGCCTCCTCATTTATGAATTGGGAAAATCATAACTAATTTACGGGTTAGGAGTGCTAGGGATCATTCATTCATTTATTAAAAAATTAGAGATCTGTGGGAGCCTGGTACTGTGCCAGGCACTGGATAACTCATGTATAAAGTTTAGCTCAGTGATTAAAACCCAGCAGGCATTTGCTACATGTAACTGCTTGTGATTGTTAATACTGTTTGGGGCCTGGCGACCCTTCTTCTCTTCTCTAATCAAGGGGAGTTAGAAAAAGGAAATAGGACACTTCTGTGTCCATGTGTGCATGCTTATGCATGTGCTTTGGGAAACCGTGAAGTAGATGGTGCTAATCAACAAATGGAAGGGGACTTCATAAAGAGAATGAAGGTGAGAAGAGGGATAAATCCATTTCTGGCTCAAAAAGGTCAGAGTTACTCAAACAGAGAGAATTTTAACTCTCATTGATAGATTCAAAAAGGCATATTGGCGGTAACCTCATGCTCCTGGTGTAAGATGTGTACACTATTTTTTTCCCCCAAAGATAACAGGGGGCACCAGAAGGAAAATAAAGAAAAGGACAAGTCAGAGCAGATGATCCTCTTCAGTAGCCCTCACAAGTTTCAGACCTGAAGCCCTCCTCTTCTTTCACATGGCTGAGGAGAGAAGGGCTTTTACTCACACTGAGACAGGCAGGCTGAAAATACCAACAGAACAAGGGGCTTGATGACTATTGGGGGTAGGACAGAGGGTAGTAGTGGCCAGAATAAGAAGAGAGGCAGGGACTTTGTTGGAGGAAAAGAATTAAAAAGGCAAAATATCTGAAGAGGAGAGTGAGGGTGATATGTATAGGTGGGGATTCCCTATCAGCCAAGGCAAAGACTTCAAGAAAACATCCTGAAGCACTGGCTGATGCTACCTCCTTTGTGTGTGGCAGAGATGACAGGTAGACCAAACGAATAATGTTTGATTTTTTCCAATCCCCCATATCTGCCAATATTGTCAGTTTTGGGCAAATTATGGTAGATATTGACGAATGACCTGTTTGAAACTTCCGTTTCCATGTGTGCATGTATATGTATGTATGCATGTACGTTGGAAACGGTGAAGTAGGTGGTGATAATCAACATGAAGAGGAAGAGTTTCCCACACCCATAGAGAACCTCCGGGTGGGCTACAAGGCTACAAGGAGACCATGCACAGATGGTGCCCAGTGTTGGGACCCAGCCATGGATCAAAGAACTAATGATGATACAAGACAGCATGGTGACCTGGCCTCACTTGGTCACCCCTCATCTCTCCCCTCTTACCACACATATAGTGCTGCAGTCCCCAAAGTGCATCTCACTTTCTTACTCCTCCACCTTTGTATAGGCTGCTCCCTCTGTCTGAAACTTTTGCTAACTCCTACATGTCCTTTAAGGTTTAGATCAAAGTTACCTCCTCCTGGAAGCCATCTCTGGTCACATTTCCCTCACCTCCGCATGCCCTCCAGTCCTCAGGGTCCTGAGCATAGCTTCTTTACCAGCCTTATCACACAGCCTTCCATTTACTTACTGCCTCCCCTGCTCCACTGTGAAATTAAATACAGGTAATGTGCCCCGTGTCTTCAAATCTCCAGAGCCTACGGTAGCATTGGGCACATACTACAGGCCCAAACATTGTTGGTTAAATGAACAAATTAGCTACTGAGTGATTTTGGAAAACTCATTCTTTGTGGGAAAATCGTCATTTGTAATCTTTTTTTCCAGGTGCTAAAAGTATTCCACTCAGGTGATAGAGCATCATCTATGCTTCATTCATCTCCAGCACCATCCATGCTTCATCTCCAGCACCATCCATGCTTCATCTCCAGCAAGAGGGCAAAGAGATCCCCCAGGACTGCCGAGGAAAGGAGGGGAATGGAAATGTATCCAGCTGTGTAAAGTCGACAGAGCCCAAAAGAGTCCCCATAGTAATTGGTGGTTTTATGAGTTTCTCCCTAGAGGCTCTATTTTCAGATGCCAATTCTGAGTCTTGGGAATAGCCTCTTTGGAATAGCTCTTAAAAGGTTTTCATTCAGGGAGAAAGAAGTTACCACAGCTAAAAATATAGAACTTCACTAACAGGAAGTATTTTTATTTTTGTTTTAATTTTGTTTTTTTTTTTACTCCATATTTGAAGACTGGAAAGCCCAGGCCCATTCCTCTTGAAGATTTACAAACAGATTTGGTTTTCATGGCACATCCACAGTGGCTGCCGCAGTGCCAGCCTCCTCACCGCTGACAAGAAGCAGCTTGTCTAACGGGAATCCAGTCCCACCCCCTTTGAGGGCAGAAACCCAACCAGGTTCCTGCAGGAGGTCATCACACAAAATGGGGTTGAAAGCTATTTGTGTTTTAAACCAGCTTATTCCAGTTTTGTCCTTGCATTGAAATGTAAAATTACTGTGCAGTTTTTAGCATTTCACACTGGATATGTGAAAACAATGGGATCAGGCCACAGGCCCAGACCTGATTTTGACCTTGTTCTGTGAATGTAGAGACAGCCCTGCTGAGCCAAGAGAGAGGTCCATGGAAGCTGGGACAGAGATGCTCTGATGGAGAGTGAGGGCTGGAGAGATTTAGTTCTTAGGTGGCTTTGCCAAGGCCTCAGGACAAAGACCCCTAGGGAAGGTTCTGGAGAGCTGCTGTGGAGTTCTGACGCCTTCAGAAGACTGGATGCCCTCTGATGACCAGTCACCTCAAGAACTAGGCTTGTGATGTCCCTGAGGCTACTTAATTTAGGAATCAGAGATAAAAGTCATTGAAGTAAGTTTGGCCAAGCTCAATTTGAAGGAAATACAGTTTTGTGAGCTATTGATGATGATGGAAGAAAACCCTCTACTTAACACTGGCAGGTTTAGTTTCAAAACTCCAGTGTCTTCATATACAGCTGTGTGAGTCTGGGCAAGTTACTTAATAAGCCAGGGCTTTAGTTTCTTCCTGTTTTAAATGGTAATTATGATGCCTGCCTTAGAGAGACATTGAGAAATTCAAGATGATGTACACAACACACTTAGCAAAGTGACCAGTACAAAGAGAATGTGACATCAGTAATAGCAATGGAGGATTTTGCTTTTAAAAATCCGTCTCTTTTCAGGTAACCCAGCAACCCTCTCCAAGTCCAAGAGATAGAGAAAACAGGCAGCAGGCAAGATAAAAATGATGACAGGGCCACGGTAATGAAATCCCATTCTATTAAAGCTTTGACAAGGTGCATATGGCCTGGTTAGTGCCTTCTTTTCTCTCGATTCCTGCCAGGATCGTACACTTTTTCATGTGTTGACTAGGATGGGGCTAAAGGTCTCTCCATAGTCATAGTCCAAGGAAACTGCATCATTTCACTGTCAGATGGAAGGGCAGCCTGCTCAGAAGGGAAGTTTATTTCATCTGTACTCCCTGAGGCCCTAACTTCCCAAGGGAATTCCATTCTTTCCTCCCAGCACATGGAACGTGGACCACTCAATCAGTCTATCTTTTGGCACCTGAGAGGCAGGTGTATCTGTTTAATGTCCAACCTGTTTTCATTGCCAATACCAAGGACACCAGTGGGTTCAACTGGCCATGATTTTAGAGGAGTCAGAGTTTGTCCTTTTTCCAAGAATACAGTTTCATAGCAGCCATAAAATGAGGACTCTGTTTAGCCCAAGGATACTGAATCGGGGTGAGGCGCTCCAGCTGTGAAACTAAGAACGATAAACTTTTCAGCAAATTGGCAAGAGTATTGTTATACTACTTCCTCCTCTTCTTGGGGAGGTCATAAAAGACATCCAAAAAGCTGCATTTCAGTGATACAGAAATGGAGACACACACTGACCCCGCCCCCCACTGATCCCTGCCACAGGGATGCCTTTTCTATGCTTCCCAGCAGATATTCAGACAATCAATCGCCTTGGGAAATTTTAGAAAGGGCATTCTGTGAAATCCTTTTTATGTGAAATGCTGAAAGCACAAACTCAAGGATATTAAAACTTAAACCTGTGGTCCCACTGTCCTCAGCACCAATTATTCACTGCCTGGACCTGTCGTGGTTCAGGCCAAATCAATACTGTTATCTCTACTGTGCACAAAAAAGCAAAGACCCTTAAAACTCTGTCCCCAGGGGGCCAGAGATACTACAGAGTCATCTGAAGCATCTAGCAATTATGTAGCAACCTCCTTTCTGGGACAAAGAGCATCTTTTGGTCTTTGTTACCCAGTATTTACCATTGGAGAATCACCCCTTCACTGGTTCCCCGTCTCTATGGTTAAACTGACTCCATCCCTGATTCTGGAGGTTGAGTGATCTAGGCTTAAGCCAATCAGCACATTACATTTTCTCTGGTCACTCTGATTGGTTAAGAGATGCGCATTCAGTTCAAGCAGAGCCAATGAACTATGATGAGATTTTCTCTGGGAATTCTGGGAAACTCTCACTACCTATGAAGTGAATGGGATATGAAAACAAAGGGATGTTTGGGGTTATTGCAGAAGGAGCTGCAGCCCGGAGAGAGACAAGTGAGTACACTGACAGACACCAGCAGATGTGGTCTGAGGATCATGATTTCATCTCCGGACTCTTCTGGGTCTGTGAGCCGATAACTTTACCCCTCTGCTTCAGCCACTTTGAGTAGTGGATTTTGCTATTTACTTTCACCCCTTTATTCCCCATTGTCTCTACTTTTCCTTCTCCTCTCACTTCCTTTTTCACTATTTTATTGTTTTACAACTACTTCTTTCTCATTTTAAAAGCAGTACAAAGTTATTTAGAAAATTTTATTAGCATAAAAATAGAATTTTCCCAAGATCTCGTAGCTCTCAGGTGGCTGAACCTGGATTCTGACTGAAGCTGACCAAAGCCAAAGGCCACATTTGATCCTCCAGTCTGCTTTTAGCCTCTCAGATCTTCCAAGCATTCAGATGGAAATAGAGTGTATTAGTCAGGGTTCTCTAAGGAAACAGAATCAACAAGAAATATCTGTCAATAGTATGTGATTCTGTAAGAGTCTCTCACACAGCCATGGGGATGCACAAGTCCAGGTTCCTCAGGCAGGCTGCAACCAGGGGCTGCAATGAAAGTCCACTGAAGGTTCTTGATGAGTTCTGGGAGATGTTGGCTGTCCAAAGACAAGCTGGGAAATTCTTTCACAATGCTGGAATCTCTTCCCCTTTTAAGGTATTCAGCTGATTGGGTTAAGCATCACTCATTGCTGATGGCAGTCTCCCTGATTGATGTAATTATAACCAGCTATCTATGATTTACCACTGCAGTAAAGTCAATGGTGACTAAAGTCCATAAATGCCCTTGTATTACAATTAGCCCAGTATTTGCTTGACCAAACAACTGGGCACAATTACCTGGCCGAGTTGACACAATAGCCTAACCATCACAGTCTACCCCTTGTTAACTCTGCAACCATACACATTACCTTAAACCATACTTAGTCTCTAAGTAAAAACAGTAACAGACATGTCTATTTAATATTTCTGCCTAACAATATTCAACCATCCTGTGTACAACTGGAAACACATTAATTCCATACAGAATAGGGTACAAGGTCTAGGGTAATATTCACTCTCAAACTTGACATCCTCAAATATTACGACATGAAATGGATACAACTTATTATATGATATGGGGAAGAAGACAAAGAAATTCATTTTGTGTGCATACACAATCATCATCATAATGAAACGAGGAAGAAAGATTCATGACCATTATAGTCCTTGTTTCTGTAACTGATCACATGGTCAAAGTTCATATTTATCACTACCTTCTTCCACTACTCATTCCATTTTCCATTACCCTCAGCAAGCACTTCAGCTGGCCATGGTTCTTTGCCTGGTGGGGTGACCCAAACTTTTATTCCTGAAGATTCTGGGCCATTGTTAGTCCTGCTTGGATTGGGCTGTTGCAATTTTCCATTGACTTTAATCATGGAAAGTACTAGAAGATGCCCTAGAGGCTCTCCTGTATTCCAGGCAAACTCTTCTTTACCCCTATTATGTAGATGCAGTCCTATTTCCCCTTGATAGTCAGGATCAATCACCCAGCCAGTACAGTAATTCCCTTCTTTGACTATTGATTCAGAGGTAAGAGGAGCCCAAAGTGGCCAGGTGGCAGTTTTAACTTCCAGGTCAATGGAATCATTGTTGTGTTCCCTGGTGACAGCACTACTCCTTTTGGGACTAAAACCTTTAGACCAGCAAAGTTTGAGGTTGCAGGGATAGGAAGCAAAAATTTTCCTAGTGGGGCTCTAGGGGTACCACTCCCATTTCCACTCCTTGATTTCTGGACCCATGGATCCTTGTTATGGGAGAAATAACACCATAGAGTGGATGATGATTTAAAGCATACACAGCCTCCTGGAGAACATTGCCCTAGCCCTGCAAGGTATTGCCACCTAGCTAGTGCCATAATTGAGGCCATTCCACGAGTCTATCAATCCAGTTACTTCAGGGTGATGGGGAACATGGTAAGACCAGTGAATTCCATGGGTATGTGCCCATTCCCTCACATCATTTGCTGTGAAATGGGTTCCTTGATCGGAAGCAATGCTGTGTGGAATGCCATGGCGGTAGATAAGACATTCAGTAAATCCATAGCTGGTAGTTTTGGAAGAAGCATTGCATGTAGGAAATGCAAACCCATATCCGGAGTATGTGTCTTTTCCAATTAAAACAAATCACTGCCCCTTCCATGGTGGAAGTGATCCAATATAGTCAACCTGTCACCAGCTAGCAGGTTGGTCACCTTGAGGAATGGTGTCATATCAGGGGCTGAGTGTGGGTCTCTGCTGCTGGCAGATTGGGCACTCAGCAATGGGTGTAGCCAAGTCAGCCTTGGTAAGGGGAAGTCCATGTTTCTGACCCCATGCATAAACTCTATCCCTACCCCCATGACCACTTTGTTCATGAGCCCATTGGGCAATGACAGGAGTGGCTAGGGAAAGAGGCTGAGCATTAGCCACAGAGTGGGTCACTTACCCACTTGATTATTAAATATTCCTCTGCTGAAGTTACCCTCTGGTGAGCATTCACGTGGGACACAAAAATTTTCATGTTTTTGTCCACTCAAAAAGGTCAATCCACATACCTTTTCCCCAGACCTCTTTGTCATCAATTTTCTAATCATGTTCCTTCCAAGTCCCTCACCATCCAGCCAAACCATTGGCAATACCCATGAATGAGTGTATACACGCACCTCTGGCCATTTCTTCTTCCAAGCAAAATGAACAACCAGGTGCACTCCTCGAAGTTCTGCCCACTGGAAGGATTTGCCCTCACCACTGTCCTTCGGGGATGTCCCAGAAAGGGGCTGCAGTGGGCTGGAGTAGCACATCCAAATGAGGAATGTGTTGTCTCCAAAATCCAAAGAGACCAACTAAGTGTTGTGCCTCTTTTTTGGTCTTAGGAGGAGCCAGATGCAGCTTATCCTTCACTTTAGAAGGGACATCTCGACATTCCTCACACCACTGGACACCACCCCTGCATCCTTTAAATCCTTGATGGTGGCACTAATTTCTGCAATCCCTCCAGGAATCCAGTATTGCTTTTGGTTTACTATTTTGCTAGGTAGGGGAAGTTCTAGTGGCTTCCACGTGGTCTTTCCAACCATAATAACCCTCACTCCACAAGCCAGGGATCCAATGTGGGGATTCTGCCAGTTACTGAGTATGCCTATTCCAATTATGCATTCTGGACCTGGGGAAATAACCACAGAATGGGCCCAGGGACCCACTGGACCAACTGTGAGATGGACCTGAGTTAAAACTCTGTTAATCACCTGACCTCCATAAGCCCATACTCTGACTGGTGGACCACGGTGACATTTTGGATGTCCTGGAATTAATGTCACTTCTGAGCCAGTGTCTAATAATCCCTGAAATTTCTGATCATTTCCTTTTTCCCAATGCACAGTTCCTCTGGTAAAAAAGCCATAGATCTCCTTGGGGAAAGGTGGGAGGAAGATTAACAGTATAAATTTTGGGCAGTTTAATGGGATCCTTCCCCAAAGAGACCTGGCTTTCTCCTCATTCAAGGGGCTCTGGGTTTGTAAACTGTCTCAAGTCTGGGAATTGATTAAGGGGCCATGATTCTCTGCATCTGTAATTTGAGTTAGGGTTTCATTCACTTGACCTAGAACTCTTCTGTTTATACAGATCCAGAAGAAATTTAGTAGACTACCTGTCTATTTCACTGTTAAGTACCCCATGCTGTATTAGTCAATGCCATAACTCTATATGACTCAGACTATTTTGAGTGCTTTTTTGAATCTGCCTTTCATTGTGGTAGCCACACCCGCCTTGACTTTGGCATTAACAGCAGATACTTGACTTTTACCAGACCAATATCCAATCATCCCCATAATGTTTAAGGATTCTAATTCCATCACAGCCCTCCCTACAGTAATATCTGTACTACAGAGAAGAGCAACCAAAGAGCTCTTCAGGGAAGATTTGAGTTAGTCTTACAAATTTATTTCTCACAGTCCTGGTTAAAGGTGTGTCCTCTGGGGTGGGTGGGCAGCTCTCAAATGGTAAATCCATTCTAGCATTTCAGTCTCCCTAAGCCTTTAAATTCCCTCTTCTACTTCTTCTACTGTGTACCAGGGCAAGTCGGGCATCTCAACTTCAGACATGCTAGGCCATTTTCAGGCCCATGTTTCAATCAGCCACCCAAACAAATTCTTAGAGCCCATTCTAACCCCTTGAGCTACAGTGTTGAATCTAGAATTTCTGCTTAGTGGGCCCTTATCAGTAAATTCAGCCTGATCCAACTTTATATTTCTTCCACCATTATTCCATACCCTTAATATCCATTCCTACACATATTCCCCTGATTTCTGTCTATATAAGTTGGAAAACTCATGCAGTTCTTTCTGAGGTTACCTTACTTCTTCATGGGTCACACTTTGTATTTCACCTTTGGGGGCTTATTGTGATTTTAGTCTAGTAATAGGTCTTGAAGACAAGAGAGGTGGTGGGGTGGATAAGGAGAAGGATTGGAAATGCCTTGCAAGCTACTGACTTCAAGGCATTCCCTTGCATTTCGTTCTGGTGAGACAGGATTAATCTCTTCAGGCAGAGGTTGGAAGGCAGTTTCCTCAGGGCAGACTGGAGGCTTGGCAGTGCATGCTGGAGTTTGGCTGGTATGTGCCTCAGGGCTAGGAGGAGGTCCAGACTCCCTGGGACAGACTGGAGGTTGGGCAGGGCAGGCTTCAGTTTGGCTGGTACCCACCTCAGGGCTGGAAGTTGTTTCAGACTTCCTGGGGCAGGCTGGAGGCTGGATGATAGAAGGTTGACAAGATGTGGCCTGGACAGGGCAGGCCATGGCAGGCTCATCTGGTAAAGTCTCAGCAGAATTCAGGGTTCCAATGTCTCCATCAATATCATCATCATCCCATATGTCTCCATTCCAATTCTCTGGATTCCACTCTTTTCCAATCAGTGCCTTCACTTTAACTACAGAAACTCTGCAGTTAAAATCTAAACAGATTTTAGTTTTCTTTGTAACTCTGCTACTTGTACAATGAGTATGAGTTTGATTTTCAGATGTTTCGAGCCTGTGGCTACACAAGACAAGATTTTCTTTCAGAGCACACATAGAAACATTTGCATCATCCATTTGGTGTTTAGGTTTCAAATTTGAAGCCTTTAACTCATCTCTTTCTTTTGTAACTGTATCCAGTGTATCTAGAAGGAGTCATCCAACATCATTATACCGTTTGATTCCACAAAACTCTGTTAAGGTGTTGAAAACACTCACCCAGATCCTTGTTTCTTATAAGCGTGGAAGTAGGGGAATCCAGTGATGCTATTTTGCATATCTTGATTACCAACTAGCACCATGGACTGTTAGCAGCCTCTTCATTATTGGAAAGGGAGTCGTCAGTACACTTGAGTCCAATTAGAGTAGGAAGACAATAGCAAAATTCCCAGAACCACCTCAGGCATCCCATGTTTAAGACTCTGTTCCTCAAGAACCACCCCACTTCTGGTACCAAGCTTTATTAGTCAGAGTTATCTAGGGAAACAACAAGAGATATCTGTCAACAGTATGCAATTCTATAAGAGCCTCTCACTTAGCCATGGGGATGCAGAAGTCCAGGTTCTGCAGTCATTGCTGATGGCAATCTCCCTGATTGATGTAATTATTACCAGCTATCTATGATTTACCACTGCAGTAAAGTCAATGGTGACTCAAGTCCATAAATGCCCTTGTATTATAGATAGCCCAGGGCTTTCTTTTTTTTTTTTTTTATTGATTTTGTAAAAATATTACATTAAAAAAATATGAGGTCCCATTCGACCCTACCACCCCCACCGCACCCCTCCCCCGCCCCCCAGCAACACTCACTCCCATCATCATGACACATCCATTGCATTTGGTAAGTACATCTCTGGGTATCTCTGCACCTCATGGTCATTGGTCCACATCATGGCCCACACTCTCCCCCATTCCATCTAGTGAGCCCTGGGAGGATTTACAATGTCCGGTGATTGCCCCTGAAGCACCATCCAGGGCAACTCCAAGTCCCAAAGGCGCCTCCACATCTCATCTCTTCCTGCCATTCCCCATACCCAACAACCACCATGTCCACTTTTCCCACTCCATTGCCACCTTTTCTCTGAGGTCCTTGGATTGGTTGTGTCCGTTGCACCTCTATGTCAAGAGGAGGCTCAGATTCCACATGGTTACTGGATGCAATCCTCCTGGGCAACTGAAAACCCAGGGCTTTCTTGACCAAACAACTGGGCACAACTCAACCTGGCTGAGTTGACACAATAGCCTAACCATCACATAGCACCTTTAGTCTTTTCTCCTACTCTGGAGTATTTTTTCCTTTGAGCACATATAATTTCTTTTGCAAAGTTGGAATGATATTACAAATACAGTTTGTACACTTGTTTTTTACATAGTTGTATATCATGGCTATTTGCCAAAGTCATTAAATATTTTACAGGAACATAATTTTTTAATGTCTGCAAAATGTTTTTTTGTTTTGGTTTGTTTTGTTTTCAGGGGAGAGCATGAATACAGCCCCTCTCACCACAAATTTTGCAGTCGAGTTCCCACATTTGGGGAAATCGCAGTGGTCAGCTTATCCAGAGTGCAACGGATAAGGCTCGCCCTGCGAAAACCACCCTCGTGATCAAGGTATCTCCCCTGCCAAGTAAGTGTGCATAATGTTTTATTTGAATTGAACCTATAATTCATTTAACCATCCTTATATTGTTAGACTACTACTGGAATATTATTGGACTACATAATTTGGGGCTATTTTCTATTTTAAAAGGTAATACAAATGTAATTTTTCAACAGTTCTGATTCTCTCCTTAGAATGAATTCCTAGAAGTGAAATTACTGAAACAAAAGGTAAAAATTTTTAAATACCTACTGCCAGAACTTCTTTTCAGAAAAAAAAATTATCTCTTCACATACTCACCAGTTGTGTATGAAAGTGTCTAGTTCATTATGTTCTTATCAACACTGAAAATTAGTGAGATTTTTTAATCTTTGCAAATTTAATAGGAAAAATGAAATCCTTAAGTCTAATTCTCTGTCTTTAATTATTAGCTGTAAGAATTAAAACAGTATGGTGTGGGGGGAAGTAGATGTGGCTCAAGCAGTTGAATAGTGCCTGCTTCCCACATGGGAGGTCCTGGTTTGGTGACTCAAACAACAACAACAACAACAACAAGCAAACAAACTAAAAATCCAACGCAAAGGAGCCAATGTGGCTCAGCAGTCAAGTGCTGGCTTCCCACATATGAGGTCCAGGTTAAAAAAAAAAAAGGTATGATGCAGTTAACTGGTACAGAATAAATAGTTCAAAAAAGAATTACAGTATTGAAAAAGGTGGCACCACAAACCAGTGGGCGGGAGGGGGGAGAGAATAATTACTCAAGAATGGCAGTAGAAAAAGGTTATATCCAGCCCTCATTCCTCATAAAAGTGGTCCTCGAATGTGAGTATGTATCAAAATCTCCTGGAGAGCTTCTTAAAACACAGAATGCTGGGCCTCAGAGTTTCTGATTTGGTAGGTCCAAATCAGGGGTGGGGACTGAGAACCTGCATTTCTAACAAGTTCCCAGGTGATGCTGCTGCTGGTCCAAGGACCATGCTTGAGAACAATTCCCTTGGATATTGCATTCCCAGATAAACTGAAGGGGTAAATATTTTTTTAAAAAATCAAATTCTACATCTTTCTGTCCTTGATAGATCAAGAAGATAAAACTTGGGTATATAGATTATTTGAGTACTGTAATTAATAAGGTTGATATGCATATATATATAAAACAGTATGTATATTCTTTTCAAGTCCTTGTGAAATATTTATAAAACTTAACTGAATATTTTACATAAAGACCACATTATACCATAAAGGCAACTTCAACATATTTCAAAGAGTAGAAGACACATGAAACTAGAAACAAATATTAACAGTAAACACAGATAGCAACTGCTCAACCCTAGGAAAAGACACCTCTTTGCTAAAATAGCAATGAGATTCCTTCATACCAAAATCTATAGAGCGAAACTAAGCCAAAATTGCTTCTGGGGAAAAAAAAATATTTAAAGCTTTAAACGCTCCTGTTATTCAATATGAAAGAGTGAAATCAAATAAATTAATCATCAAACTCAAGAATTTAGGAAAACAATATCAAACCTAAAGCAGAAGGAAAGAATTAATAAATATAAAAACACAAAATTGAATTTGAAATAAGAAAACCCCAAAACAACAGAATCAATTAATTAATTCAAGAAATAGTTACTTGAAAAAAATTAAAAGATAAGCCATGACCTACCTAAATCAAAAGGGGAAAAGGTCAGAAAATAAATATCCATAATTAGACCAAGGAAAGGAGAGATGTACAGGAAAGTTTTTGAAGGATCAAAGATTACTTTGTAAAACTGCAAACAAATTTGAAAACTTTGATGAAATGGATAATTTTTCTAGAAAAAAGCTAAATTTTCTACCTCAAGAAGATTAGGAAGCCTTAACAAAAGTTATGAGACAATGGTGAAAGCACGACTTCTCAATGGGCCAGGTTCAGACAGCTTACATGGTTCAAGCTCCATCAAAGAACAGATAACATGGAAATCATTTAAATTGTTCCAGAACTCACAGAAAGAAGGATTGCTTCTCAATTCTTTCACTGTTTTGTGAAGTCAGCAAAACCCTATAACAAAACCAAAAGATACACCAAAAAGAAAACTGCAGACCTCGTTTTCCTTGTAAGTCAGAAACAAAATATTAGCAAATAGAATCCATCAATAGCAGTGAGTCATTATCATCATGGCTATATACCATCTGCCCAGGGCAATAAACCAAAATACAAGGAATAAGTGTCAGAAAGAAGCAAGAAAAACTGTCCTCATTTGCAAGGGAAAAAAGATTATATTCCCCCAAAAAAACCCAAGGAAACAAATGGAAAAACAATTCGAAACTGTATGAGACAGTGATATTAAGACGAGTTCAAAAACAAATATACAAAAAAATAATAACTTTATTCAATACTAACAATAACCATTTAGAAAATATAATTAATAAAAATCAGTTCATTACAGCAATTTATACAAAATGACAAATAAGAAGTGCTTTCTAGAGGAAACTAAAAACTCAATAGTAAAGAAGATTTGATAAAATGGAGATGCATACATTTTAGCTACGCTTTACGAAATGGGGAAAAATAGTTGTCAATTTTTTTAGCTATAAGAGTGGAATATAGAATTTCTCTTGGGAGAAAAACATTTCTGTTTGACCAAACACCTTGATGAGCTGGTTGATTTTGGAAAGGTAAATCCTGTGCCTCAGTGTGATGGACTAGAATTAAGATAGTGAGATGGGACTGGACATGAGTAAACCAGGGAGGAGAAGGGAAGAGGTCAGAGTAAGGTGTCAGCTGGAGTGTAATTAGAGAGGACCTTTGTCCTGGAAGAGGGCCAGTAGAGGGACATTTAAGAATAAGCACGTCTAATATTTGCTTCAAAGTCATTTGCTGTGCTGCATGGCAATGTAGCACATTTCTGCAGCCTCCAATCTTCAATGACAATGATGACAATGGCTATGACAGCCCATATTTATTGAACACCTAATTTCCAGACAATGCCTGAAGCACTTGAACTACTTTCTATCATTGTCACAAAATCCAACTTGTCCACTTTACAGTGAGGAATTGAGGCAGAGATTAGGAAAGTAACTTCACCGAGTGGACAGCTTGCAAGTGTGGAGTCCAGCTGCTGACCTAGACACCCTAACTCCAGGGCTCAGACTCATAACACCTGCCTTGAAGTCACCTGTTATGTTCATGGCCTTGAGTTAGTGCCATGGAAAAGATCATTGCAGTTTCCATTGTTGTGTTGCAGACTAAAAAAAGGACATGTGTGAGAATTAGAGTGGAAATCAAGAATTCCGTGGGAGTAGGACATGGAACTGACTTGGAAAAATAAACAGGAAATCCTTCCATTGTCATGAAACCCCAGAATCTTTGCAGTGTGCTGCGATTTCTATCAGATGGGAGTTGTCAATTGCACTATATCTTTAGGTAAGTGATTACTAATAAATAATAAAAAGGAACCGAGAACCCCAACACTTTGCCATGGGAACTAGGAGGGCATCGAGCCAACACCTGCAGAGTCCAGACATGCTTGGGACAACAAAAGTCCCCGTCCCCTTGCCAGATGTGTCATTTCTTTTGCTTGAGTTTACAGTAGGCTCAGGGTGGAAGGCAGGTGACAAAACCAAGAAGCTGGACACCAAGGAGAAGAAGCCTGGACCTGGGCTGGGTTTCCCCATGGAGGAGTAAGAGCCAGGGGCCCTCTTGGATTTAGAAGCATCTTCTGAGGCAAAGCCCTCTCCTGGAAGCATGATCCTGGCACAAGAGATTGCCGTGGAGGTCAGGGTGGACTTGGCCTGGGGGATGGAGGTGCTAGCAGGTGACTTTCAGTCTCCTGGGCTGGCGCTGCAGTCAGAGTTCTCCAGGGGTGGTAGCTTATAGGCTGTGTCCATCTCCACTGTGCCCTGTACTTAGACAATCATCCCTTTTGGACAGATAGAGTGGTTGAACCAACAAAGCATGCCAGATTGGCATTCGCAGACATGGGAGGAGTTCCATGAACAGGGCCTCTTTCACCAGGTCATCTTGGGCAGAGCTCACACAGCACGTCCAGGTGGTAGTCCAGCTCATGCCACTCCCTGCAGTGGGTGCTGCGGGGACAGCCCTGGCAAAGGAGGCAAAGAGGGTACAGGCTCAGAGGGCACCACCCCACTCCCAACCCCCTGATATTTTTTTCTTAATGCACAGACCCACATGGACACACAGACTAGGAAAAAGGACAGTTGAAATGCAATTCTGCTGGAAAGCACTTGGACTGGTGTAAATGATTTGGAAAGCTGACTCCTAAGGGGGCCATGAGGAGAGCCAAGAAGCAACCCGATTTATGCTGTGAAACTCCCAAAAGGGCCCACACTTGGAATCATAAAGTACTTCTGAAAGTAGGAATAAGGGTAGTATGAAATCCAGGAAGATTGATTAGAAGCCTCTTTAAGCAGCTGGTTCCCTAAACCCAATCATCACCACCACAACCAGGAATCTGGACCTCTACCCTCTGGTGAAGGTACAACAGAGCCACTTTTCTGGAAAGTAGGGAACAACATGCACAGTTGAGGGGGGGTGGGGCGAGTCATGTTCCATTCAGTGGGATTAAGTCCCAGAACCGAGGACTGTATCCCCCAGGCAGGAGATGGCAAGGTCCTTCTGTAGCAAATGTGCCCAGCCCCCAAGCCAAGGCCCAAAGGGGCTGAGAGTAGGGGTTCTTCAAAGAATTGGCCAAGTCAGATCACCCCACATGAATCAAACCTCACCCTCAGACCCAGAGCTGGCTATCAACATATTTTTCTTATTTTTCCAAAGATTTCATTATGAAAGCTTTCAAACATATAGAAAAGATGAAAGGAGTTTATATTCAACGTACTATAACCCCCATCTGATTTCTATCTTTAGGGTTTCACTCTGCTTGTTTTATCATGCATCTGTCCACATGTCCTTTCCTCTGTCAATCCATCAGTTCATCCTATCATGGGCTGCATTTCAAAGGAAATTGTAGATATCAGTACCCCTCCCCTAAACACTTCAGCATGCACAATCTTTACTAGAGTTCAAATATTGTTTATGATGGTTTTCTTTTTCTTTATATAATAAGATGAACTATACAAACCTTAAACGTAGTATTTGAACAACTCTGACAAATGCACTGTTATAATAAAACAATGAGAGATTTTGAGAATTAAAATATGGTCATCACAATGCAAAAGTTCCACTGATGGGTGTCTGCTAAGATTGAATTCGTAGACTGGAAGATCAAACTGAAAGATTTGTTTTTTCCCAGAACACAATTCAAAAGAACAAAGAGATGAAAAACGTGAGAGAGGAAAGTGTCTTAGAGGATAGATTCTAAGATCCCAATCTCTTTCTAATAAAATATACACAAAGGAGAAGAAAAAGAAATGAGGAAGGTGAAAATAATCAAAGGAATAATATTATTTTAAGTTTCGCAGACCCTAGCAAAGACATGAGTCTTCAGATTGGAAAAGTGCGTTGAATCATATTCATTCTTTAACTTCTCTCAAGGTTTACAAGATTCAAAATAGAAACGCTTAAACTCTTTTTAAAAATTGGCCCTCTCCTTGTCTTTTTCTCTACATGTTTAAGATATAGTAAGTACTAACATCTATTACGAGTCCCCTGACACATGTTTTGTCCCTGGCCATCCGATCTTGTCTCCTTTTCTTGTGTCCCAAATTCCTGTCTAAAATCTCTAAATTCCTATATTTTCCCCATAGTTTTGCCGTTCTAGTTACCAATGCAGATTGAAACAGCCACAGTTTCATCTCTTAGCAGTTTAGTCTGTGTGACTATGAGTTTGAAGGGAGTTATATCATCAACAGGATCCTCTGTCTAAATGTAGCTTTGCATGGGAATGTTCTGCTGGGATCTTACACTAATTGTTACAAGGATGTTCCTCCCAGACTCGGATGAGCCTCATAGGAAATTATCACTGCCCGTCTCATGACAGTTGGATTTAGCCCACCTCAAGTAAAAGCCTATAAACAAGCACGTCGTATCCTCAGGATACAGCTGCGTCTATATCCTCATTTCCAAATTAAACCATAAGTATCTAATGCACAGACCAAATCAGGCAGCTTGTGGGAAATTTTTGGTCTGCAGCCTATCATCCACAAAATATTTTGTTTGGCTGACATGGTGGTTTTTTAAAGATTTAAAGATTTCAGTTGGTTATTGGAAAATCAGGCTCCAGTGCCCACAAGGTAACAGTCGTGACTGCCCTGTGTGACATGGCATGTGCTTGTCCAAACCACCGTTCACCAACCCAGGAGGAGGCAAAACCCTTCAAACTACACTCTTTATTGAATGTGGTAGAGAACCATTCCATCAAGGTGTGAAACACCTGCTATATGTCAACACAAAGCTAGTCACAGGTGGTGCAAAGATGGGTAAGACCATCTTTGGTAGGCTATTTGAGCAGGAAGAACCTTAGAGATCACTGCATCAGTTTCCAGATAGAGAAGTAAAAGTTCAGTGATGTCAAGAACCTTGCTCAAGGTCACATACCAGTGGTAGCAAAGCCAGAACTAAAACCCAGGACTCTTTTTTTTTTAAAATGCCAACCCCCCAAATCCAAGGTGGCTCCCTCTTTTGTTTGTTCATTGTTTTGGCTCCCTGTTTTTCCTCATTGTTTTTTTGTTCATTATTAGCTCATTGTCTGCTCAGTGTCTGTTTTGTTTTTTTCTTTAGGATGCACCGGGAACTGAACCTTGGACCTCCCATGTGGGACGCAAGCACTAAACCACTTTAGCCACATCTGCTTTCTGTTTGCCTGTTTTGTTGTTTTAGGGTTTATTTGCTCGTTCTTGTTTTTTTTTTTTTTTTTTCTTATGTCTGCTCATTGTTTTCTTTCTTGTCTGCTTTTTGTTTTTTTCCCTTGTCTGCTTATTGTTTCGTTTTTTTTCTTGTTGTCTGCTCATTGCTTTTTTACTTATTGTTTTTGCTTGACGTCTGCTTGTTGTTTGTTTGTCTTCTTCAGGAGGCAACAGAAACCGAACCTGAGCCCTCCCATGTGGGACGTGGTCACTCAACTGCTTGAGCTGCATCTGCTCTGCAGGACTCTTAATGTATTCAAACATCATTATATGTGGATCATTTCATTGCGCTGATGTTCAGCTTGTCTTTACAAAGCTCAGTGGGAAAAGAAGATGATCTGATATTTAAAAGCAGTTAGTAAAAGGTACTATTAATAAATAGTACTTTGTATGACCTCAGTTCCTTGTAAAGTATCCTGTGGAGATTACAGTTCTACTACTGAAAGGGATAGCCTATGTACACACAAACTGGAGTATTTCTTCTTCCAAATCTTAACTTTTCTTAAGGATAAGGGAAACTTTACAAACATCGAGAAATTCAATATGTGCGAGGAATTTGGACCATGTGTGGCCTGTCTCCCCACATGGAAATGGAATACTCCTTTAGGTTTGAGGGCTCAGAAGTGCTGCTGCATGGGATCCTAAAGAAAACTCCTGGTCCTTACCTTCCTGTAATTCTGTGTTGCATGCTAAGGGGGGGGGGGGTGGCAGGGGCACAGATGAACGCATACTGCTCTGAATTGTTGGTGCCCCTGTTAATGTGAATTGGATCCAGCACCACTTTGGAAGGACCTAGCCTAGAAAGCCTTTGTCAGGATAGGCACAATTTGTCTTCAACCATACAAGAGAAAAAAACACAAGAGATTCTTGAGTCAGATTCTAGAAGAGTCGATGGTGTAAATTGCATGGATATATGTGTGTGTGCTGGATTTCTGATGGCGTTTCTCTTTGATCACCTCTCTTGCTGTCTTGCCTCTCCCTCTGATCTGAGCTGCACTTGTGGCCAGATGCTCTTCCATGAAATCATACACCCACTGAGGCTCTTTCCCTGTCTTTCCCCCAAAGGATTAGAAAGTGCTGGTTTTGTTTCCTAGAAACTGTCGACCCTGGGGCCTCTTTCAATGGTCAAGTCCTTACACAGGATGAAGTGTCCAGGTTCGTTTCCCTTATTCGCTTAACCTTAATCTTTGCTGCTCCTGTCCTCCAGAGACACTGTGTAAGCCCCCACCTCTGCATGCAGGCTTCATGCTGGGCCTCCCATGTTCCAGCCCCACTTGGGTGCCCCCTGTCCGTTAACCCTGCTGTGCACACTCCCACCTGTGCACCTTTGTGCATGCGGGTCCTTCAATCTAGACCTGCTTCCAGGTTCTTGACGCTCATCACCCCAACGAGACTCAGTCCCTGCTCCTCTGGGGCTTCCACAATGGCAGCTTCCTTAAACAACATAGAGCGCTGCAGTCTGCACGGTGTCTGCTGGTCTGTGGCCCCCTCCAAAGTGGGGGCTTCTTTATCAGTTATTTTGCTTCTTCAGTGCTGCCCCATATAGTCTCATTTTAAAACAAACAAAAGTATGATTGTCCAGAAATAACTGGCTGCTGTTCATAGAGGTTTCCTTTTCAGTTGAGTTGTCTTCTGAAAACGTTTCTGGCTTTTCGGGGTCTGCCTTTTTTGTCCTGAACAAATTCAGGAGATATTTTTACCCCAATTATTGTCAGTTTCCCACAATTTGAGCAATTTCCCATCATCAGAGCAAAGAGATGGACTTATAATTTTACCATCTAGTGTCTGCCTCTCACTGGGTTATGAATAATCACTTCCCTTACTTTATGTAACCATAGTTCCAATGTGTTAACCATATGCATAGGAAAGGATGCATGGAGTCCCTCATGCATCCTATGAGAAAAAGCCACCATTGTAATTTTTTAATTGACCACAGGGTTAGATTTCCCTTGTCATATGGGCAACTAGAAACTTGTAAAGTTACAGAACCAAATATTGCTCCATTGACCTTGGCTTAGATCACCATAGTACGTCAGCTTGGATAATCTATTTGTACTCTGCACAAAATCAGGTGATAACAAGAATAATGATCTAGACTAACACAGCAAACATCAAACCAAAGTTATTAAAATGATGAGGGAGTAGTCAGACTTCCCCCCACTCTGCCTCTCCTTCACCTACCCAAGATAAGCCTGTAATTGCTATCCCATTGCAAGGCTGGTACTAAGGACCTGGGAAGACCTGGAGTGGGGGAGGAGGGGGAGATGCTCCAGGAAGCTGGCCTGTGGGCAGGAAGTGGGTAGGGGGGAATGCTGGTTACTAGAGGCTCTGAATTTAGATCCCCTTCACAGTTTTGAGAAGCCCAGGTAAGAAATGAAATTCCTTTTTAATTATTTCTTTGGCTGCAAGACTGTGGTTCTTTGAATGAAGCACACTGCTCTGAGATTTAATCTCTGGGTCCCAGGGTTTAGCTGCGGTACAGAAACAGCACTGCCCGCACCCCACCCCCCCGGCTGGCTGGCAAGGCTGCCTGCGTAGGCATGGCCTGCTCCATGCTGGGCAGGCATTTCTTAAGGAAAGGTGATTACTGCAAGAATGAAAAGAAAGGTAGAAAATGGCACATGATCTATAAGATAGTCTCTGAGAAGAAATTTATTCCTGATTGGCACAAATAAAAGGCTCGTTTTTGTTGCCAGAAAAAATAATGAAGCTTAGTTTGCAGGACTGTGAAAACCTCAAAGTTTTGCCCGGAGGAATTTCCTCCTGCAAGAGAATTTTGAAAATCTCGACTTTGATCTGTCTTGTTTGATCCATGGAAAGTAATATCGGCAAGATCTCAGGGTTCAGTGGAATGCCCCATTAGCCTGCCATCACCATGAAATCATCACTTCTGTTTAAACAGAGGCATATTCAAAAGAAGACAGAAGCCTTCAGCCTAAGACATCCCATGTGTCCGAAACAGCCCCATGTGGTGGACACAGTCTTTCTCAGAAAACCCAATAATCTGTGGGATCTCAGAAGTCTAGGCTGTCAGTAAGCTAGGCTAGGGGTTATGCTGTGCTGGGCCAAGCACTGGGCCACCTCCACTCTTCCACCTCAACTGCATCCATTCATTCAAAACCTGGTTTACCTCTTGGGTTCACTTGTAAGATGTTATTTGAATAAAGGGTTCTGTGGCTAAAGAAAAATGTTTAAAAACGATGGGTCGTCCACCCACAACTACGAATGACTCTCTTAAACGATATGCAAATCGGTTGCTAGCGACCTAGAATACATTTTTCCTCGAGAAATAATATTAATGATTATGGGTAGCATCCTAAGTTGATCCATGGATGCCTGGATTGTTATCCTCAGGGCCCTTGGACAACAGAGAACGAGTGGAACTGCTGGTGCAAATGGGCATTCTACAAACAGGAAGCTCATAGCAGGTGTAATAAGGGACATAAAATAGTGGTAATAATAAGTAATACGCTATGTGTCCCAGGCTCTCTTCTGTGTGGTTTCTATGTGGCATCTTGTTTATTTTAGTTAGACTTGATCCTTACTGAGTTCTGACTATGGGCCAGGCCCTCTTCACAAATTTTCTCTTGTAACCTATTTTACAGATTTAAAAACTGAGACATTCATTAACGTGCTTTCATTTGTTCTCATTTCAATCATGTTTTCTGATAACATGGCAAAGGAATTTCTCTCAAGCAGTCTGCCCATCTGGGTCCCACTGCTTACAGATGGGTCTTTTGGGCCACTATGGGGGGGTTGCAAACTAGAGGGTGTGGTCAGCCGGGCAGCAAGTTAGCAGGTCTGGGACAGCAGGCAAGTTTGCATCGCGGGTCTGCCACTTATCAGCCGTGGGACCCCAGCAAGAATCAGATCCACCTCACGGGGTCTCCATGAAGACTCGATGGGGATGCATCAAATGCTCCAAGTGCAGAGCAGCTATTACATCTCAGACCCGGCCCCTGCCTCTCTGAGTCACTCAGCTGAAAGCTAAATGCCTGAGCTCTGGCCATTCTGGGCTCCAGACCCACATAAGACACTGCTGATGATTTCTATAGAGACCTAATTATACATCTAGCACGACAATTGGAAAAGCCTGTGGTATCTAAAAAATAAAAATGGTAGGTAACACGCAGCCCACCTCAGATAGAATTAAACCTGGACTCCTGGAACCCACTCCGTCTCCTCTGGACTGCCCTTGAAAGCCCCGGGAGAAGGGAGCTGGGCTTTGATGCAAAAACTCCGGCTTCCCTGGTGTAAGATGCCTGTAAGACGATGATAGGCATGGTGGCCCAGGTTTGGCGTCTGGGTCAGTCCCCAGCCCTCTAGACTTCTGGGCCAGTGTCGGGGACAAAGGACGGCCGTGAAAGACCAACGGCCAGGAATACTTTGGAGTTTGCACAGGTGGACTACGGGGCTTCTCCAGAAGGAGAGGGAAACTTGAGCTGTTTCAGGGAAGGCTCACATGTAAAATGAAAACTTGTTTTGTGAATCCCTGAAGGGAAGGATTGGAAAGGGCTCGAGATCTGCCTGGGCAGAGAAGGGGCTCCTCGAGTGATGTGGAGGTGTCCAGATACTGCGGGAGAAAAGAACAGGAGGAAGAGCGAAAGGCAGCCAGCTCTCTGAAAACAATGTGCACACAGATATGCACATGCGTTTATTATAAACCAGACTGATACAAAGGAAGTGTAGCGCACAGTTGACAAATAATATGTCCAATTACCTTCATTGTAAATGCCATACACCTATAACTTCAGCAAAATCCACTGCCTGTTTTTTATCATTCGTCACAATAGTGTCACAAAATCAGACATGAGTAAATAGTTGACTGTTTGAGTCAGCAAAGAAGTCGGTCACATTAGTGGCAAACGAATGTACTTCCAACATGAATGTAGACTGGTGATATTTTCTTAAGACAAAAGTGAAACAATGACGATGTATGTTGGAACTTCATTCATTCATCAGTGATATGAGCAACTTCTTGGATGAATCAGACAACATTTTTTTATTGGAGAATATTTCCTCAAGGTTTTGTTATTTGCAAAGTCACTACTATACATGACACACTTTCTTCTCCCTCACTGCCTTCGGGTAGAAAATAAGCACATCAGATCTATCTCGCCGATTTCGGGGGTGTAAATACTCCCGCCTTGGCCATCTCAAGCTGGCAAGGGGACCTGAACACAGGGTTGGGAACAGAGGACCAGTAGCCATCGTTATGTGCTATTAATATTTCTACTATTCAGTTAAAAGAGGTACAAATATTGAGCATAGAAAGTGGTAAACTTCAGCAAAATTATTAGGAAATAATGAGTTTTGACTATTTTTTACCTTTTATTTTAATATTCTTTAATTCATTGTTTTGAATTAAACAATGAATTTATATCATTTAATTTACAAATTAAATTATATAATTTGTATAATTTAATTTTTAATACTGGCTTTGTTCACCCAGCTCACAAAAAAGTCCCTGAAAAGTTAGCGATTGACTAGCGGCCTCCAACACACCTTGGCCGAAGGGATGAAGGAAAGGCCCGCAGGAAGCTCGAATCAGAATTGCAGGAGCTGAGCCTGGTTCCTGAATGGAAAGCCCCGGCAGAACTGGAGCGCAGGCGCAGAGAGAACACCAAGCTGGGGCTCACGGAGTGAGCAGGTGCCTTCTGTGTTCGGGGACCTATGGGGACCAGGGACCGGAAAAGCAAAACCCAAAGCATGAAGGAAGGTAGAGGTCTTTCTCTGAGTCCTGAACTCCTGGCCTCCTCCTCCTCCCCGCTCAGGTCTCAGCTTTAGGGGCACGTCCAGCGAGCTGTGCGGCGACTGCCAGGCTATGGGCCTTTCATATCACCCTTTCATGTCCCTCGTCCCTTTGCCGTTACTTCTTGAACATCTGCCCACTTTCCCCCTAGATGATAAATCATTCCAGGGCAGGGACCGTCTGGTTTCCTGCTTCATGCTTGGGACCTAGCGTGGGGCTTGGGACCTAGCAGGTAAATATTTGGGTATCCAGTGCAATGGCTAATTCCAGATTCCAGGCATCGCCTTCCTCACCTTATCTCAGCCCCGGCTTCCTGTTTGGAATCTGGTGGCAGATACCAGGTACAGGTGAGCTGCAGGGTCTTATCAACTATGCAAACTTAGCCGGTTTGGTTTTCGGATTAAAGCAGTTGTGGGAGGGGAAGGTTGAGCATGAGGTCATAGAAGGAACCTTTTGGACTGGTTTCCATGAGCTCAAAGCGGTTTTGTTCTCCCATTTACTCATTCATTCATTCATGCTCATTTAGCAGGTATCCTTTGTGCACTGACTCTGCCCAGCCTGTTGGAAGGTCTCTGGTACCTGGTACCTGCTCAGTCATGAAGTTCTAGCTGTGAAGGCAGTGGCTTTTGGAGACAGCCATTCATGCTTCAAGTTCTGGGTCCTCACTGACAGCCTGTGCAAACCTGGGTCTTGGGTTCTCTTCTTGGTGAAAACGGCAACTGAAGTTAATTTGCAGGGCTCTTAGGTGGACCAAAGGTGGTGAATTATCTAAAACAGCCAGCCCCTAGTGGGAGCTCACTATGTATTAGTTCCCAACGCTCTGCCCACCCCCCCCCCCCCCCAACATTTTTCTACCTCCTTTTTAAACACATTTTTTGTTCTCTAGAGTTTAATCATTTGGAAGATTTGCATTTGTTCTGCTTTGTTGACATTCAGAGCTCCTCAAAGGGCAGTGCCTAGACCACCAGCGTCAGAGTTACATGGGGAGCCTGGGGAGATGCAAATTCCTGGACCCCCGAGTCATTTTAGAGACTTGGGGGCAGGGGCAGGCGGGGCTCAGCAGATGGCAGTGCAAACATGGTCCTGAGGCAAGACCATCTGTATTTGGTTTCTCTAGTCTCTGAGAAGCCCCCGGTGGCAGCAATTGGTGCCAGATAGCCTTGGCTTGAAGAGAAACCTTGGACAAAAGACAAATAGACAACCAGATGGAGAGAGGATCCAGGAAGTCACCTGTGCTTTGCAAGGACACTGGAGGGGAGGGAGCCCAGGTCCAGGTGATGTTGGCATGAATGAGCCAAGGGGGTGCAGCCAGCAGTGCCTGCCTGGGCAGAGCCAGGGGGATGACATTTGAGCCTGCAGGTGGAAGTCTCCCCCCACCCTCCAGAAGTGGCAACAGGCTCCCAGGTGCTGGCTCCTCCAGCAGTCTCATGGAGTTAGGTGAGAGAGTCAGGACCCCACCAAGCCCTGCAGGTCCAGGTCGGTCCTGGGTTGAAATATTTCATCCCTTTATTAGATTTTGTGTCCTGACTTGGGGACAAAGTATAGGATGACACTAATAGCTGCTACCATTGATTGAGAGCACCTTAAAGGGCAGCAGCCATGCAAATGCTTGGAAAGAAAGCAGTTACTAGAGTCAAACTTGGGTTGAAATCCCAGTTCTGGCCCTGGTAAGGAAGGTGGGACAGTTGTGTGATTTCTTGGAGCCTCTGTAGTTCATTTGTAAAGTGGGGATTGCAAAGTCCTCATCTCAGGATTGTGACAAGGAGTTACTGAAGTCGACAGTGTGTTAAAAGCCTGGGGTAACCCTTGTGCATTGTAGTGGAAGCATAAAATGGTGCAGCCACTGTGGAAAGCAGTTCCTCAGAAAGCTGACCATAGAATTACCATATGACATGGCAGTTCCAAAGAAATGAAAGCAGGGACTTGAACAGGTATTTGCACACCAATGATCATAGCAGCATTGTTCACAATAGCTAAATGGTGGAAGCAACCCAAGTGTCCAACAACGGATGGATGGATAAACAAAACATGGTATTTAAACACAACGGAGTATTATTCAGTCATAAAAAGGAATGAAGTTTGACACATTGCAACAAGGATGACCCTTAAAGACACCAGGTTGAGTGAAATCAGCCAGACACAAAATGACAAATACTTGTCTTTATGAAATACCTGAACTATAGAGATGGAAAGTAGATTACAGGTGACCAGGGGCCAGAGGGCAGGAGAGGGAGTAAAGGCATAATAGAGACAGAGTTTCTGTTTAGAGTAATGTGATCGAAGGTGGCGATGGTGGCAAATAGTGTGAATCTAACTAGTACCACTGAATTGTATCTTTGAAAGTGGTTAAAATTTGGGACATTTTATGTTGTGTATATGTTAACCAGCCCCCCGAAAAAAAAAAAAAAAAGCCCAGCATGAAGACAGGCATACAGTAGATGCTCAATGAATGCTCCTTTCTTCTCCCACTGTTCCAGCACGGGAGTCGGGGCAGTAGCTTGCCTCTCACAGTCCCCGTTGGCTCAGGCGGCTCTGGCAGACACACAGTGCAGAAGCCACCCAAGGAGATGATGTTTGGTCTGCAAGTTCCGCTTTGATTGACGGGCCTGTGCTGCACGCAGGAGGTTTGCACTCCCAGTGGGAGGGGAGGGGGGCAGGAGGGCGAGGCGTAGAGGGCATCCCTTCTGGAGCTGGTGGCCCACAGGCAAGGCTGGCGGGGTTCAGTCCCAGCAGCAGGAAAACCGAGTCGAAGTGGAGGCAAGTGGCCGGTGAAGGCAAAGGCAACCTGTTTAAGCCTCAGCTCCTTGACATTTTGCTTGGCCAGGCCAAGCCTTTCGTCATTTCAGGCTCTAAAGATGGCTGTGAGGGGCTCAGGCTGAAAAGGGCCCTGGACGGAGCAGTGACGTGTGAGTCCCACTCCTCAAGAGCGGCTGGCCCGGGTGCTGCAGGGGGCTCGGGGGGCCACGTAGCCCGGGTCCTCTGCCTCCATCCCCTTCGACTCCTTCCTGGGGCTAGTGCTCAGGCCTGGCGGGGAAGGGCCGGGTCGCCTTACATCAGGGGCAGCAGAAAGCTGGGGGCGAAGAGGAACTCCCCGGATGGGTGGGCTCCCTTGGAAGCGCGACTGGAAACTGAAAAGTCACGGCTTGCAGCTCTACGTGGCTGGGGCCCCGCCTGGCGCGGCTTCCGGGCGGCGGGGAGGCGTGTGCTCCCCGCCCCGCACTTGCCAAACCACCGGAGGGGAAACCAACCCTGTCCGGAGGGCGGGAAGGGCTTCTGGCGAGTCATCCCTCTCCTCTCACTCGTCTGCTTTGGATGTTCAGAAGGACCCGGGAGAGATCTGGGGGCAAGCTGAAGCTCCAGAGTCACAGGCTGAAACTTGGTGGTAAAATCTGCCTCTGAGTCTTCCGAGAATTGCAGCAGCTCAAAGCATGCGCTGTTCCCGGGCACGGCTGCAGCCAGCTGCCCCTGCTCCCGGGGAAGGCCACTGCCCAGTTCAGGCACAGGAGCCTCTGCTGTGATTCCAGCCCTACACCCCGCAACTGCTCCTTCATCCCTCGCCCCACACACGCACAGCTGACACACACTTCCACAGCTGAGTCCAGAAGTTTCTCCCGGCCTCACTGAGGGGCTTGTCTCTCTCTCCAAGGTCTGCAAGAGACACAGCCATCACAGGGTGACATCCTTGCCTCCAAGCTGCCAGGTTCAACATTACAAGACCGAATTTTGTCTGCACATATCTCCTCTGCACCCCAAATTTTGTTGTCTCCCCTAGCCTCCAGAATGTCAAGTTTATTTCACCAGGAGAAGCTCAGATTTTTCTTTTAAGCCTGTTGTCCTGTGAGCCCTCTAGTGGTGCCTCTGGGATACAACTGAGAAGAAGGATGCCAGGCCCTGCCCTCACTGTGCTTATAGTCCAGAGAGCCAAGAATCAATCAATAAATACAAATAGCTATGAGGGCCATGGAAGAAACAGACAGGGCTCAGTGATGGTCAGGAGGGCTTCTCGGAGGAGGTGGCATTTCAGCAGTGACCAAAGGACAAGAGGGCAAGCACCCCTCATCCCTGACATCCCTCATAGCATCCTGCACCTTAACTCTGCCTTCTGTGTCACCAAAACCCTTCATGACACTCAGGACTGAGTCCACGAAGGAAGAAAATTGTCCAGGACTTCAAACCTGAGGCCTTAACCAGTAGCCGCTTCCCCCTACAGTGGAGATGCCAGAGGGAGCCCTGTTTCCTGGGCTGGGGGAGCAGGTACTCCCCCACCTCTGGAGTTCACTGTCCTCAAGCTCCCATGTCGTCCTTGTCTCCTCAGCGAGAGGGGGACACAGGCCCACGTTTCCCCCTACCCTCAGCAACGCTAATGCAGGGATGGAGCAGGTCCTGAGACACGGGGACTGAGCAGCTGCTCAAGCCACAGCACATCTGTTCCCAAGCTTGCCGGGGACCGGCTTTGGCCCCGACCTTGGCATTCAGGTATGTGGGTGCTTCCAGCTCCTCCCTGCCCCGGCCCCCTCTGCAAGCATCAGGGATCCTCCCAGCCCCGGGAAACTGGCGTGGCACAGGCCCCGGCGTGGCACAAAGCACACCTTGCCAGGCATCTCCCCTCTGCCCCTCCTTCCTCTGCAGGCCCAGCTCATCTCTCCTCCACCTCTCCCACCTTCCCGGGTCCGCCATTCACTCTCACTCTCTCTGCACTTGCTACTGGTCCAGTGACTTTGGTCTAATCTCATGGCTTATGATATTGGTCATTTTTTAAGAAAACGTTTATTGCTTCCCAACACTGGGCTGAGGGGGAATGCCATGTAATTTTCACAATTGCCAGTCCTGGGGGTAAGTACTAATGTTTTCCCAATTTTACAGGTGGGAAGTGGGCTCTGAGATACCGAGTAAACGGCCCACGATCTCAGGCCTGGAAGGGCAAGGCTGGGATTTCCCTCAAGTGTGCCTGATCCAGAGCCTATACATGTAACCACTAGCCCACACTGCCCCCGGGCACCTGCTGTCAGCTTTTCTTGAGGACTGTGCAAGGTTCACGAAGATGCTCAGCAGCTAAGTAGGAGGTAGCCAAGAACGCCCCAGAGAGCAGCACGGAGGCCCGGTTCACCCCATACATCCAGGGGAGAGGCCAGGAGGAGCTGCGTGCAAATCCTGCAGCTGCCTGCTGCCCAGCTGAGGGCGGGCCGAGGCGGGGAGGCAGGGAGGCTGAGGACTCTGGCTCCCGGGGTCCACAGAACCCTGTGGGCATGGGGAGAAGCATCCCGGCCAGCCTCGGACAGCCCCACCTCCAAGCCTCCAGAGCAGGGAGGTGGGCAGGGAGCAGAGAGCTGAGCCGGCACTTGGGGGCAGCAGTGAGGTCACTCTTCTGGGAAAGATCCAAGAACACTGGTCTTGGGGGCGACTTCCCAGAGGACGGGGGTCCACACTGGGCACCAGCCTAAGGTCACGTCGCTGGGGTAGGACTCCACTTCTGGCCTGGCCCTCAAGCAGGAGCTTCTCCCGCGCCCTGGGGCCCCCCGAGGGGCAGCCAGCTCGTTGGTGCAGCAGGTCTGAAAGCGTTAGAGTCCCACCACGGCGAGTACTAGCTACCACCGGTCGCGCTTGCGCTGCGGGCCAGCACTCAGCACGGATCGGTCATTCTGCTTAGTGGCCGCAAGAACCCCTGAGGGAGGTGTCGGGATTATCTGCATTTTACAGCTGAAGAAACACAGTTGGGAAGGGCCACAGCCTGGGCTGGAACCAGGCTTGAGGCTCCGAAGCTGGAGGCTTCCATAGCTACATGGCTGATACAGCCGTTTACATTTGCTCAACAAGCTTTAATGGAGAGGCGCTTTGGGGGCAGCACAGAGAGGAGGAGAAGACTATAGATGTAGCTGCGCACACACCCACATTCACACCCACACGCACGTGGTGTGGTCATGCTAACAAGAAAGATGAACACATTGCCATACATAGCAGCACACACCAGGGCCACCCCAGTGGTTAATGCCGAGATCGGATAATGCAGGATTGGGTTTGGGCTGAGAAGACCCAGGAAAGAATGGTCTCCTCAAGCTAGTGTTCCATCTATTCGCTCTGCCTACAATGTCCTCGATTCCCTCCGCTTGGCTGAACTCCACTCTGCCCAGGTCTCTCCTCCTCCAGGAAGCCTCTCCTGATTGCCTGCCCTCCCTCCCTCTAGGCTGGGGTGGGGGAGTCGCGCTGTCCTTTCACAGTGCCCTGAGCCTTCACCGTCATTGCTAGTCGCATTATATTGGTCCTTGGAAGTCCCTGCCCCCTTCATTGGGCTATGAGGTGCAGAATTGCTGGTACCTTGCTTTAATCAATCATCTCCATGTCCCTATGGCCCAGCAGTGGACCAGGATGACCAAAAGTGTGTGGGGAAGGGGTGGTTTGTTGAACAGCACTGCAGGGAGGGAGCTGAGCAAAGCCATGTGGGAGGCTTTCACACGGTGACAGGTGCCTGGTGTGGCTGGAGCTGAGAGTCCCTATAGAGGCACAGTGACAGCTGGCCCTGGAGAGGTGGTCTGTCCCCATCCTGGTCCTCGCAGCCACAAATGCTGTGGTTGCAGGAACCATGGGGAGAGTGCCATGGCCTCTCCCACATTTCTTCAGATAATCCTGCACCCAAGGGCCCCAGGCAGCTTTTCTCCGCAGACGTGCCATGTGTGTTTGTTTTGCCCCAGACGTGCCATGTGTGTTTGTTTTGCCACCTCTGGCTGAGCTGACGGCAGGGGCTCGGAATGTGTCCCTGGCAGGCACTGGTGGGTGTGTAAGGTAAGGCCACGTTTGTGCACGGTCAGAGACAAACACAATCTGATTCTGTAGTCGGACCTGAGCTGTTTGCTTTAATTCCACATGCCTAACCCCTGAGACTTTGGAAAAGAAAACATGCTCTGATCTGGGCTTGCTTGGACAGCAGACAGTAGCTCCAGCCTCATCCTGACTTGGGGAGGAAAGTGGGGTTCTGAATTCTTCAAATGCTGGTGAATTCTGGAGCTGAGCCTGAGTCCTCCCAGGCTGGGAGAGGACAGCAACCAGGCGGTGAAGGAGACAGAGGCTCCTTTCTGGATGGGGCAGGTTCTCAAGTGGGTCAGAGTGGTGGTCCTGCCCAGGCAAGAGAGAGAAGGTGCTGGCCCAGGAGGGCGCCCCACCAGGCTGCCCCAGGAAGCAGGGGTTCCTCCTGACTGTCCTAAGGACTCCCCAAAGAGCTCCCATTCTACATTCCAGGCAGCTGAAGGCTAATTGCTTCTGCCCAAACCAACCTCACTTCCTCTTCCTGAAGCACTGGAATCACCTCCTACCTGGGCCACCTGCTGAAAGCTTTGCCCCCATTAGTCCAACCACCTAGATGCTGGAGTCATCTCCCAAAAGGCCAACATAGATCTGGAAAGTTTCTATTTAAAAATGGTCTGGGCCTCCCATTGCTCTAGGAAGAATGTCTGGATGCCTCCGCCTGGCATTCAAGGCCACCCACCGCTCCTTTTTGGCCTTCCTCCCCACTCCTCCTCTTTCACGATGTGCCAGCCACATAGGTCTCCAGCCGGTTGCTCTGTTTCTGCACTGCCCTTCCCCACCTCCCCACCTTCACCCACACCATTTCTACTGCCTCGAAGACCTCCTGGTCTAGAGGTGCCTGTGCTGGGGAGAAGACCCTCTTCTCTGCTGGAGTCCACGTGTTGCTCTTCAGGCCCTGCCCCCTCCCTGGCCTACACTCACTCCTCCAAGGCAGGGGTGGGGCTCTCTCATCTTCATTGAACACGTCCATGCTTCCGTGAGAAAAGTGGGTGGAGAGGGTGAGCTTGGAAAGAGACGGGCTGGTGGGCACAGCCGAGGCACATGGAAAATAACCACAACGACTCCTCTCCACAGCACTTGGCCATTTTCTAATCATGTGCAAATCTGCAAGCACACTTGAGCCTCCTAGAGCAAATTTTACCAAGAATCTGTAAATCCAAGCTGGCATTTATTTACTAAGCACTTGGACCTTAACACCAACCCCAGGAGGCAGGGAAAATGCCAGAAGTTTCCCTACAGTTCGACTAAAGAGAACCAAAAATAAATGCAAAACATATCAAGGACGCTGCGGTTCGCACACATCTCAGTTGGTGGAACTGCTACACATGAATTATCCTATTAGCTCCTCACCACCAGGCCCTGAGACACTTACAAACCTCCTTCCTGTTACAGATGATGAAAGAGCGGCTTAGAGAAGAGGCGACACACTTGGGGCCCATGGCCAGGAAACAGCAGAGTTGGGACCAGACTAGGGTCTGGTTCCTTAGCTGGGCTTCTCCCACACTTCAGATGGAAGGACGCCTCTGGCAATTTATCCCAAGGGGTTGGATCCCACCCTGAGCCATATGGACTTATGGGACATTCCCCCCACCCCCACCCCCCACCCCCCCAGAAAGCCCACGCGCTCACTTGCATTCCCCTTTCATGTGCTTGGGCTGAGATGTGTCTATACCATCTAATCTTTAGATACAGGGTCATATATAAGAAAGAGGGTGGGGCTGGAAGGGAGGGAGGAAAGAAGGAGAGAGGGAAAAAACTGACAATACCAAGAGCAGAGAAGGACAGAGCAGAACTCTCAGGCATTGCCGGTGGGAATGCGCAACGCCACAGTCATGCTGGATAAGAATTTGGCAGTCTCTCCTGACGTTAGAGACACCGACCATGTGAGCCAGCAGTTCTACTCCTAGGTGGTCAGCCACATGAAGTGAACACCTAAGTTCACATGAAACCCCGAACACAAGGTTTAGAACAGCTTTATTCATAAGGGCCCCAAATCGGAAATAACCCAGATGGTGAAAATCTTAAATGGGAAATGGGCGACGTGAGGTGAAAGACGCCGGCCACGTGGGGCTTGGGGGTGTCCTGCCCCGAGGGCTCAGGGGTTCTTCTCCAAGGAACTGATGAGTGCAGAAGAGCCGCGGGGTCCTCCCACCACATCCTTGTTGGAAAACCTCATCAGAAAAGCCATCACATTGGAAGTGCTTTCACAGATATCACCTGTCAGAGGGTCCCACCCAGGTGACAACATCACCTCCATTTTAAAGCTGTGGAAACCGTGGCTCAGAGAGATCGGGAGACTGGCCACACGATAAAAACAAGCAAAAAAAAATCAAAAACAAAAAACAAGACTGGCCACAGTTTGTCACTAAGGAAAAACAGAGCTACTTCTGGGATGGGGGAGATGGGCGCAGACAGGGGGAGGCAGCCAAAGGGATCGGAGACACAGAGGCCCCCAGGAGCTCACAATGTGTTTGGGAAGATCAGTCACAAATCTATGAAAAGGGGAGGAAGGCCATCTGAATTGCAGGACGAAGGAGGCAGGAATGGAGATTGAAAGATGGGGCGGTGGAGGGCGGTGGCCGTGGCTGGACTGAGAGACGCTGGTGAGCATTTGAGGGAGAGGATCCTGGGACGCAGGAGGGCCAGGACAGAAAGTAGCCTGGTCTGAGTGGAGGGAAGGACCAGTGGAGGGAGGGAGGCAGAGCTGCTGTGGTGAAGCTCCAGGTGGAGGGCTTTGGACCCCAACTGAGGAATAAAGGCTTTATTTTGTGGGTAGTAGGGAGTCACTGGGGACATGTGAACAGGCTTTCAGGCCAGATGGACTGAGGTTTTAATCCCCCACTCTATCACTTGCCAGCTGTTTTACCTTGAGCAAGTTAACTTCACCTCTCTAAGCTTCAGTAAGTTCGTTTGTAAAATGGGGATCAATGCCATATTCCTAGGAATATGAAATAATCATGTAAGGCATTCAGCACCATATTCAGTGGGTCCTCAAAATAGTAAATACTCATTTTCAGTTGTGTGATGTTGGAAAAAACACAGTAAAATCCAGTCTACATAGTGTCTCAGAAGGATGAAGTCAGGTTGAGAACGTTGATGGAGTTTTAAGCCCTGAGCTAGAGATTTTTAAGGAAGCTCTTGAAAGACAGATTTATGGCGTAATACTTTTCGACTGGTGAGCACAGCGAAGCAAGGGTCTTGACGTGAGTATTGATGAGCAAGCTTTTGGTCCTGTCAAGTCAGGGTTCTCCAGAGAAACAGAACCAAAGAGATTTATTATAAGGAATTGGCTCAAGCAACCATGAGTGCTGGCAAATCTGAACTCTGTAGGACTGACCTCAAGCTAGATCTCCCATAAAGGTGATGCTGAAGTCCTTAGTTTGAATTCCCTAGGAGAAGATGGTTGGCTGGACATTCTGGCAAGAACCAATGCTGATGTAGAATCCAAATTCCTCTCCTGACCTCGGAAATCCTCCGTTCTAGTTTTTATAAGACCACCAACTAATTGGATGAAGAGACCTTCAACATCGCCGAGGGCACTCCCTTGTTGAGTGTAGCCAGAATCAACTGATTAAAGATGCAAATCCCATCTTGAAATATCATATTAACAAGCAGACCAGTGCTCACCCACACAACTGGACACCATAACCTAGCCAAATTGACCCATGAAATTAACCATCACATCCAGAAAGCTGTTTTAGGTTTGCAGTTTTGACTTCTAGGAGCAAGTATTTCCTAGAGCAAGCAGCTTAATTATTTTGCTTAGCCCGGTTTTATTTTAGCACCAAAAACTGGATAGCACGCTCTATCTCAGTATTGTTTAGCATTTGAACAGGAATTTATATTGGTTTCAGTATAATAATTGAAATCCAACCTCATAGGATTCTTGGGAAGATTAAATGAAATCATGTAGAAAAAGAGCTTAGTGCAGGGTTTGCTCAATGGAAGTAGTCATTAATTAGGGTGAGGTAGAAAATAACAAGAGCAGAATATGATAGACCAGGGTGACAAACTGTCCCGGTTTGTCTGGGAGTGGGTGGGTTTCCAGGGTGCAAAACTTTCTGTTTAAACACTGAGACAGTCCCTGGATGCAGGACTTTCAGCGCTAAAACCAGAAAAGTCCTGAGCAAACCAGGACTAGTTGGTCATCCTCATGTCAAGAGAGGACATTTTAATTGGGAATTTTTTTAAAGCATCAGAAATGTTGATGAGTAGAGTGCAGTAGCCTTTAGTGAGTAGGAAGTAAGTTTGCTGAGTAGCAGAGGCACTGCCCTTGAGTGAGCCTTTGTTGCAATCCTGCTTTGGAACCTTTGCTGAAGCTTCCGAGATAGCCCTCCGGAGGCCTCTCAGCTTCTCGCTGAGCCCCCTGCGTTGGGCAAAGGACCCCCAGAAGATGGCACTGCCTGGGCAGTCTGAGATCCTAAACCAACCAGAGTCACCCTTGGTGTGACAGAGCTTCACCTCTTTCTGTCGACTTAAAACAACTTGTTTGAAAGTTAGATGTTTTTCCCGTTCCTTCTTTTCCGCCAGATGTAGACCAACTCCACTTACTGAGCCTTTCTGTGCTAAGTGTTCAGAGCACACTGGCCCGTTTAACTCTCACCACTGTCCTGCAGGGAACACACGGTTACCTCCACATTACAGACCAGGAAATTACAGTTGAGAGGGGCGAAGGGACATGCAGAAGGTCATGAGGCTACGCGCCGGCAGGGGAGCTGGGATTCTAATCTGGATTTTTCAGGAGCTTAACAGAGGTCTTTCTTCTGAGCCTCTAAGTGTGGGCCCTCACCTGCTGGGTGACCAGCTCTCCCAGCTTGAGTCAACAGGACTTTCAAAGCACTATCTGAAGGTAAATAGGTCGGTATCATCTACCCTTCGGGTTTCTGAATGATTTTCCCTCTCTTGGGAGGATCAAGGAAATCCACACCTAATTGAGGCAGGGGCTCAGTTTTCTCCAGCCCGTCCTTTGCTTCCAGCCCGCTGGGGATCCTGGTCCCCTGGAGCTCCTGGTCCTGCAATTTGCAGGAGGGTCTCCAGCGCAGCAGGGAAGCTGGCTGGAGGCTCCAGTGGAGCAGTTAGCTCTGCGGCCAGGATTTGCAGGAACTCCTGAACTCCTGATGGAGAGCCAGCCCTGGGAGGGAAGTTTTACTCAAGTCAGACAAACACTCTTTCCCTGCCCCCTGCTCCCCAGGCATGCGGCCCCCTGCAAGGCCCTCACTACCCTGATCTTATCTCCTCCTGGGGAATTTTCCCACAAGGAGGCAGGAAAGGTCAGGGGTGTGCCCAGGGCCTCCCATCCTGCCCCCACTCGGAGGCCAGGCTCACCTCCTTCTGCTGCAGGGGGTCTTGGGGAGAGGCCCGAGCCCACAGGCATGCGCTTGCCTGCCCCTGTGTCCTAAGACGTGCCAGACAGTTGGGGGGCAGGGGGGAAGGGGGCGGTGTGGCGGCACCTGTCCTGCCAGAGAACTTCCCCTGCAAAAAAAGAGGTGATGGGTGATGGGGAAGTTTTATTAAGTTCCCCTTGAACAAGTTTGAAAATTGGCCCAACCTGGGTAAGGGGCACAGAGTCAGAAAGCCCCATCCCCCTAAATTACTGTCTCAGATGGCAACACATTTTCATAACTTGCACACCCTCTTCACTGTTTTTGCCATTTCTGTGTTCCACCTGTACCGTCATTTAATTTTTCCTAAAATCTATTACTTTATTCTTTTTGTTAATAGTTTTTAAAAGTAGCTATGTCATACGAGTAAATGTAAAGCCAGTATCTATACAAAGTCAGCATAAGCACACAGTGGAATAGGATGAAAACTCTTTAGTGGTGAGAGTGAACCTACAAGCACACCCAGTAAGTGGCTGCACCCAGGAAGTGCAGGGAAAGCAGCTGGATGCAGTGTGATTCCATCTATATGCCTGATGGCAAAACTAACCTAGGAGGGTAGGAGTCAGGAGAGGGTTACCCTTTGGGAAGGGGCGCTGGCGCGAAGGGGACTTCCGGGAGCTGGTAATTGTGTTTCTTGCTCTGGGTGCTGGTTTTACAGGGTATTCAGTTTGTGATAATTCACCCAGTTTAACTATTAGTGTAATCTCACTGAAGATGTTAAACTGTAGTCAAAAATAAGCTAAAAATAACCCCAGCCAACACCCTCGGTGCGTATTAATTCCAGCTAGAGAGCGCCGCGAATGGCGCTGAGGCTGCGGCTGCCCCTGCGTTGTTCAGAAGATGTATGACAAGTGCTGGAGAGGGGTCCACGGCCCGCGCTGAGGGGGCTTTCGGCTCCTCGTTACCAGAAGGTTTGGCAAGAATTGGAAAGGAAATGACTTTCTCATCGTGTGGTTCCAGGCTTTACTCAAGCACTTAAAAAAAAAACATTGACTTATTCCCAGCTCTGGTAAATGATTAAAACGCGATATGGCTGGAGAGGTGGGGGGACACTGAGTGTGCGGGATGGGGAGGCAGGTGGGCCTGTGAGTGGACGGGTGTATGGAGATGTGGGGGTGGTGGTGAAGATAGATGGTTGGGGGATGGGAGGACGGGCATGGGCAGGTGGGTGGTCGGAGGGTCGGGGCACCAGCAGCAGTCAGTGTGGAAGGCTTCCGGTCCGGGGAGGAGTGGGAAAGGAGCGGGCGTGGAGGCGCTCAGGAGCCGGGGATGGCCCTCAGCGAAGCACCGCCAAGTAGCTGACCCCAGGGCAGCCGCAGCCACGTGTGGCTCTGGGCTGCTAGTCAACCCCATCTCAGGTCTGGCCTAGAACGAGGACTGGCCCACGTTCCCGGGGCGAGGAGAGCCCGCGTAACGGACCCAGTTCCCCAGCCGGGTGCCCCCTCGCGGCCATAAATCACGCACCCGCACACACCCCTAGCGGCCATCCATCACACGCACACGCCGGCTCCTCCCGAGCCTCGGGCTCTTCCAGCTGGAAGGTCGCCTCTGCCCACCCTCGGCTTCAGCGGGAAGCCCCGTCTGAAGGAGGGGCTCGGGGTCCCCGGATGCCGTCCGAGCCCCGTCGCCCCCCCACACCCCCACCCAAGGGCCGAGCCGGGCCTTCCCGGGCGCCGCCCCCGCACCCACTTAGGCGGGCCTCCTCCCAGCTGGTTTAGTATTAGGCGTTAATGATTAAAGCGGGCTTCTCCATTAACCCCGCCGCGGGCCTTTGTCTCCAGGCGCTTCGGAGCCTCCTCCTTTGAAATGCCACATAAAAATGATAGATGCCCTTTTCCTCCCTCCCGGGATCGGCCGCCCCTTTATCCCTTTAAAGTCTGAGTCAGGGCGCGCCTTGTTTAAACACAGAAGCGCGAGGCCCAGCAGGGGCTCCGCGGAATCCGCGCCCGGAGGCTGCGGGACGTGGCCGACGCGGACGGCCCGCTGCGCGCGCGGAGCCCGGGAGGGGCCGACCCAGGCGCCCGGAAAGCCCCCCGTCGGCGGCACCGCGCCGGCGCCCACCCGCGAGCGGGCTGCGAGCTCGGGGCCCCATCTGGAGACCCAGGACGACCCGTCGCTTCGCCGAGACTCACGGCGATGGCCGCAGTAACGTCAACCCCCTGACTTCTTGGCCTGTCCGCGTGGCTCAGCGTTGTTGAGACGCCGATGAGCCCGGACCCGAGCTCCCCTGGTAAATCCCGAAGTGCTCTCCAGCTTCACCCCTTAAAGCCCCGTCCAGGGATGGCAGCGTCAGCATCACCAGGGAGCGCCTTAGAAATGCAGAGCTTCAGGCCTGCTGGGTCATAATCTGCATTTAATTAACCCCTTAGGTTCTGTCCTAAGCACTTACCATAATCGGCCTATTTAATCCTTACAACAGGCGGGCTGCAGCATTTCGTGGATGAGAAGACTGGGGTCCAGGGAAGTTTGGTGGCTTGTCAGAGATCACACACCCAGGCTGGCAAGGGCTCACCCACAAGCACCCAATCAGAAACCCCTTTTAAGCTAGCTGCTGTGTTCAGGTTGGGGACTGACCTTTAGCATAGCCAGGTGCCCTCTCGTGGCAGGTTAGTGGGCACCAGGCAAAGCTGGATCCGTGGGAAGAGTCCTCAGCCACGGAAAGACGTGCCTCTCGTCTGGCCCCTGGTATCTCCCCACCTTCGTCCACTGGAGATGCGCTAAACTCGGAGCTGGTTTAGCATTAGGCATTAATGATTCTGTCCAGGATTTAATCATGATTAAATCCCAGCTTTGGGAAGAAACATTCCCCACCCCCAGTCGTCTGTGGCTCCAGGAAAGGGTTAAGTTCGGGCTCAGTCGATACATAAATCTGTGTTTATCTGCTGCAAAGTAAGCTATTTAGTTCTCTGATTTACAATCCTCGGTTTTCATAAAAGTCAGTCATTCCCAGTGAAAGAATGTGGGTTAGATTTATAGGATCTGCGTTAGTCTTTAAAGCCCAGAGCCGGTCTATGACTCACCTTCCATAATGTTTTTGCTCTAGTCCAGAGATATTCATGTATAAAGGGAAAGATTCAGATCTTTGCCTTGAAAAATAAGACTTTGGGGGGAAACTAATTATAATGGCGTCAATTGTGCTACGCTTGTAAACTTGCCGTCAGCGGGCCCCCTGGAGCCTGTTTTCCAGGGGTTTTATTCCGCAGTAAAATGTGTTCTGGTTTGCAGCTTGGCATATAAGACCTCCACTGGTATGAGCGAATGCTTTTTCCTACCAAATTATTAGAAATAAACAGCCCACCAGTGGGAAGGCAGAAAAATTATAAGCAAGGAAAATAAATCTTGGAATGTTTGCATTTGGTGACTTTAATAAAAATGGTCATTTTTAGCCCAGCAGCCCAATGGGCTAAATGGAGCTGGCCTGGTATTTTTATTTTAATTTGAGTTTGTGCTTTGCCAGTGTGAATCGGGGTCAAGGCAAGACACCATGGAAAACAGCTTTGATGTATCCTTGAAAAATATTTTGCACTGTGACTTTATGGTATTTGTGTCCTTCTCTCTCCTCCCCACCCCCCAGCCTCCAGCTTGACAAACTGCATGTCTAACCCATGACCATCACACATAATAAAATATAGCCATCATCAACAATCCTCTTTCCAACTCCCTCCCCTCCTCCAGCGAAGTCAGAATTCACGGCAGAATGTCTTAAGATGTGAAATAAAAACACTGACCAAGATAACAGAAACCAGCCACTTAAACTTTCTCCAGAGCAAAGTCAAGGTGAGGGGCCCAAGTATAAGAGCTGGGGAGGGATGGAAGGTCATGCGAATTGGGCTGATAGCCAGTCCAAACAGAATTGGGTTAGAAGGCAACGGTCTGCAAGCTGGTTGAGAAATGGAGGGCAGGTTGAAAAGGATGGCAGAGAGCAATGAACCTAGAAGAAAGTCAACTCTCCTTCTCCCAATGAGCACGTAAGAAAGATGTGATTATACGTGCAATAGCTTTAGTTGAATCTCACGCAAGGGTTTGCTAGAGATTACGTATGGTAATGTGTAAGACTTGGAAATACCACCTCTTGGTTGGGGGCAGGAAATGTGTCCCCAGGACCTACAGGTGCTGGCCAAGAAGAAGAGGACAGAGATGAATGTACCTTGCCCTGGATTTTCTCCTAGACTAGTGAGGGAGCAGATGAGTCAACAGGGAATTTCACTGCAGTAAGGCAGTGGACACACAACAGTGTGTTGTATGGGTCGTTGGTGTTTCATACCCATCAGGTCTCTTCCTCATCTTCACCTACTGTACCTAAGGCATCATGAGAGGTAGGTCCTTTGGGCTCTCAAAGGTGAACAAAATGTGGTCACTTCCCCCACTGGGGTCAGTGGGACAAATAACTATATAGACCACTATGGTTTACCGTGTAGAGGAGATAGGGACAGAAAAAGAGAGATTATGTCTAATGTGGAAACCAGGTAGGCTTCAGGGAAGAGGTGGCGTTTCCATGGCTCTTGAAGACTCACATGGAGGTAAAGAATGAGGATAATACAAAGACGAAGAATGAATAAAAATATTTGGAAGTAGGAGGGTGTTGCTGGTTTTGGAAAGAGGAGGAATCTTCTGTGGGTGGTTCATGGGACATGCAAGAAGACTAAGAGTCTGGACTGGACTGGACTGGACTGGAAAGTGCTAGAAAGCTCGGTCAGATATAGACACTTGCATCCATGCAAGGAAATATGGACTTGAACTTATAAGTTGGGTGGGCCATGGGGTTGCTACCTTTATTTGTGGCTCCAGAGTATACACTCTGTCACAGCATTTTTCGCCCTGTGTTATAATTTCATGTTCTTCTCTCTCCTTTTGAATTGTAAGTCCCTGAGGGTCTTGTTCACTATTACAATTCTCACCACCCCCCAACATCATGCCAGTACATAACAGGTACTCAAGAAATATCAGATGCAGAGTGAATGAAATGTGCTTTTCAGTATCTTCACGCTAAGATGTTGCCCTGAAGGCTTGTAGCAGAGACAGATGGCTCAGAGCTGCACTTCAAGGAACTTGGACTTTGGGTCTGAGCGTAGACTGGAGCAGGGAGAACCAGGAAGCCAGGACCTGTTGGCAGAGAGCTGGAGGTTGTGGGCTGCCGGGAGTAGGAAATGGAAGGGATGAGAATGCGGAAGGCTAGGGAGGTTCGGAGCCAGAGTGAGCGGGAAACAGCAGTGCCACGGTCTCAGGTGGGAGAGTGGTTTGGAGATGATGATGAGTTGAACACAGTGAATGAATGAATAAATGAATGAATGAGTTCAGTTAGGGTTATGCTGTGTTCGAAGTGTGCTGTGACTTCTAGTAGAGGATTTGTAGCAGGCAGGTAGAAATTTTGCATGGAAACATCTACCCAGTGAGTTCCAAATGAGATAAGGCAAAGAGAAAGCCAAGGTCAGAGCCCTGGAGATTGCCTATTTTTAGAATCTGAAATTCTCTTTTCTAGGGTCTCCATCTTCTCTGCCTATTTTATTTGAAATAGCTTTGGACTCCCAGTGGGTCAGCCAATTTTCCTCTAACCTTGTGTCAATCTTAAAACCCCATAAATCGGGGGCCTCTCTAGGCATGTGAAGTGTACCCCGCTCTGGCACATTTGGAAATAGCCTGGCCGTCAGAAACCCTGAACTCTGTGTCAATTGTTATAAAAGCCCTGGGACAATGCACAGCCCCCCATCCCCCACCTCCCCCCTACCCCCGCTGCAGGCTGTTCCCTCTCCTCAGCTATGGTCTGCTGTGAAAGGGTCTAAATGCAAGTGTTTCCTGCTCAAGCACTCCTGCTGGGAGGGTCTAGCGACGACGATGGAATCGAGGGGCTGGCCCTCACAAACAAGGTGCAAGGAAATAGAAATGCAACAAAGGGGAAAGCAGACTTGGCCCAAAGGATAGAGCGTCTGCCTACCACATGGGAAGTCTGTGGTTCAAATCCCCGGCCTCCTTGACCCGTGTGGAGCTGGCCCACGCACAGTGCTGATGCATGCAAGGAGTGCCGTGCCACGCAAGGAGTGCCATGCCACACAGGGGTGTCCCCCGCGTAGGGGAGCCCCACACACAAGGAGTGCACCCATAAGGAGAGCCGCCCAGCGCGAAAGAAAGTGCAGCCTGCCCAAGAATGGTGCCGCACACACGGAGAGCTGACACATCAAGATGACGCAACAAAAAAGAAACAGATTCCCAGTGCCGCTGATAAGGATAGAAGCAGTCACAGAAGAATGCACAGTGAATGGACACAGAGAGCAGACAACTGGGGAGGGGAAGGGGAGAAAAAGAAATAAAAAAATAAATCTTAAAAAAAAATGCAACAAAGGGCAGAAGTGACAATGAGAGCAGGAAAATGGTAGCAAGGACAGAGTGAAGGGCAGGAGGTAGAAGTTATAAATTGGGGGAGATGGGCCTAAATTTGAGGCCTAGGAGGAAAGAGTATTTGGGAGAGTCTAAGTATGAGAATAAGGAAGGGGGGATGGTTGAGAAGGTCCTGTCTAGAAGAGCCTGTCAGGCTGGAGCCAGGTTTCCACATGGACAACTGGTTAAGGAGGATCCCGTGTTCTTGAGGGACCAAGAGTGAGTGAAGGTAGTTGGCTAAGGAGTCCCATTTAACTCAGGAGGCAAGTCCGAGATTTCTGTTGAACTGGACTCTGGGCCAGCAACTGCCTCCCAGCACTCACCCAGGCCCCACCACCAGCAAGAGTGTCTTTCCCTGGGCAGATGGCTTGAGCTCAGTTTGAGATGACTTGTCTCTCCCCCCAACCCCAAAGTAGAATACAGAACACTGTCTTCATGCCCCTAGGGGAGATATCAGAAGCGCCCTGAGTGACTTCAAGTATGTCCCGAAAGTTGCTGAGAAGCTTCTGGAATCTGTGGCATCAGATCACCTGCTCTGGTTTCCATGCCATGCTGTGGTCAGCAGAGGCTGCTAAGATGAACCGACCTTCCTTTGCAGAGGACCCCTTTGCATTTTCAGAGGATTACACACTTTTACAAGAAAGATTCTCCCAGGAGTAAATCACAGTTGCTCCCATAATGGGAATGATCTGTGGAAGTTTAGGGTGCAGCCTTAAAAGTGATGGTCTGGTGTCCCAGCAGGAGGCAGATGGCACGCCTAAACAAAGCAATTCAAAAAGGAACCGTTTACAGGGGTGTGGGCAGTGTTAAAGAAATCAGCGAGGGAGGGTACCATACCTGAGGTCAGGAAGGAGAGCTGGATGTGAAGTAAAGAAGAGCAAAGATAAACTGTGAACTGAGAGAATGACCTGGAACCTGAGCCTGTCTCCCATCCAGCCTCCACGTCATGGAGGAGCACAGGCACCTGGCAAGGGCTTGGAGAAGTGGAAGGAGGAGAGCTGGCAGTCGCTGGAGGATCCACAGACCCTCACGTGCCCCACAGCAGCAAACGGAGGCAGCAGAGCAGCAGCAGCATGTGTGAGCTGCCACAGGGCCCTGTCCCCACCGTCGGGGCATAAAATGGCTACTGTGCCACCTGCACCATCCGAATCTCTCACAGATATCTCTTGTGGCCAATCCTAACCCAGAACTATCCTGGAAAGGGAACCCTGGGGATGAGATTCCAGCCCAGTGGGGCTGAGATGTTTCGGGATCAGTGGTGTGGGAGGTCCCCTCCGTGCAGTGGGTACTATGTGTCAGGGGCTCTAGCGTCATTGCCTGGTTTCGTTTTATCACTGTGCCAGTTACCTGGCAGGAAATGGAGGCTCAGAAGGGTTAAATGCCTTCCTCAATCATGCAGCTACACCAGAGATAGACAAATCTCCAATAAGCACATGAAAAGATGTGCAACATTATTATCCATTAGGGAAATGCAAATCAAAACCACATTGAGATGCCTCTTCACGCCCACTACGATGGCTACAATAAAAAAGATGAACAATAACATGTGTCAGCGAGGATGTAGAGAAATTGGAAGCCTCATTCACCACTGGTGGGAACAAAGCCACATTGGAAAACAATCTGGCAGTTCCACAAAATGTTAAATATAGATTTACCATATGACCTAGCAATTACACTCCTAAGTATATACCCAAAACAAATAAATGCATATGGAGAAGGGGTGTGGCCCAGTCCTTTAGTGACTTCTTCACATGTACAAGGTACTGGGTTCAACCCTTGATCCCTCCTAAAGGAAAAAAAAGCATATGTCCACACGAAAACCTGTACATGAATGTTCTTAGTGATATTTTTATTAACAACAGCCAAAAAAAACAGAAACAGCCCAAATGTCCACCAACTGATGAAGGGATAAACAAAATGTAGTATATTCGTACAATGGAATATTATTGGGCCATAAAAAGGAAAGAGGTACTGATACATGTTACAACATGGATGAATCTGGAAAACATAATGCTGACTGAAAGAAAGCCAGTCACCAAAGGCCACATTTTATATAATTCTATTTATATGAAATGTCCAGAAAAATAGGCAAGTCCATAGAGACAAAGTAAATTAGTGGTTGCGTAGGGCTGGGGGAGTTTGAGGGCAAATGGAAAGTGACTGCTAAAGAATTTGGGGTTTCTTTTTGTGGTGATGAAAATGTTCTAAAATTGTGATGATGTTTTCACAACTCTGTGAATATGCTAGAAATCATTGTATCACACACATTATATGGGGGAATTGCATGATAGTTCTATCAAGCTGTTAAAAAAAAATCAGTCAGCTAGTAGAAGAAAAAGTGTAGAATTTAGCAACCTCTTTTCTGTCTCTGTAGTCTTGCTTTTCTCTCAGAAACTGTGAATCCCAAACTTCACTGGGCAGAAGAATCACCTGGGAGCTTGTCAAACACGCAGATTCCCTGGCCCACTTCCAGAGTCGGATTCAGTAGAGGTGGGTGGAGTTAAGGGATTCTGCCTGTGTAACATGTTCCCCAGGTCTCAGACCGTGCAGGTAGTCTGAGACCACACCTGGACAAACCCTGCCCCACCCCACCCCCATAGTAGGACTTCTGCATCACAAAGGCAAAAATGTGGGCTCTGGGGAGCTGACAAGATTAGAGCCAATTTTTCTTTAAAGAGTGGATTTTCTTCAGAAGATGGGTGGAAGGGAAGGAAGGAAGGAAGAGGTCAGAGGGAAGAGCATGAACTGGAGGTTGTCTTGGAAGGTGATTTGGTGGAGACTCCTCTGAGGGAGGGTGCCTCCAAGAGGAGAAGATTGTAACAAATGCCACACCAGTGCAGGGTGGTAATAATAGGGTGGCATCTGGGAGCTCTCTATTATATGCATGATTTTTTCTTCCTATAAACCACAACTTCTCTGATTAAAAAAAAAGGGGAGGAATGTATCAAGTCTGCAGAAATGACTGGAAAGAGGGGAAAGAGCAAATACTGAGTTTACTGCCTGCCTGAGGCTGCTAGGATGCCTTGCCTCATACTCAAGCGTAGTCCTCGAAAGGCAAATTCAGTGAACTTGAGGTAAGATCAGTTTTCTGGGCTTCTTTTTGAAGAACTAATCTGAACAAGCTTGGAAAGCACACAGTGGTGGAGGTTAAATTTCAATCTTTTTTTGTGCTGTTACATCTTTGTTCCCTTTACCTCTTCCTTGAAGTGGAAATGATTGATGCTTAAGTAACTTTAGCTATTGAGTAATGTTGATTCAGACTTCGGGGGGGAACAAGACAGGGCTTAACAATGAAGTGGACATTTTTTCTTTGAATGGCACAAGTTGAGCCTTTGAAAGTCAAGTGCATTCCCAATTGCCTGGTATAATAAAGAGAAAGAAGCCAGCAGGCGAAAGGTCTCCCGCGGATGATCAATGTACAAGTAGTTAAGTGGAGCTTAAATAGTCTCATGAAGCCACCTGAGCTGAAGTCTTTGGTTATAAATATTAACTGGGGTCTGGATTGTTTTGAGAATATTTTATGTCTTTTGGGGAGCCCTTTCAACCCAGGAACTCAAGGGCTTTGTAAATAAGCTTCTAAAGCTCCGAGGAGAGAGGCAAGTTACATTCCTGTATTCCATATACTCTCTAGATAACCCCAACCCCACCCCGCCCCCCGCCCAGAGGTAAATGGGGACTGGCAAGGAAAAGCAAGCCCTCCCAACCGCTGATGGTGATTCTCCAAGAGGAGTGCCCCAGGTACTACCCATGCCCCCTTGTAGGTATGGCACCCCCAGAGAAGCAGGTAGTTTTTTCCCCATCAATCAGTTCAGGCTGGCCATGTAATAGTGGCTACCAGGACTCAGAGCAATCCAAAACACACCCAAAGATTTGGCCTAGGACTGGGTGTTTAACCTTAAAATCTAAAAACATGCAAGCAAAAGCAGGGGAGAGTAATTACTTATTTCTCTCCATTTTGCTATGATAGTCTGACCGTTGAATTGGTGCGCTTTAAGCATAGGGATTGAAGATCCTTCTTCTGGGTAATAAGGGGAAATTATGATTTTCTGGGGGTGCAGGCCAGGGATCCATTGACAGGTGTTGGGAGCACTGAGGAAAGAGCCCTCTCCTTCCTTAGGGAGAAACCAAATCAAGCTAACACTCACAGGCTGAAGGGTGCTGATGTGGCAATGGCCTTCTAAATGAGCTGTAACTCCTGGCTGCTCATCCTTTTGCATCCTTCTGGTTTTTTTTTTTTTTTTTAAATTAAGATATAATTCACATACCATACAATTCATCTTTTAAAGTGTACAATTTAGTGGCATTTTGTTTAGTCACAAAATCAAGTAACTATCACCACTAATTCCAGAACATTTTCATCACCCCAAAAAGAAATCCTGTGTTCTTTTTAGCTCTCATCCCCTCATCCCTCCATCTCCTTCAGCCCTCCAGCAGATTACGCAATCATTAATCTAGTTTCTGACTCTGGATTTGTCTATTTTGATCTTTCATGTAAATGGAATCATATGCTGTATGGTCGTTTGTGACTGGCTTCTCTTACGCAGCAGAATGCTTTCAAACTTTCTCTATGTGTAGCATGAATGGGAACTCCATTCCTTTTCATGACTGAATAACCTGGCATTGTATGGATATATGGATCCCATTTTGTTTACCCATTCATCCGCTGATGAACTTTGAGTTGCTTCTGCTTTGGGGCTATTTTGAATGATGCCGGTATGTACACTGGTGAACATATCTGAGGATTTTTTATCCAGGGATTCTCAACTCTTTCCCTGCCAAAGCACCCAGATTCAAGGCATGAGAGATGCAAAGAAGTTCAGCTCCAAGGGCTCAATCTGATCAAGAAGATAAGAGAAAGGGAGGACACTTTGATTTACTGAGTACCTCCTATGCGCTAGATGACATACCTCAATATTGTGTGGTAATTTTTCCTTTTACAGATGAGAAGATGGAATCTTGGGGAGAAAAAGCAATTTGTTGAAGAATACATAGCTGCTTGACTCAGATTCTAGGGCAATTTCCCTGGCACCACACTACCATGTGACAGGACAGATGATAGGTCAAGAGTGGAACAATAGACTAGTTCTTCAGAGTCGCTGATTCTGAAGCTGGAAGATGCTTTATCCATCACTGTTTCTCTGACAGAGAAATTCAAGGCCAAGAGATGTCAAGTTTGTCAAAATCACACAGCTTGCTGGTGGCAGAGCTGGGGCTATAACCCACACCTCCATTAGGGAGGAAAGAGATCTGGATGTGCCTTGAGATGTCCAGGGGCTTCTGTACTGGTTGGAATTTTGCTGGATTTTGCTGCAGTAATAAAAACCTCCAAACTCTTTGGTTTACAGCAAGATCAATAGCTTCAATCTCAATTGAGAGTTGCAAGATGGCCACTGCACTTCTGCTCCACCTGTCTTCTCATGCTGGACTCAATATCCCATAGCTGGGATATTGTGTGCTATTGAATAAGGAAAAGCGCGAGGGACAGATCCAGGTCAAGATCCTGCTTCAACATGGCTTCCGTCATATGCCATTGGCCAAAGCAGCGGCAGTGGGGCAGACAAGTGTCTCCTGTAGTCACACTTCAATGAACTGGGATGTGTAGTTCCCCTTCATGGAAGGGAGTCGGTAGTGGGAACATGAATGCCATCAGCCACAGCTTCTAGAAGCAAAGAAGTCATGGCTTGCCATCTGTGAGCAGTGGCCTGCTGGTAAACATTCTTTCATTTAACAAATTCTTATTAAACACTCCCTAAATGCCACATATATTCTCCAAGGTACTGGTGAGCAAATGCAAATTTGCTTTTGTCCCCATGGAGTTTACAGTTGAGAGGGAAAATTAATTAAATTAAGACTAATTAAAGAAGAGCCAAAGCAATCAGAGAGAGGCTCCATTGGGATGCACACCTCCCACGTGGCAGCAGGGGTTTAGCTGCGGCATATTCTGAACCAGTAGCTATGTGCCCATGAATATGTGCAGAAATAACAACCCCACAGGTGGGTGGGAGGCACCCCGGGCTTTGTGAAGGGGAGGGGGAAAGGACCGATGGCAGGAGGACTGAGATCGGTGATGATCCCAAGAGGTGGCTACTAGATATTTGAATGACAAGGAGGCAGGGGTTAAAAGACCGTTATTTCACCTTTACTCTCTGGAGCTGCCTGCGTTTGGCTAGGTGTCAGTTTTCTTATCTGCCAAATGGGTCTAACCAACTCATGGACTCATGTGGCTATTGTCTGGATGTAGTGGGGAAAAAAATCCACCCCCACCCCCCCGGAAGATGTCCATGTCCTAATCCCTGGAATTTGTGCCTATGTTGCCTTACCTGGCAACAGGGACTTTACAGATGTGGCTAAACTAAGGACCTTAAAATGGGGAGATTATCCTGGATAATGTCATCACAATGATCTTCATAAGGGAAAGCGAGGCAGGAGGGCCAGACTCAGGGAAGGAAGCATGAGTAGAGGTGAAGTGGTGCAGGGCCACGAGCCAAGGAATACGGGCCGCCTCTAGAAGCGCACGGAGGGCCCCAGGAGGCACGGCCCTGCCAGCACCTCGATTTTAGGACTTCTGACCTCCGGCTGCATAAGGTAAGAAACTGGCATTATTTTTAAGCTGCTAAGTTTAGCGTGATTTGTTACGCCAGCAGTAAAACTATTATACAGGGTAAAACAAGGCACTTGATGGGCCGGCTCTTGGAAAAGCGGCAAGCGCTGCTCAGTGTGAACTTGACACGTTCCTGCTGCTCAGGGAGGCATGGGGCTGGGGTGGGTGCTGAGCCGACAGCTTATCGCTGTCACACTTTCCTCCCTTCTTATCCCTGGCCCTCTTACAGTGACAAGATTCCCGAAAGGCCACATGCTAAGGGGCATCCCCTACCCCCACCGGGACATACACCGCCTCCCCAGCAGAGGGGGCACCGCCTGGCAGAAACAAAGATCCCCACCCCCTTTCCTCCAGCTCTGGCGCCTTCCACCCAGGCGGGGCATCCCACAACCCTGGTTTCACACTTCCATCCCCTGGAGAGCTGTAAAAATATCGGAGGGAACAGGCTGCACCCCCAGGCATTCTGATCTGCTCCATCTGGGGTGTGGCCCAGGCACCAGCATTTTTTAAACACTCCCCCAGGAGCTTCCCATGTGCAGCCAGGGCTGGGAGCCGCTGGCCCCAACGCTCATCTTGGGAGAGTCGACCCGCGCCTCGCTGACGGCGGGCGACGCTGGTGTCCAATTTCTCCCAGCCCCTGCAGCCTGGCTGGCGTCAGTCTTACCCACTAAGCCGACTCCTCCCAGACGGGCAGGCCGAACCATAAATTTTAATTTGAAACTTTTCCTTTTTATTATTTTCAAATGCTTGAGGACCTAAACGGTATGGAGAAGCTTTTCTCACTCGGGGACCTGCAGAGCTTTTCTGCACATTTCCCTGCAAGGGCGCGATGCATGGCAGCAGCCCGGGGCCTGACCCGTCCCCCACCCCCACTCCCACTACTAACCCAGCTATTCCCTGCATCCATGGAGGCTGCTCTAGCCAAGGGCTAGACTGCGCCCTGGTAAACTCTTCGTGCAGCGGCTCCTCCAGGGCCAAATGGAATGACAATCCCGGTAATCGGGGCTAATGTCAGTGCTGACATGCACAGGCACAACTCCCCCTGCGCGGGCCGCCTCCCCGCGCCAACACGAGTAACTTGTGGCAGCAGGAATTACTGCCGCCCGCGTCTGCGGGAGCTCACCTGCCCGCCAGGGTGGTTGGATTTTTCCTCGACGCCTAGTGCTGGGCACCTGAGAGTGGCTGAACCCTTTTCTGGCCGCCGAGATGGAGAAACCTGAGCCACGGACTGGCTTAACCCGGGGAGGAGTCCTGGTTTTGTTCCTGCCCTGTCTCCCATGGCAGAGCACAGAATGGCAGGGCCCACCCTGCAGGCCATGCTGGCCCCAGGGCCTCGTGGTCAGCGGTAGAGGTGGGATTCGGGGGAATCTGGGGTGGGGCCTAAGAGGCTGCTTTCCACGGGGGTGCCAGCCCTGCCAGCCTGTGGCTCACCGCGTGAGCAGCCAGTCCTGGGGGTTCTGCCTGGCTCTGGGTCTAAGGCCAAACCTAACTGGAGCGTTATTGGAAACATCCTGGCTTAGAGCCAGAAAAGCTCATCAAGTGAGTCAAGGCATGACCTGAACATGGCTGTGGCCGACAAATACAGAAGCTGTTGCTGAAAAATAAAAACAGCCTCCCTTTCCCCTTCCCTCTCCATCTGCTGCACCCAAACCAGACAACGTCCCTTGCTGGATTCCTTCTGGCTGTCCCTATAGACGAGGAGACACCCTCCCGATTCTCAGTATAGCACGCAGAGCCGCAGAGCCGCTTGCGGTGGCCTCCTGCCCCAGTGTCCCAGTCTCCGCCCCCTCAACTCCCCACCCCCTTTCAGGCCCAGGCCCAAGGACACCCCAGGCCTCTTTGGAAAGCCAGCTGGGCAGGTGCCACTGCTGTGGGGTCTCCTCCCCCAGAATTCATCCCAGAGCCCTCCAGCTCCCAGCCTGTGCTGCGGCTTCCCCTGTTGTACTAGAACTGCCTCCAAGGGCCCCAAAATCAGAAGCTGCCAGGCACAAGGTGGACATGCAGTCAATGGCCATTTAAAATATAAATACAGCAAGTATCTATTCGATCTTGCTTTGCAGGGAGTAAGGAAGTAAATCTTTCTCTAACAATTCAGCATACATGTAGCAACGAGCAGAGCCCAGGAGGCACAGAGGATGCTTCTGAGCCAAGGAGAGCAAGCGGGGCAGAGAAGTATTGCTCTCACAGAGGAAGTTATCGCTTTCACTCCAACACTCCCCCGCAATCCTCTCTCCTTAACAATCAAGCCCTATTTCTGTAGCACAGGCCTCCCTTGCATGGGCCACGGCCATGAACCTGACAGGTGTGCAGTGATGAGCGATTGTGGAGGGTACTGGAGCCAGGGGGCAGGGCCAGGGCCACCCTCCGAGATCATGGGGTTGCAGGGCCCATGCGAGGTCTCGGGGCTCTGGAACGGGACAGATCTGTGTTTCTTCCATCTCTGTGGATTTCTTCGGAGGGGTGGGGGTGGGTCTAGGTTGAGAGGTTTGTGGGCCCCGAACACTCACTTTTGGGAAACCCACTCCCCATCATATCAAACAGATTAAAATACCTCCCTGGCTAACATTCAAACACATTTTTATGCAACTGTGCAGGAAAAAGAGCGACAGTCGACTTTGAGACATAATATTAGGTATTTTAGACACTAAATTCAACATGTGGTCAATTTTTCCCCACTCCTCTCTCTGAGGGAGGGGGTTTTGCTTAAACCCTTCTCTGGGTCCTTTTGTCCTGAGTGAATGCGGAGCCTCAGGTCCACTCTCTCCTGCCGGGGGGGGGGGGGGGGGGGCAGTGGGGACGAGGAGGAGGGAGGCGTCACTTCTCCTTTCTCCTTTCTTGTCTTGGCCAGGCGTCAGTGTCCAGCTAATGGCCTCTCTTCTGCCTGCAAGTCTCTTCCTCTTAGCTTCTTCCTTTCCAGGAAAGAGGACATTGGCTTCCCTTTGGGGTAGAGTAATTGACCTCAAGCTGGGAGCCCAATGACAGCCCCAAACCTTAACACCAGGAAGCCCCAAGGACCAAGAGATCAACTTAGGGTTTGCACTTTTCCTTGAGAGGGGTCCTCCAGGTGTGATTGTGCAGTTCCTTCTTTGCCGTGTTGCACAAACGCAAAGCCCCTCTGAGACCCCTGGCCTGGGTTTCCTGGAAACTCCATCCATCCAGTGTGGCTCTTGCCACCCCCTAGTTGGTAGCCCCAGAGTGTGGGAACGGCCCCTTTAGCCGCAGGTGTCTTCAGGCGCCCCAGGAAACACACCTGCAGCTTGCAGCCTCCTGACCTGGGCTGGGCCGAGCAGGTGCACGCTGCTCTAGCCACTCGCCACTCCACATTCCATGGGGCGCCTCACCTCCGGGCCGGCCCAGACAAGCAGCTGCCCCCAGCCAGCTCCGGATGCACGAGCAGGCAGGTGAGCGGCGCTCCAGCCTCTGGTTCTCCTTGGCTGGGCCTTCATTGCAGCCTGGGTGTGGGTGTCAGGAGGGACCAAGGCGGACACACTAACAAGGCGAGAGACTCTTGCTCTGAATTCCTTGGCCGTCAGGTCTGCTGCATTGAGCGTGAGGCCGAGAAGAGAGATGGTGCAGGGATGGAAAGCGAATTAAGCTGTAAGCATCCCGAGAGCCCCAGTTCATTTGTAATTATGCTCTCTGATCTCAGAATTGCCTCGGGCACTCTGGGAGAGCCGGGAGGAAAGGGGGAGCAGATGATTGAGAAGTTGATCCTGGCCCTTCGAATGGATTTTCAGGAAACTGACATTTACACCATTCTCGGAGAATCAGCCTCCCTGAAAAGAACCATAAACCGTGCCCAATTCTGCCACATGATCCCACAAGCTCCAATAGGCCAGCCCCAGGGTGTACTGACTTCTTTGTAGGTCAGGGGGCTCCCTGCTGTGTGATTTCAGAAGGTCTCCCCTGCCCCTACCCACAAAAGTTCCTCCCCGGCTAAACTCATTGATGCTGAAGTTCCTAGCCCCTAGCTCCTGCTCTGGAACCACAGCAATCCAAACAACTGGGCTTTGCCTTCACGGACCCTCTGGCCTCAGTGGGAAGGAGGCTGGCTCGATCTTTAAGACTGGGTCTAATTGCTCTATACCTAACCTGTATTTTTCTAGCAATCAACAAAAAAATAAAAATAAAAATCTAAATTTTAGAACGAGTGTTTCAAATGGGTACACTGAGGCCCAGGAGGGTTTACTAGCTTTTTCAATGTCACAGAGCTAGGATGTGGCTGAGCGGGACGTATGCCCCCATCCTCTGGCCTCAAATCTGTGGGACTCTGTCATTCCTAAGTAGCAGAATAAAAGGAGCTGGGAAGCTGAGGGTTTCTCCAAGCATAGTAGAGGGTGGCGTGGTACTGAGAGGAAGCCACGCAGAGAGGGTGGCTGGAGCCTTGGACGCAGCTCCCATTATCACCTTTGGTGATTTTTTAATTTGTTGGCTGTTAGAAAAATCCAGGTTGGGGAGAGAGCAATGCTCTAAGGGATAAATTACAAGCAGAAACGCTCACACGATGAGCTTCCATCTGTTAAGCTCATCCGGCTGCAGTCATGGACAGGCCTGCACACAATTGACTGCAGCGGGAGGAGGGCACGCTCTCCAGTGCAAGCTCTAAGCAAGAATCCGTTCCCCCAGGCGGCCCCTGCGTAAATACACAGCAGCAGCTCATCCTTGTTCCCGCTTTGAAGGAAACCAGATAATACTGGGCTCGCTCAGTTTTAGGCCCAGAGGTTATTTCTTTTAAAAACAAAGAGGGAGACAGACAAATTCCTGCCTGAATCCCATAGCCCTGTCCCTGCGGCCAAGCCCCAGGAATGTGGCCCTGGCGGGAAAGGCTCAGACTTCAGCACTTTTCTGGGCAGTGGGGAATTGGGCAAGAGCCTCTGCCTTGACTGCAGTTCCCCGAGTGCAGTCCATCGCTCCCAGAGTGCCCGGCTCTGGAGGGAGTCGTCCCCCAGCCTTGGGCCCGGAGCTCTCGGAATCTCAGCCTCCGAATCTGGGGAATGGGGGCACTGGACTAGGCGATCTCGAGGCTTCGTCTGTTTTTATTATAAATGATAAAACATAAACAATTATTGATTATATTTCATGGAATTCTAATAAAAATTCAAGAATTGAAAGCCCTGTGACTGACATACAGTAAACATCTCCAAAATGTTCATTATGAAAATAACACATTTCTAATTATAAAGATAGCTCCCTCATTGTAAACAAATTTAGAAAATATGGAAAAGTACAGACAAAATTATAGTCACCTATAATCCAGACGCCCAGACATGGTACCTTATTGACATATATCCTTCCAGACTTTTTTCTATACATAAACTCACCTATAAACTTGACTGCCTCTTATCATATTCATAAATGAAACATTGATTTACAGAAATGGGACCATGGTGCGTATCATTTGACTTTATTTTTCATTTTACAACATTTCATGAGCTTTTCATACCAAAATGTATTCATCTAACTCATTTTTTAAATGACTGCATAGTATTCCATTGCGTTACAAACAACTCTTCAATGAGCATCCTTATACCTTAATAGTCGTTGGCCTGATGGTTTTCTCTGGATAATTCTTACCAAGTTGAACAATCAGAGTCAAAGAATTTGGGTATACGTGGCCCAGCCCCCTCTAGAGTGAGCCCACCAGTTTCCATCCTCAGTCTTTCCTAGCATAGCAATCCACACATGTGTCATGGGCACCAGACTTTTAGACTCCAAAAGTCTTAGAGCATGGACCTTCCATATTCATGCACACCCTTTCCATAAAGTGTGTATGGCAAATACAGTTCAAATATATCATCTTTTAATGTTTAGTGTCCTTGGTACACAGTAAGCACTCAGTAAATACAGTGTGTTGACAAGTGAAAGAAAAGTCAGAGTTGTCATACAATTTGGACCGCCATTTGACATAATGACTTTCTCTATTTCCTCAGTTTTTAACCGTTGCCTTTGGCTGGAGTCTCATGGGCACGAACACCCAGTTTACATGTCCCTGTATGGAAAAACAAACTCTTAGTGACACCCTTGACTTTTCACCCCGCTCTTAATCTGAAGGCCATCAATTCTGCATTGAGAAAGCGGTGACGTAGAATGGGTGATTGTTTTTCCCAAGCTAAAAAGTAAGAAACAAGGATATTATCTGATTCATAAATGTATTTATGTGGAAAAACTTGCAGAATGATATTTTGTGATGTGAAAATAAAACCAAACTTTCAGCATCCATAAATAAAATTGCATTAGAACACAGCCATGCCCCTTTGTATAGATGTGTCTGACTGTGCTCACGTGACTACCGTAGAGTCTAATAGTTGCTATAACCTACAAAACCCAAAATATTTATTTTCTGACCCTTCACAGGAAAAATTCACCATCCCCTGGCTTGGAGGTATGAGAGGATATTTGACTACAATGTACTTTTAAGTGTGCATGCTTGCATATAAAAAAAAATGGCTTTTGTTTAGAGTAGCAAGTCTCAAACTATTTGGTCTCAGAAACCCTTTACAATCTTGAAAATCATTGAGGACCCCAAAAAACTTTGTTCATGTAATTGCTTCTGCACTCACTGTGTTGATATTATACATCACATAGCCTCTGGAGAATTCTGCCATACACTGATGAGGAAGTGAGAGTGAAAAAGACAAATAACACCCTGGTATTATTATGAAAATAGTTTTGACCTAGCCAACCCTCTGAAAGTTTCTTGGTGTGCCCCAGGGCTCACACTTTGAGAACCGCTGGTTTAGACAGCCACAGGGGCAGTATATATGTCAATATTTTCAGGGAGAAGTCTCTATGAGAGAGTTGCCTGGGCTGGGCCAACAAGGGCCCCTGTTTTCCTCCATCCCAGCGCGCCACATAGCTGGCTGACGGCGAGCACCTAGCAACTCGTAGCTGCGCCCTCTCGACGTACGACCTCCATGATTACCATGGAAGGAGAAGAGCACACTTGGGGATCCCACCCCCACTTTCTCCCGGAAGTAACACGTATCAACTCAGAAGTGATATATATCACTTCCTCACTTAGTCCATTGGCCAGTACTAGTCCCATGGCCCCACCTCTCTGCATTGGGGCTGGGAAATATGGGGTGCATGTGACATTTGGTGAGCAGAAATGTCTCTGTCGTCCCATGTAGGAACCGCATCTCTACAACCATGATTCCTACTGAAAAAGTTTCTGACTCTCTCCTTAGTCTTTGGCAATGAGAAGGGGCAGGAGCAGGGAGATTTCTAAGCCTCATCATGGAGAAAACACAGGTAGGTGTCTTCCAGGTGCATCTCTGTCTAGTACTGAATAGCCTAGGCTCTTGATAAATATTTGATTCTGGATGAGTAATCAGTCAAGCAGGGCCTGAGAACTAAAAAAGGACACTTGTGGCCTAAACAGAAATGAGCCGATTGGTCCATCCGGGTCTGCCTTGGGGGCCATGAAGAAACCTGGAGTGGCATCTGTGGCTCCCACCTGCCCTTAAGCTCCCCACCAAACAAAGGTGAAAGAAAAGAAGGGCACAGATTTCTGGAGTTTGAAAAGAGAGGAGCTCAAAAGTATATATCGAGGAAAACGTACATTTTTATGTATGAACTGAGTCTTCATGTCTAAAAGCATTGGGGAAGCGGACTTGGCCCAGGGGTTAGGGCATCTGCCTACCACATGGGAGGTCCACAGTTCAAACCCCGGGCCTCCTTGACCCGTGTGGAGCTGGCCCATCGCAGTGCTGATGTGAGTAGGGAGTGTCGTGCCTGCGTAGGAGAGCCCCACATGCAAGGAGTGCGCCCTGTAAGGAGAGCCACCCAGCGCAAAAGGAAGTGCAGCCTGCCCAAGAATGGGGCCGCACACACGGAGAGCTGACACAGCAAGATGACACAACAAAAAAAACACCGATTCCCGGTGCCGCTGATAAGAATAGAAGCGGTCACAGAAGAACACTCAGCGAATGGACACAGAGAGCAGAGAACAGGGGGAGTGGGGGAGGGGAGAAATAAATAAAAAAATAAATCTTAAATAAATAAATAAATAAATAAAGCATTGGAATTTCTTTAAGATGTTTTGAAGAGGAGGGATCGCCTTCTCTCTTTTGCAGTTGGCTAGGTCCAACTAAAACCTCGACACCTGGATGAACCAGAGGCGAGGCTGGCTTTTGCTCGGGACACTGCATCAGTCAGCCACCCCAGTCATTGCTTTGTTCCTATCATCTGCCTGTTACAATGCTGAGTACTTTGGTGGTTACAGAAGAAAAGTGCAATTGGGGCTAGAAGGCACTGAAACAGGTTTTATAGTAAAACGTGCCAGTTTTTTAACAGGTAGCTTTGGGGGATTGAATCATGTTCCCCACAAAAGATAGGTTCAGGTCCTAACCCTCATTCCTGCGGGTGTGGACCCATTTGTAAAAAGGATCTTTGGATGTTATTAGACAAGGTGAGGCCACACTTAACTGGGCGGGCCTTAATCCATTTTGACTGGAGTCCTCATACGCAAGGACTATGTGAACACAGAAGTAGAAACCAGAGGAGGGGACAGAAAGAGACAGAGTGCAACACAACAGAGGCAGAGACTGTGCCACCGTCAGAATGCTACAGACTTTGGAGAAAACAAGGACTGCTGATATCTTGGATGTATTGGACTTTCAGCCTCCAAAACTGAAATAATAGACTGTTGTTCAACCTGCTGATTCTGTGGTGTTTGTCCTAGCAGCCCTGGCAAATGAGGACAGTAGACCAGCTGGCCGTTCCTTTCAAAGTAGTCCCCTCAGAAGGCCCTGCCCTTATCTGAGATGTGGCTAGGAAAGGCTGTGCCATCCCCTTGACACGTGAAAGCTGGCCCTGTTTCTATTATGATGCCTTCTTTTCTTGCACTATTGTTATCAAGCAGAGTCATCGGCCTTGTTTACTGGGCTTGGCTCTCAATACCTTTAGTCTATGGGAAGCGGACTTGGCCCAGTGGTTAGGGCGTCCACCTACCACCCGGGAGGTCCGTGGTTCAAACCCTGGGCCTCCTTGACCCGTGTGGAGCTGGCCCATGCGCAGTGCTGATGCGCACAAGGAGTGCCCTGCCACACAGGGGTGTCCCCGCGCTGGGGAGCTGCATGCACAAGGAGTGCACCCCGTAAGGAGAGCCGCCCAGCGCAAAAGAAAGTGCAGCCTGCCCAGGAATGATGCCACACACATGGAGAGCTGACACAGCAAGATGATGCAACAAAAAGAAACACAGATTCCCATGCCACTGACAACAACAGAAGCAGACAAAGAAGAACATGCAGCAAATAGACACAGAGAACAGACAACTGGGGCAGAGGGGGAAGGGGAGAGAAATAAATAAATAAATCTTTAAAAAAAATACCTTTAGTCTATTCTTGGAAATCAAATATATGCAGAGAAAGAGTAGCCATACCCACCGGCTATCCAGAAAAATGTGCTGTAGCCTCTGAAGGTGAATCTCAGAGTATATTTTAAAGCCCTGTGGGGAATTTGTTTTGGAAACAAAAATAATATCTCTCATACTACATGTTTTTCTGGAAATGTGCTACTCCCTCATCAAGAGATAGAGTCTAATTCCCTTCCCCTTGAAACTGGGTGGGGTTCTGATTCACTTGTAACCAACATAATGTGATGGAAGTGATGCTAGGTCATAAAAGGTGATTCAGCTTCTGCCATGTGAACTGAGCAGTCTTGCTGGAGTCAAGCACCCCAAATGCTCGGAAGCCTCCATACTGTGAGGATGCCCAAACCTTCCCACATGACCACAAAGAGTGAGCGATGCTCAGCCAGCTGCACCTAGTTTTTGCCTATTCCTGTGGTGTCAATAGTCCTGCCTTGGCCAATTCAGGCTACAACAGAGTGGGGAAGAGATGAACATAATTGGCTCGTGAGCAGTATGAGCTGAGCACAGCACACACCTGTCCACAGCAATAGAGCAAACCCTAAAAGAGGACAGCTCTGAAGGGCAGACTGAGCCCCCTAGGGTGTTTTAAAATTGCTTCTGCGTTTGCTGCCATGGAGCCCAGAGCCAGGGAGCACCGGCATTTGTGGACCATATCTGTGCTTAGCTTTGGGCCAAGGTAGAGAACGAGATCCTTCTGGCTTCATGACAGGCAAAATGAGGATAGAAACCGCTAACCAACACTGACGCTCCTAATTTGACAGTATCTTCCCATGACACGGAAAAACACAGTGGTGCGAGGCCTCTGTCTTCTGAGAGGTAAACCTGCAGGTGACTGTGGGCAAGTTAGGCAATGGTGCTTTGGGGTTTTGAAGACCCTCCTCCCTAGCTAGACTGAAAAGACCTACCCCAGGAGACTCGACTAGTGCAGAACCAGCTTACCTACAGGAAGCCCGTGGGAGCACTGAGTCTGCTCTGTCAGAACATGGCCACGTTTCCAGGGAGAGGTCGAGCTCACCTGCCCACCATCTGGGGAAACATCTGTCCCCACCAACCTGCCATGGGGTCTGCATGAGGGGATCAGCAACTGGTTTTCTATCAGGAAGTAATATTTTATTGTGCAAAATATGAACACTAAAAAGAAAAAAGGAAAATTACACCCATTCCCACTAACCAATGGGGAACTTTTGGTTTGGTCTTTTGGAATGTACAGTATGTATAGGTTTTGCATCATAGATCTTTAACTTAGCCTTATATCATGGTCATGTCCCCATATCTTTAAATCTTCTCCATATCTTTAAATCTTCTGCATAATATTCCATTATTTGGATAATAACTGTTATAATTGCTGGATATATAAGCTGTCTCCCATAATGTTTCAGTATTCCAAAAATAGACAACCTTGTTGTATTAGTCAGGGTTCTGTAGGGAACAGAATCAACAGGAGATATCTGTCAATAGTATGAGGTTTTACAAGATTCTCTCACATGACCGTGGGGATGCACAGGTCCAGGTTCTGTAGGCAGGCTGCAAACCAGGGGCTCTGATGAATGTCCAATGAAGGTCCTTGATGAGTTTCTGGGAGACGTTGGCTGTCCAAAGACAAGCTGGGAAATTCTCTCTGAATGCTGAAATCACTTCCCCTTTTAAGGCATTCAATTGATTGGATAAAGTGTCACTCGTTGCTCATGGCAACCTCCCTAGTTGATCATAGATATAATCAGCCACCTATGCAGTAGATTCACTGCTGACTAAAGCCCATAAATGTCCTTGTATTACAATTAGCCCAGTGCTTGCTTGACCAAACAACTGGGCACAATTACCTGGCTGAGTTGACACATTAGCCTAACCATCACATTTGTAAATAAATCTTTGTGTGGTCTCGGACTGTAATGCATTTGTAGAAATAGGAAAGTTTAATGAAAAGGTGTGTCCATTTTTAAGGCTCTTGGTTAATGTTTTTAAACTGTTTCACGCTGAAAGTTTCTATGAATGTGAACTCCCACCAGCAATGTTTAAGAGTATATGTCTTACCACCACACCATGGAGCCTAGAGTGATTACAACTGAAAATGGGAGGATTGCATCCAGCATCCAGGTGGAATCTGAGCCTCCTCTTGACATAAAGGTGCAATGGACACAACCAATCCAGTGTCCACATAGAAGAGGTGGCATTGGATTGGGAAAAGTGGACATAATGGACAAAGGGTATGGGGAAAGGCAGGAAGAGATGAGAGGTGGAGGCGTCTTCGGGACATGGAGCTGCCCTGGATGGTGCTTCAGAGGTAATCACCGGACATTGTAAATCCTCACAGGGCCTACATGATGGAATAGAGGAGAGTATGGGCCATGATGTGAACCAATGTATATGAGGTGCAGAGGTGCCCAAAGATGTACTTACCAAAACCAATGGATGTGTCATGATGATGGGAACGAGTGTTGTTGGGGGGGGGGAGAGGGGCGGTGGGGGGGTGGGGTTGAATGGGACCTCACATATATATTTTTAATGTAATATTATTACAAAGTCAATAAAAAATAAAAAAATTAAAAAAAAAAAAAAAAAAAAAGAGTATATGTCTTGGGAAACAGATATGGCTCAACCAATTGGTCTCCCATCTACCATATAGGAGGTCCAGGGTTCAATGCCTAGGGCCTCCTGGTGAGGGCAAGCTGGCCCACGCAGCGAGCCAGCCCACGTGGAGTGCCGGCTCTTGCTGGAATGCTGCCCCGTGCAGGAGTGCCCCCCTGCGTGGGAATGCTGCCCAGCATGGAAAAACCACCCTGCACAGAAGCGCTGGCCAACACAGAGAGCTGGCGCAGCAAGATGACGCAACAAGAGACACAGAGGCGAGAAAATAAGAAGATGTAGCAGAACAAGGAGTTGAGGTGATGCAAGAGAGTAATCGCCTCTGTCCCACTCCAGAAGGTTCCAGGATCCATTCCCGGAGCTGCCTAATGAGAATACAAAGAGACACAGAAGAACACACAGTGAATGGACACAGAGTACAGACAATGGGGGGAGCCAGGGGGAGAGAGAAATAAAGAAAACAAAATCTTTTTTTTAAAAAAAAGAGTATACGACTTACCAAACACCCTATAGGAAAACATGATAGGAAATGTGGGTTTTCATTATCGGTTTAACTTATATTAACAGATTTGAATCTTGTTCATATGTTTATCGAACATTTGTATTTTTTATTTACTCATGTTCTTTTGTCCATTTTTGTATTGTAGTTTTAGTGCTTTTCTCACTGTTTATGCAATAACCTTTCACATAAAAATAAGGTGAATTATTTCCTAGCGTTACTGATAGGCAGAAGTTTTAATGTTTCTGTAGTCAAACCCAAAAATATTTTGCTTTTCAACTTATTTCTAAACTTTTTTATCTACAAAGTCCTCTAAAGAGCTGAAATTTACCTGCTCTATTTTTATGTGCTTTTTTTTCCCATATAACTCTTAGGTGCATGTGGAATTTATTTTGGTATATGGGGTGAGTGAGGGATTCTCTTTAATATTTCCCACATGGTTTGCCTAGCATCCTTTATTGACTAATCTCCCTTTCCACACACCTCTTAACCATGGACTAATTTTTTATCTTTATTATCTCTATTAGGTCTGTGCTTCATTCTGTTACCTTGATTCACCTGTTGATGGTTTGCTTTGGCTATTGAAGTTTTATAGTATCTTTTTTCCCCTTTTTCCCACCCAACAATATAACACTTTTAACATACTTCTTTCTCAAAATATTCTGGGCTAAGCCAAGCTGCCAGAATATTCTTGAAAGGAACATTCTGGGCTTCTGCAGGTCAAGCTTGTACATAACTCTTCTTCGCCTGAGCAGGCAACACTGTTCCATGCTAGTCAGGTTTATAGGATTCCCCCCCAGAAAAATGCTCTTTTGCTTTTTCCCTGTTCATACTGGCCTTTGTCTTCAGAACAGAGAAGCAAAACAAGGGAAGAGTGAAGAAAAAGCATGGGCCTTAGCCGGGCCACTGTGACAGGGAGTTAATTTGTGGGGTCGCTCTTCTTGTTAAGAGAATCATTTGCTATTGGCTAGAAAGCAATAGCAGGGAAGCGGATTTGGCCCAATGGATAGGGCATCCGCCTACCACATGGGAGGTCCAAGGTTCAAACCCTGTGCCTCCTGACCCATGTGGAGCTGGCCCATGTGCAGTGCTGATGCATGCAAGGAGTGCCCTGCCACACAGGGGTGTCCCCCACATAGGGGAGCCCCACGTGCAAGGAGCGCACCCCGTAAGGAGAGCTGCCCAGTGCAAAAAAAGTGCAGCCTACCCATGAGTGGTGCCGCACACATGGAGAGCTGACGCAGCAAGATGATGGAACAAAGAGAGACACAGATTCTGGGAGATGCTGACAAGAATACAAGCGGATACCGAAGAACACACAACGAAAGGACACAGAGAGCAGATAATGGGGGGGGGGGGGTGGCGCAGGGAAGGGGAAAGAAATGAATAAAAAATAAATCTTTAAAAAGAAAAGAAAAGAAAAGAAAAGAAAGCAATAGCACACACTTAGCTATGCCTTCACTGCACCCTGATAGCGGGGCACCTGTAAATGAGACTAGCAGCTGCTCAATAAAGACCATTCAGCAGAACATGGGTTCCACTTGTAACTTTATCGCTAAATTGTCTTGGGTGTGCTGCTACCACTCCCTGGAATTCTGTCACACCATTGGCAAAGCTCCCAGATTGGACACCCCTCCAGCTCTACCACTGGGCAACTGGTTGCAGGCAGTCCTATCCAAAAGTTGCAGAGAAGTCTTTTTTTTTTTTTTTTGCTGTTTTATTTTTTTTTTGCAGAGAAGTTTTCAAACTCTGCCTTTTTTCCCCTGAAACCAGCATATGTCAGAAGAATTTTTCAACAGCCCTAAGTTCAGACATCTTTGCATTTTCCTGAGCCCTCTTGCTTTGTGAGGGGTCTTCTCAGATCCCAAGGGTAAAAGTGTCCCAAGAGTTTGAGGCAGATAAAAAGCAAAAGCTGCACAAGAGAAGAAGTGGGTTTTTTTTCTCTTTCTTCTCATTAGTTTAACTTCTGATTTCAATGTTTGTTAGATTTTTCCTGGAAACTTAAAAGTTTAATTTGGAATACAGTCATGGAGAGAAAATTCTGCTGAGTATATAACGCAAAAATATGGCTGCTAATGAGTGGCACTGATTTAACAGGAAATAAGATAGAAAAACATAAATTTTGGAAGAAAACAAGCAATGTTACAATGTTTCCACTCACCCCAAATTCAACCTTATTGCTTCAAGGGGTAGCTTGGAAACTTTTCTGATGAAAGCACAGTAAATATTACTGAAGACTGTCCATTTCCTGGCTTGAAAGAAACAGGTAGAAATGACAAATTTCCTAGAACAACTTCTGGGAAATTTGTGCTGGTGTTACCTCTGATTTTTAAAACTCGTCATATTTTCCTTCAACAAAAATATACCAAATCATGAAAAAAACAAAACAGGGAGCAAATTCCTGCTTCTTTAATTAAAAAAAAAATCTTTTCAAGTCTTTGTGTTTGCATCGTTTGTGCATGTTTAGAGGTTGTTTTGGGCAGCAATCACAAAAGAGTCTCCTTCCTCCCCATTAGAAATTCTGATTTTACACCATTAATTGGCATTTTCAAAACACCCAGCGCCCAGTTTGATGTCTACCAATAAAACACAAGCCCAGAAGCCGCCTTTCCACCTGCACGAGTTTAACACTTCATAAGCAGTTCATTAAACTGATAACACTTGAAACAGTTAACACTGGCTCTTTGAGACTTGCGCTCAGCCTGCAATTGTCCCGAGGCACCAGATGAACTCTTCGCAGGCCAGGCCAGGAACCGCAGGAATTCACTTTCTTGACGTGTGTCTCTTAATTACGGACACCCTGGTCCCTCGCTGAGTCACTGAGGGCCGGCTGGGGCCTGCCTGCCCCAGGGACGGCGCAGGCGTTGAGGAGCCGGCGCGCCCGGACCCACGCGGGACAGCGGCCTTGGGATGGAAGCAGGCTCAGCCTCCGCACGTTCCCGGGGCGCCAGGGCGGGGGTGCGGCCAGGCCTGCGGGCTCTCACCAGCACCTTCCTTCAGATCAGAAATGCATTCCTCAAGAATGAGTGTCCCCATTAAAAAACAAACAAACACAGCCTTCCCCACTGCCCGGGTTCTCTCGGGAAAACAGGAGGCCTTGGCTCAGCGTGGGCCCCAGCTCCTCGGCATCAACGCCTGGGGCCTGGAGGTGACTAAAGTAGAGAGGCCGCAGGATGGCACAGGACGCGCTCAGGAGCCACGTGAGCAACACGGAGGCTGTCAGGAGGGAGCTCTTAGGCACAGTGCTGCTCTAGGCCTTGATCTTATTGCAGGTGCATAGGCTTACAAGCATAGTCAGTCATTAGTATCAGGGGCTCACTGTTGGACCCTCATTCCTTCCTGGTCCTTGCCGTTGCACCCAGTGACTGCCGCTGCTCCCCTAGGGACCACGGCAGAGCCCCCCGGCCAGGAACCCAGCACCCCCCCCAGCTGTTGTTTTTAATTGTTTCCACTATGAGTATATCCAAACATTTCCATGCACCCCGGACACATGCCCTGTAGAACTCCCTGTCAACCATATGTCCCCTGTCAATAACATCCCGCACCAGTATTCTCCACTGCCATTGTTGAACCTCTCTGTGCTCCAAAACTTCCTGAAAAGTGAAGCCCAATATAATGCCAGGTTCCCTTAATAGTAAAATGGACTATAGCAACGAGTTTAAAGGTTAAATATAGAATACATATTGATTTGGAAAAATTCTACATCCTATCTTTTTCTTTTCTTTTTTCCTAATAATTAAGCTTCTCTTCACAAGAGCTATAGATCACAGTAATTCATATATTCAATATACAGTACTCCCACATATCCAGTATAAAACCTTTTTCCTTCCACAGCAATAATCTTTTAGCATATTCATACCATATTTACTAAAACTGATGTACAGAGATTGAGACAATAGCTTTCAAACAAGGTTAACATTTGTATTTACATTGTGGTTTATACTTTAGGCTATACACATTTCTAAATTTTTAGTTATCCTATGTTTTACATTATGGTTTACATTATTAGTCTGTCGGCCCCTATATGTTTTTGGTGTAATATTACATGTTTTATATCCATTCTTGCGTACTCTTGTGAAACACTTCTATTGCCCTCACAGTTACGTTGGTTCCATCTATTCAATATCTATTTCCCCTCCCCTTGGGGCCCACAGTGACAGTCAATCTTCATTTCTTGAGGAGCCATGTTCAGAGATACTTGTAACAGTGTTGAGGGCCTGACTTGCTCAACTGCCCTAATGCCCTGGGAGCCACCCTTTCTCTTGAGAGATACAGTTCCCTCTATTTGATGGCATTAGTCCTCCCCAGGATGTGGGTATACCTTCTCTCTCATTATATGGGTCTCTACCCAATGATATAACCCACTCTGGCAAAATTAGCATTCACATATTCCCTAGGAGTCTGTCCTACATCAGATTATCCCCTTTAAGTATCTTAAATATGGCTATGAGTCTCTAAAAAAGAGTCTGGAGGTTATCAGAAGGATTGCCCTTATGCACACCTGAGCAGAGTCTCAGAGACAGATAAAGTAGATACAACCCCAGGTATTGGTTCTTCTGAGGGCTAAAGAGACCCACAGGTTTTATGGTCATGACAGATGGAGTTCACTGCCATGTCAGTTGGCCCTTCTTTGGAGCTGGTGTTTCTGCATGATGGAGCTGGACTCAGATGTGATCTCTTTTCACAAGCCTTTCCTGTTACTTTACCAGAATTGTAGTTGGTGCTGGGGTTTAAGATATATCTAGGGGATCTGACTCTCTGCACTGACCATGTGATAGCCAGGCCCTGAGCCTCAACAGACTTCAGCTCCTACACTCTGGTTTATTGGACTTACCCCACTCAGCTAACATGGAGTTGAAGAATGTCAACCACCACACCATGGAGCCAAGACTGCCTACAACTGAAAGCAGGAGGACTGCATCCAGTATCCATGTGGAATCTAAACCCCCTCTTGACATAGATGTGGAATGGACACAACCAATCCAAGGTCCACAGGAAGGAGGAATACAGTAAGGATTAGAGTGGATTTACTGATATTCTATTCATGAACTATTGTGGTTAGTAATTGAGAAAATGTGGCACTGCTGTGGAAAAAGTGGCCATGGTGGCTGCTGGGTGCGAGGAATGGGAGGAAGAGATGAGATGTGGAGGCTTTTTCAGGACTTGGAGTTGTCCTGGGTGGTGCTGCAGGGACAATTACTGGACATTGTAGGTCCTCCCATGGCCCACTGGATGGAACGTGGGAGAATATGGGCTATGATGTGGACCATTGACCATGAGGTGCAGCCATGCCCAGAGATGTACTCACCAAATGCAATGGATGTGTCATGATGATGGGGAGAGTGTTGCTGTGGGGGGTGTGATGGGGGTGAATAGGGACCTCATATTTTTTTAATGTAATATTTTTAAAAAATGGATTAAAAAAATAAAATATAAAAAAAAAGCCACGTGAGGGTGAATGAGGCCTGGCTCAGCGCCAGGGGCCGGGCAGGGCGTGGGCCCCGTGCGTGCTGTGCTCAGGTCCCCAACAGTCGAGGACACGCGTCCAGCGCGGACATGGTCTTCTTACGGAAGACGACGCGGGGCTCACAGTGTCCCCTTACGGAAGACGACGGGGGGGGGGGGGGGGGGGCGGCGGGGGAGGGAATCGTCGTGCCTCCAGTCACCAAGGCTGACGCTGCGCTTCCTGAGCGCAGGCACTGCGCTGAGCCCTCTCCACCCCCACCCCATCCAATCCGGCCGCCAGCCGGGACCATTTATCACCCCACTTTGCAAAGGAGAAACTGGAGGGAGAAAGGCAGGGATGGAATCAGCCCTCAGGTCCCTATGATGACACGGGAGTGCGCGCAGGGAGTCAGAGGTCGCCGGCCACGAGACCCCGGCCCCTTGCGCCCCTCCCGCCCGGCGTTCCCACGCCTCGCGCCCTGGGAATGATTTACAGCCGCCGGAACTGATGGGTAACTGGGGGGTAACCGAGCGCGCGCTGACCCGCAGGCGACCTTCCCAGTCCCGAAGCGCGGCGGCCGCGCCGAGCGGGGGACCGAACCCGAGTCTGGGGCGGGCGGCCGGGAGCCCCGCGGGAGAGCGCGCGGGGCGGGCCGCGCGGCGGCTCGCGGGCGGGCGCACAGCGCCGCGGCGTGGCCGGTGCGGGCAGCGCAGCCCGGCGCCCCGGGGCCGGCCTTCCCCCGGGCGGGCGGTCCACCGCAGCTCCGCGAAAGGGCCCGCGCGCCCCTGGCGCCCCGTGCGGACGGCCCGCCTGCCCCGCAAAGGGAATGGCCGGGTGGGGCCGTCCTTGGCGGGGGCTTGCGGGTCATCCCTAAGCAATGAGGCGGGGCACCCACGCCCCCCGGCCCCTCCTGGCGGGCAGCGGGTCGGCGGAGAAAAGGGCGGCAAAGGGCCTTCCGCCATGCGGGCGTACCTGGGCCTCTGATTCCTGGCAAGGTCATATAAGTCTCACAGGGCCATTCATTCATTCATTCATTCATTCATTCATTGAGCGCCTACTGTGTGCCAGGACCAAGGTGGGTGCTGAGGTGCAAAAGAGGATAAAAGACGGCTTACAGCGTGTGAAACCCCTGCGCCCTTTCTCCAGTGTTTGGAAATGCACGTTTATATAGGATTACCAGTAAGTCAGTTATAATGAGCACATTGCTCAGAATAGTTTTTAAATTGTGAGAGAATCCACGTTCTTTATTAACCTGTGAAGAAACGAGATCTAGTGACCAGTCTATCACTACAGTCATTTCAAAACAGCGATGAGCACAAACGACACGGGATTACCGTGCCAGCCATAATGTAATAGCAAAATAGCCGGGACTGCTGCTGATGACAAAGGCACGGGTACTGCTTAATAAACGATGGCTTATTGCCTATATTCATAACAGAAGAAAATGTTAAATTTCAGTTAGAGGCTAATGAAAATAATGATGTAAATATTCCCCCATCCAAGTTCACAGACTCCCTCCTGTCCCCCTCCCGCCCCCCCGGATTTTATCCAAGTAATCTCGGTTAAGGGACTTGGTAGGTGAACAGGCAATCGGTAAATTAATCTACAGGATGAGTAGAGACGGTGGCTAGCGTTTCCAGGAAGCCGATGAGATTATGTAACTGACAGTAAAAGGGGGGGGCTCTTGTAGAGAGGAATGCCCGGGAAGGCCTGGAGGAGAGGACAGTGGAGGGTTCGGGAAATGGCCACCGGGGGCGCAGTTGAGCCTCTAGAACAGCACAGTGTTTTTAAAAAGCTGAATCTTGTGTGCGAATCCTGCACGCTTTGGTTCCCCTGAAACCCTTGCGTGACACTTGATTAGCAACCTCACAGGTCTGACTTTTCTGGGTCACTCTTGGGGCAACCCAGCCAGGGTACAGCAAACTGAACCCCTCGAAGTTTAGCCTGAAGAAAAAGAGAAGTGTCTCTGAATCTCGAGTCCTCCTTGGGAACCAGGCTCCGACCGGCTTGGCGGGGAGGGGCCCTGGACTTCCCTATCTTTGCGCACCTTGAATTCCAGCTGGGATTTCCTGGGGCCCCCTGTAAGCCAGAAGGCATGTGGCATCTCTGTCCTCATCTACGTGTGTCCAGACCAGGGCAGCCCCCGCCAGCGGCGGCTTTGGAGGCGGGTCTGAGCCAGGGTGGCGAGCCTGCAGGCTGATGTCAGCGCTGGCACCGCCGAGGAACAACGTTGTTGACAAGAAGATTAATTAGACAAATGCACCGCCTATCAGTTATTGCCGCCGCCTCCTTGGGGTCAGCCCTAGTCAAGCCTTCGCTAGTGACTTTTTTCATCTCTTTTAAAGGAAGCTTAATCTCCTAACAAGGCAGCCAAAAAGGAATTCATGGGGTGCCAGGAGAGCAAGTACACACAAGCGTGTTCCGCAGGGAGGGTTCCTGCAAAGCTCGGGCCGGGGGCCCGAGCCCGCCCCGCCCCGGAGCCGCCGGGGCTGCTTCCTTCTACCTGTACAGACCTGGCCCAGGAAGGGGGTCGAGCCCGGACTCCTTCCTCGCCAAGGAGGCCGCCCCGTTGCGGAGCCTCGCGGGCTCTCTTCCTGCCTCCCTTTCAGGAGAGAGCGTCCTTGGAGAGAGGGGCTGCCCTGCGGGCTTGGAGTCCTCCGCCCCCTTCTCCCAGGTCGAGCGCACTCTTCCTCCCACAGGCCCCTGCGCCCTGAGCCCACGGCGGGAAGAGACAGTGAATCCCCGCGTGGGGCGGCCTCGTTTGTCATTCAGCAGATATTCATGGAGCCTATTCTGTGCCATAAAGGGGTGATCTCCACGCATCAGGGCGTCACCACGCGTAAGGGGAGACGCAGCGGAGGAGTAGGACAAATTCACAAACAAGCTAGTTCCTGGCCGTAGTGAGGGCCAAGAAGGAGCTGCAGGAGGGGATGTGGTGAGGAGGGCATGGAGGTGGCAGCCATTTTGGAGAAGGTTCCCCTGAGGAGGAGAAATTTGAGAGGAGACTAGAGGAGGGAGGGGGTCTGCCTGGGGAGACACAGCTATCTTTGTCAGCGGGGGTCAGGACAGAGAGGGGAGGGGAGGGCAGGCTCTGAAGCCCTCTGTTGACTGGCTGAATTTAAAAATGCCTCCAAGCTGTGCTTCTTGCACTTGTGTGATAGAATCCTCTAGGCGCTTGTTAGAACGCAGATTCCTGGCTTATCGGAGAATGCAGATTCCTGCAGATTCCTGGCTTTTCGCAAGGCCTGGGAGGGGCCCGCGAAGTGGCATTTGTAACAGTCCTCTCCTCCCACACCCCAAGGGGAGGTCTGCAGCTGGTCCTGGCCCCTGGCCTCCGCCCCGTCAGCAGCACTGGGCTGCAGTCCCTGGTCGCCAAGTGGGCTCTCGGCCCCGGATGCTGGCCTCCCCCGTCTGGTCAGGCCTCCTGAGGTTCCAGAAAGGAGGCCAGGCTTCTGGGCGCCCGGTGCGGGAGGGCTTCAGCAGGCCCCTTCCTGGAGCCTCCCGACACCCCGGCCGTGGGCCCACCCTGGCATAGAGGTCGGAGGCCCGTGTTGCAGGCTGGCTTGGCCAAAGCGCTTGGTTAGACGGGCACACAGTAGGCTCCCAGGCCCAGGCAGCTTCTCCTAAGCGGCCGGCAGGTCTGGCCTTCCCTTCGGTGGACACTGAAAGGGCTGAGGACGGGCTGGGTGGCCAATTCTCCTAGAGACGCCCTAAAGCCATGCGGGTCCTCAGTGGCCTCTGGGAAACGGAGCCTATTTTCTCTCTCTCAAAAGAAAACACAACAAAACAAGAAACCCACCTGCAGGCAGGAGCCGCAGGTGCACCGCGGGCTTCCGGGGCTGGCGGGAGCCTCGGTGTCTGCGGAGGGCAGTCGGAGCCCCGGCGGTGGCGGGGCCGGCAGGGTGAGGCCGCAGCACTGGGCGCCGGGTCCGCGAGGGCAGGCGCTCCAGGGGGTCCCGCCCCGGGCCCGCGCCGCCCTCCTCCAGCCACGCCGCGCCTGCGGGGCGATTCGGCCCAGAGACGTGCCTCCCTGGTCCCTGCACCGTGTCCTGCCTGGTGTCACGGCGGGTGCCCGGAAGCCCGCGCCCGCCTCCAGGTCCGCGGCGCCTCTCCCCGGGTGGGTGCTGCGGGCGGCGGCGCGGAGGGCACGTGTGTGGCGGGCACGCGCATGTGCGCCAGGCCCCTCCTGGGGCGGCGCAGACGGGGGGTGGGACGAGGAGGCGCTCACGGGGGGCTCCTGAGGATTCTGAGCTCAAGCCTGGCCTTCCGGATCAGGAGGGCGCTGTGGTTGTCAAGGTAGACGAATCACGCAGTTTATTAACAGCTTATTGTTTTACAGGTGGGCACGTGGTACGGGGGACACCATTTGAGCTCTTGTGCAGGATCTCCCCGAATGTTAGGAAGCTCGGGGACGGTTGGAGGGAAGGTTCTAGAAACAAGTCATCCTGCTGTTGCGGGGACGGTGATTCCTGGCACAGAGACGGTGCGAGCAGCACCCTGGCCTCGTCTGACTGGTGATTCTCCAGGCATCGCTGGGGCCGGGGAGCTTGTTTGAGCTGCAGGTTGCAGGGCGCACGCCGGCCTGATGGGGGTGCGCGTGGACCAGAAAACGCCCCGTTCCTCTGGCTAGTGGGTTTTGTTTTTTTCTAATAATCTTTTTTCTTTTTTATTATCTTTTTAAAGATACATAGATCACACAAAATGTTCCATTAAAATATATAAGCGGTCCCCATGGTTTCTGAAGGGTTCAGTGGTCAAACAGGTGTTTTTCAACAGAAGTCAGTTCAGTGAACGCGAGTTCCCTGGAGCGGTTGACACGTGGCGTCCACGCTCCATTTCCTGATCTTTACTGCCCCCTGCTGCCCGGCGCGGGCTGGGACACGACGATGGTCCACGGCTCTATGGAAAGCATGTTCTAAGAGAGGTTCCCTTTCTGCGAACAGGGAAACCTGAGGCTCAGAATAGGCAGGGGTTTCCTCTAGGCCACAAGCAGGTCAGCAGAGCTCCCGCCTCATCAACCCAGACGGAGTCCTCTGGCTCACGAATTCTCAAGTGGGGTGCAGGTGCAGCAGCATGAGATTGACCCGGGAATCTGTTAGAAATGCAGCTTCTAGGGAAGCTCTGCTTTTTTTTGGGGGGGGGGGGCAGCACTGTGCGTTTTCACAAGCCCTCCAAGAGATTCTGCTGCACGCTCTTGCTGGAGAACCTTTGTTCTCGCTATTTTACTATCTTTTGGGAATAGAAGTCCAAAGGAGAAATAGACTTTCTCAGGGTACCATACATTTTTTAAATTAAAATAATGCATGAAACAAATGTAGGCGCTTAACTACTTTCCGTTTTCATATTTGTGAGAACATTCACATTCTCAACAGCACAGGTGGGCACAATTCAGACTTTTGCAGCAAAGGAGATTTCTCAGAGACAAATAGTCGGAAAGTCCTCTCTGAGCTTTGGGCGATGTGTGCCTCACTGCCGGGCACGGTGTCTGTGTTAGGTGAGGAGCATCTGAGGGAAGTGTGATCAAGGGGGGATTTGGATTTTGTGAGACACTCCTGATTTGAATTCCTATGTCCTTGTATTCACTCATGTGGCACCTATTTCTTAGGTACCGACTATATTAAAAGGGCTGAACTAGCTGTTAGGCATATGCGCCAATACTAGTGGAAACAAATGAACAGGCAGTGGACCGGAAATTGTATGTAAAATGAACTAGTTAAAATCACAACTGCAAGAAGACATTCTGGGTGCCTTAAAAGGCAGCAGGGCGCAGCCAAGTGGGAGAGAGAATCCCCAAACAGGTGACGGCACATGTTATGCGACAGGTGGCCCGAGTGCTGCGGGGGAGAGAACACCTCAGATTCCGCTGTGCAGGTGGCCTGCAGGCGAAGCCCCGAGAAAGGACTTCACAAAGTGGGCTGAGTCTTACAATTAGAATTAAATATGACTTTTAAAAAATTTTTATGGGAACAATATCAATGGTTAAACATTTAGAAAATAAGGTGAACATTTTAAACCACCTGTAATTCCACCATCCAGACATAGGCACGGGCAAGAGTTTGTCCTAGAACCTTCTGGAGTTTTAAACCTAAACACATGTATTATATAGTACTGCATTACATGATTTATGATTTTAACACTATTCTACTATACATGCCATTGTACTATATGTGGCCTGCCATTTGCCTTTTTCACTAGCAATCCCTCACGGACATTCTTTGTCCCGCATGTTTACTGAGGCACAGCGCCCAGTGCCTAGTGTACCCTGTAAACGAAGCCCACAAAGGAGCCCCCTTCACAGGTTTCCTGGGGGCATTACATGGCAAGGAAAAAGGAAAAGCAGGTACAATGAGGAATAATACTGGGAACCTGGTTTAGGCAGAAGGGTCAGGGAGAGCCTCTCTGAGGACGTGACTTTTGACCTGAGAAATGAAGGATGAGTGGAAATGATGCGGAGAGGCCGGGAGGAGAAGCGAGCCTGCTGAAGGGGACAGCACACACCAGCTCGAGGCAGGACCAGGCTCGGCTAGGCTCAGGGAAGCCATCGAAGGCGGGGGTGGCCAGGGCACGGGGTGCCGGGGAGGGGGTGGCAGCACCAGGCTGAGGTGATCGTGGTGCCGTGGGGCACCCGGGCCGAGAGAACCAGGTCAGGCAGAGCCTCGGCAGTGCAGCGCCTGGTGGGTGGCAGGAAACGCAGGTAAGTGTCACACCCGGTGGAAGCCATGATGGGGTCCAACCTGAGGGCTGACAAGGTTTAGGCAGATGTGGCTCAAGGGGTTGGGCGCCTGCTTCCCACAGGGGCAGTCCTGGGTTCAGTCCCCGGTGCCTCCTAAAAACAAAAACAAACAAGGAAACAACTCAGGAATAGATAAAACAAAACAAAAACAAAACAAACCAACTCAGGGGAGCTGATGGGGCTCAGTGGTTGAGCACCGGCTTCCCATATATGAGGTATGGGTTCAATCCCTGGTCCCGACACCTCAAAAAACCACTTCTCACCCACTGCTGGGAACTAGTAAGACATGATTTGGAGGTGGGCAAAAGGATGTACAGAGATATGTTAGAAGGCCACTGAGGAAGTCCAGGGTAGAAACGACAGGTACTAAATTAAAAAAAAATTTAGACCTAAATTGATGCTTTTAATAGCATAGGATTCCATGCTAGAATTGCTGTAGGCAATTTGTGGATATTTAAAAGTTCTACAGTTACATCTTTGCAGCCACATTGTTAAACCCACTCTTAATTGTTTCCTTAGCAAAATGTCTAAAAGCGAAATTTCTTTACCAACGATCTACACACTTTAATGATTTTATATGCATCACCAAATTGCCTTGGGCAAAAGTTGTATCAAATTGCACTCCCGCCCAGGCGAAGCTCAGAGCGCCCACGCACTGCTCGGGGCTCCTGCAGAACGGCGAGGAGGTGGTTCTGGTCACCCTCAGAGAGGACGCCCTAAGCAGATGAATGGAGGCCTGGGAGGGGGTGGGCAAAGTGGGGACCCCCCGTGGGAAGTGGGTGGGAGCCAGATCATCAGTGGCCTGGCTCACCAAGCCTTTCTAAAGACAGCAGGGTGGGAGCCTCAGGAGCGATCCTTCGTGAATGGGACCCCTCCCACCTGGAAGTGGGGAGGCTACAATGCCCAGATAAGGGCATTGGCCAGGGGGTTGGTGGGACCACAAACCTACGCGCCTACAAGTCACCCGGGAAACCCTAAGGGAGGGGGCGGGGAGGGAGAGGGGTGCCTGTGCCGCTCTGGTGCAAGCTCATTCTTTTCCAACTCCTGGCCCACCTGCCCTCAAGTGTAGCCTGCAGCTTGTCAGCCCACTCGGAGAGATTTTTCCTCTTGAAAATAGTTGCTTTAAGAAGAAAGTGGGAGGGAAGCAGATGTGGCTCAAGGGATAGAGCTTCCACCTACCATGGGAGGACCTGGGTTCGATCTGTGGGGCCCGCTGGTGAAAAAGAAGAAGAGAAAGCGTGCCCGTGCAGCAAGCCAGGACCCACGTGAGTGTCACATGGTGAGCCAGTGCCCGTGCAAGTGAGTCACGCAGCAAGATGATGATGCATCAAGAGAGAGACAAGGGGAGAGTCAAGGTGAAGTGCAGCAGAAACCAGAACTGAGGTGGCACAATTGACAGGAAACCTCTCTCCCCATCAGAGGTCTACAGGATCGAATCCTGGTGAATCCTAGAGGAGAGAAAATGAGAAGAGAGGACAACACAGACAGTAAAAGCAGCAATAAATAAATAAATCTTTACCACCCCCCTCCAAAAAAAAAAAGACAGCGGCAGTGTGCTAGGGCTCACAGTGTAAAAAATAATCACATAGTCACAGAGATAATGATGTTCTAAGGGCCAGGAGAGCATAAAAGAGGAATCCTGTTCAGGGCAGAGGAGGGGAGGGTAGTGGGGGACCTGGCTTGGGTAGACCCCAGAAGAGGAAGGGATAGGGAGACAGACTGGGCTAGGGGCTCCCACTGGGAAAGCCAGAGCTGGCTGGAGCCTGGGGGAGGGGCTGAGGGGCGCTGACCACTCGCACCCTGAGATGTGTTTAAGGGTCTGACATCGCTGACAAGGACCCAAGGCCGTTTCCACAGTGAGGGGCAGTCGGCTCTGGCAGCTGTATACCAGCGAGCCCTGGGGCTCAACATCCAGGCAGCTCTGAGGACAGTGAGGCGGGAGCAAGGCAGGGGAGGACCTGACCTGGGAGGAATGCTTCCAGTGCCCTGGCCTGCCTGGAGCACAGGGGAGGGTGCGCTGGGGGAGCAGAGGGGGGGGTGAAGGGCCAAGACACACAGAGAGAAGTCGGGGGGTGTGGGCACTCAAAAAGCTAACTCAAAATTGTAAATGCAGCTCACAGAAGCTTGCATTTCATCAGCGCCAGCCTCAGCCTCATGTTAAAGGTGGGACTGATGCCCAAGTGACAGAGCGAGGATGCTGCCCTCGGCCTTCTGAAGTCTCTCCTGTGGCTGAGATGGCGCCAGAAGGGGACCAAGGTGACTGTGTAAGCGACGTACACCTGTGCTGGGAGCAAGGTCCTTTCTAAGCCGTTGGGGACCTCGATGAACGGGGCAACCATGACAGGCACATCTTAGTCACCATCACCGTGATAGAAGAGGGGGGAGGGTCCCTGTCCCTTGTCAGTGATAAGCAAAATAATCTCAGCCGTGCATGTTAAAATCACTCAGGACCCTACACAAAGCTCAGATCCAGACCCAAACTCTCAACGCTCCAAACGAACAAGGTTGAGTGGTAGCACAACTTATTATATTTTAATTCACATACACAATTCAGGTAACTGGCGATGACATAGCAGGAACATCTGGGACTCTATTCCAGAACATGAAGAAGCCCCAGGGTGAGCAGGTGGGGCCCTGGATAGTACAGCAAGACCAAGACGCTTCAAAGTGGTGAACGTACTGCAGCTTTCTTTGCTTATTAGCATGCAGAAGATAAAAGATGACCTGTTACAACAATGATTTCTTATTTTTATGATTTTGAAAGTCAGACTTTGGCACAAGGACTGATTTTGGCCTGCAGATGTATTTTATTTGGCCTACATTGGGTTTTTTAAAAATCAGGCCAACATTAAAAAATTTGGATATTTCACATAGTTGTTTGGACTCCCAACTTCCTCTGAAAGATGGGAAGGTTCGACACTGCGGGCCCCAAAGCTCCAGGATTCCCACCCGCACAGGCGAGACACACTCGCTTACGCTCTTGATGCCTGGGCCCTGCTGGCATCTGAGTTTCTGACCTGTGCTAGAGCCTGGGGATCCAGTCATCCAAAAAAGAAAAAGGTGTGGTCCATCCAAATATAATTTGTACTAAAATCAAGCAGCAGAAATCAAGGAGTTCTTGTGGCTTTTTGTGTAATACCAGAAATCTCATTCTATCCCATGAACCAGGAATGCATGAACTAGCCAAAAATCCAACATTATGTATTTGCATTTTTAAAATATTATAACCACAAACACATCTGCTGGGAAAAATCATGAAACTGTCCACCATAACATCATTAGTAATAGCCAAGTTTCCTGTGATGTGTTGTGTTAGTTGCTTTGGTCATTGGTGGAAGACACACACTAGGAAAACCTATGGAAGATTTGACTAAGCCTGGCTTCCTTTTGGCAAGATGGGTGGAGGGTGTGTTTGGCAATTCCAGGGGAGCTTGGAATAAGACCTTGCAGGCAAGGCACCATAGCCTTTGGAGTCCCACCTCCTCCTTCAAGACGTGGCCACAGTGTTTCTTTCCTGGGTTAAAAAGTGGTGACTGAGAGGCTAAGTGGAGCTTTCAGAAGACACATGGGACTTGGGGAGTGGAGCAGAAATGAAACCACCTCATGGGGACTGAAGCCCAGTTTTGAATAGTCTCAATTCCTGGTTGGAACAAAGAACCTGGAACTGCTCATATCCTTAGTTTATCTACCCAGTCCTGCTTTCAAAGCTTACAGCTGAGTGGAGGAGTCAGGCCATGAAGTGTGCTTCTCCCTGTAGGGTGGTAGGTCTTGGGGTAAAGCTCAGCGGTGTTAGCTTCAGAGGTGGGGTACCTGCTCCAGGTGGGAGAGAGGAGTGGACAGCATGAAATGAGGGCTCACTGGAGTGTGCTAAGCCTTAGGGATGGGTAGATTTTTGCCAGGCAGGTGAGAGCAGTTACGGTGGTGCCAGGTGTTTAGGAACCACAAGGTTTCATGTTGACTGGATCGCGGGGTGCAAATGGCAGCTGCTGGGTGGGAGAGGCAGTCAGCTTTGGTCTATGGAGGGCCTCTTATTCCATTCAAAAGTGCTTGAACTCACATCCACAAGGGTGGCTATTATTATTTCTTAAGTAGAAAATAACAAATGTTGGTAAGAATGTGGAGAAATTGCACCCTCATATACTGCTGGTGGGAAGGTAAGATGTTGCAGCCACTGTAACGGTTTGGCAGTTCATCATAAAGTTAAACATAGAATTATCATATGACCTAGCACTTCCATTCCTATGTATATACCCAAGAGAATTGAAAGTTGGGACTCAAACAATATTTGTACACCAATGCCCATGGCAGTAATATTCACAAATAGCCAAACGGTGCAACTGTCCATCAAAAGATGAATGAGTAAACAATACACACACACACACACACGCATACAATGGAGTATTATTCAGCCATAAAAAGGAATGAAGTTCTCACAGAGTGGACAGAGAGCACAAAGCAAAAAGGAGGGAGGGGATAAATGTAAAAAAAAAAGGAATGAAGATCTGATAAAAGCAATGACATAGATGAACCCTGAAAGCATGCTAAGCTAAATAAGCCACATATGACTCAATTTATCTATGAAATATCTAGAAAAAGTGGGAAGCAGACTTGGCCCAGTGGTTAGGGCATCTGCCTACCACATGGGAGGTCCGTGGTTCAAACCCCGGGCCTCCTTGACTTTCATGGAGCTGGCCCATGCACAGGGCTGATGTGCGCAAGGAGTGCCCTGCCACGCAGGGGTGTCCTCCGCGTAGGGGAGCCCCACGCACAAGGAATGCGCCCTGTAAGGAGAGCCGCCCAGTGCGAAAGAAAGTGCAGCCTGCCCAAGAATGGCGCTGCACACACAGAGAGACCTGACACAAGATGATGCAACAAAAAGAAACACAGATTCCCGGTGCCGCTGATACGGATAGAAGCGGTCACAAAAGAACACACAGCGAATGGACACAGAGAGCAGACAACCGGGGGGGGGGGGGAGGGGGGATAAATAAAAAATAAATCTTTAAAAAAAAATAAAGAAATAGCTAGAAAAAGTAGATTCATAGAGACAGAAAATAGGTTAATGGTTTCCAGGGGTGCAGTAGGGAGAGGTGCATTGGAGAATTATTGCTTAATGAGTACAGAGCTTCTGTTTGGGGTGATGAAAAAGTTTTGGTAATGGGTGGTGTTGATGGTAACATAAGATTGCAAATGCCATTAATACTGTCAAATTGTACAACTGTAACATGGTTAATTGGCAAATTTTACATGTATGTTATCACAATTAAAAAAAAGAAAAATGAACTTGATTGAGCCTTGAAGGACCGAGATCAGAAGTCTCCTGGGCTGGAAAGTGGCATCCTCATACTGATTTATGGGGCAGAGGCTTTCTTATACTTGGAAGAGAAAGTACCAGCAGAAGAGGAGGAGGGAAGGGTCACATTCGTTGCTGAAGCTCAAAGGAACCCAGGCAGGCAGGACACAGAGAACCGGGGGCCAGGCTGGGGATCCACCAAGAGCACCCTCTGCTGGGACAGCCACTGCTTGATTCTGGCCTATTAAAAGCCCTAAGAAGTTCTTCAGTGGAGAAACTTATTTAATTCCATTTATTTTGGCAGTCCCAAACTTATTTGGCCATAAATGACACACTGAAAAAAAACCCCACCAACATTAATATTTTGTAGGACATTACTGCTTCAATTCTTGGGTTTTGGGCCCTGGAAGCTTGGAAAGATAAAGCCACAGAGAATCCCTGACGATGGACTGCACAGCCTGACTGCCATGCTGAACGCTCCTGGGCTGTGGGTTCAGGAATCAGTGGTGCCTATCGTTCCTGTCTCTAGTCAGCAGAGGGAGCAGAAAGAAACACGGGCAAAATGCCGTGAGGGCTGCTGAAAACAAGATGGGAAGCCCGGCATGTATGTTCGGTTAAATATGGGATTTCTAGGCCTGGAGGCACAGCTGAAAGCCATTCTTGTCCTTTGAAAAAGTGGGTCCTTACCCAAGAAGCTGGCCTCTGAGTGAAGCAAAAGCAAGCGGAAGGCCTCCTCCCAGCCCCCTCAGGCACAGAAGGACGGGGAGCAGAGGAGAGTTCTTCTTGTCAGGGAAAAGCAGGGCGGGGCATCATCCCTACAACTTGAAGTCCCTGCGGAATTCTAGGTCCTTACTTTTCGTCCGTGGAAGTATATTAGCTTCCTAGGACTGCCACGACAAACGACCAAAAACGAGGTGGCTTAAAACAACAGCAATTCGTTCTCTCACAGTTGTGGAGGCGAGAGGTCTGAAATCACAGAGCTGGCAGGGCCCTGCTCCCTCTGAAGGCTCCTCCTTTTCTCTCCCAGCTTCTGAGGGCTGCAGGCCTTCCTTGGCGCACCTTGGCTTGTGGCTGCAACGCTCCAATCTTGCCTGTGTCTGCACTCGGCCCTCCTCTGTGTGTCTGCTGTATGTCCTCTCCTCTTACAAGGACATAAGTCATTGGATTTTGGGCCCACCCTAAATTCAGAATGAATTCACCCCAACAGCCTTAACTAACTACATCTGCAAAGACCCTATTTCCAAACTAGGTCATATTCTTAGGTTCTGGGTAGACGTGAATTTTGGGGGGCAGGTGGGTCACTGATCCCACCACCAGCTTCTAGGGGCTTTCCAGTGTGGTGGCCCTAGCACTGGCCGACAACACACATCTGTGGATCAGGCTGTGGGAGGATGGCCGTGAGATGCTCTCCTGTCTGGAGCTAGTTGGGTTCCATCAGGGCCTTTCTAAAAGGCCAGGAGCTCAGAGCCTCGGCCAGCACTGTGACCACTTTGTGAAAAGCCACCAGCCTCTCACCTCTCAAGGAGTGTTTCCACTCACTCTCACTAGCATATTAGGATCATGTTGCCTTATCTGCTTACAGCTTAAGGCCTAGGGTCTAATTAGTGACCAAAGGGAGAGAGTAGCATTTGCTTGGACCAGGCCCAGCCTCCCAGAGGGAGGTTTCCCAGGGTCCCCTTACATGCCACAGGCCTCTAAAGGTGGAAGCAAACAACACCTGGCTGTGTCTTCAGATTGGAGCCAGGACTTTACTAGCTCGCCTTGTGCCCTTTTCCAGGAACTGGGCAGTGAGCTCAGGTCACCCTGTGTGCTGGTCAGGACTTGCCTCTCCATTTAAGGTACTGATGATCTTGAGTGGTATCTCCATGGGTCAACTCACACCCAGCAAGCATCTCAGCACTAGCCAGACCCTCTGGCCAGCCCCACCTGGGAACAGGTCAGTTGCTAAGTTCCCAAGGGGATGGGGAGGAGGGAGTGGTCAGGGGGAAGACGAGGAGGGTAAGGGTAGGCATGGGCGCATATCCTCTCTGGAGCTTTCTCTAAGATTCCCGGCCCTACCCTACCCAAGGGCAGGCTGTGTCCCGACCCTTATGCAGCATAACCTGTCTCCTTCTAGCCTTTGCTCAGAACGCTTGGGCCTGCGAGGTCCCTGCAGGTTTATTTATTTAATTTGAGCCTGCCAGGATTCTTGGGTAGAACAAACAGTCGAAGCTGCCTTTGAACACGAGAATCCCTGAGACAAAGATTTGGATGGAATGGGCCCTGTTGCTGTGGGCAGGTACGAACACCATCTCTGCTGGCCCCGTAATTGAAAACAGAGCACCTCAGAGGTAGCAGGAAAAGAGGCACGGTTCCAGAACCCTCGACTGAGTAAGAGAGCAGACCCTGGAACCCAGTGTTTTGATTTTCAGCTAACAGGTACTGTTTCAGTCCCCTCCAAAGCATCTGCTATTTGTTTAAAAGGAAAATAAGGAAAGAAGATAAAGCAATGGCATTCTTCAGCAGTTTCTGTATGAAAGGAAAGCACCCTAAATTAAAACAGAATAACTTGGTCCAGTTCTTCATATAAATCTACTTGGAACCTCCAAACGCCTGCCCATCTACCCACCCCTGCTCCCTGCAAAAAGTAAAAAGCAAAACAGCACACACACATTTTGGAGACTGTCCTTTCCTATAGCACCCAGGTGAGAAACGATCTTTAAATTTTCACCCCTCTGAATTTGACTCGCTTGCACACTGAACCCACTTCCCATCTGAGGATAACGGGAGAATGCAAGATTCGGGGGCAGCTGTAGTTCCAATCTTCTACATTCTCCCTCTCTTACAGAGTTGGGTGGAGCGTGAACAGCTGGGGCTGGGGGCCAGGCAAGCCTGTGTCTTGTACTCCGGCTCTGGCCCTTACCAGTAGGGTGACCAACTGTCCTGGTGTAACCAGGACTGTCCTGGTTTTAGCTTTACAAGTCCTGCATCCCAGGAAACCCTCCTTCTAGTGCAATGCAGGATGGTTGATCACCGGCTTTTCCTAAGCCTTTCTGGGCCTTAGTTTACTCTTCTGTGAAATGGGGCAGTAACACCTAACAGGAAGCTGGATGAAATTGTGCAGGACTTGTAGATGGAGTCCTCCCTTGCTAAGGGGCTGAGAGCAGGGGCTCCCAGCAGGACACTCACCTATAGGTGCAGAGCCCCTGGTGTTTTCCATCCCTGACCCACTTATGCTGGCTTGATGTTCTTCCCACCCCCCGCCCTGCACCTGCTCTTTAGCTGCCTCCAGCACAGAGGCTGGCACCTGGGCATATCTGAGGATAGGGACAAGGCCAGGAGCTGCCAAGGGGACTGGGCCTGAGGCAGAGGGTCCTCTGGGACTGGAAGGGCCTCTACATGTCTGCATGGCTGGGGATGCTCTGCCTGTCCCCAGAGGCAGGAGCATGAACTACTGAAATGTCAGCGGCTCAATAACGTATGGAGAAAGGGATTGGATAGGGTTGGTGGAGATCGAAGTCTAATGTTTCCCTTTTGCTCTTAATGTTGGAGCTGTCCTGGAAGTTGTGAGCTATCTCTGCTTCTGGAGGTGGCAGAGAGCTCCATAATTCACCTTGGGCATAGACTTCCTTTGTTCCTGGACAAAGTGGCCCTGGGGTCCTGCGGAATGCTTGCTGCCTGGTTTTATTTGGCTTCACCAGGCTCTGAGATTTGAAAGCAGATGGTGGGTGACGTTTGGAGACAAGCCCCCTCCATTATTGGCAGCCACAAGTTTATAAAAGATCTCCCCAGGGAGGCAAAGGCAATGAGATACACAAACCTTCCCATTGGGGTTCAAAGTTACTAGAAGAGCCTTAGCAGGAGCAGGGAATGAGGACGGGGCTTCTGCTGCAGCCAAGAACTGAAAGGGAGGGAGGAGTGTTTGGGTTGGAGGCCTGGGCTCTGGGCATGAGAACAGTGGACAGAGCAGGCCCTGATGCAGGACTCTTCCTGCCCTTGTCTTCCCAGTGCCACGCCAGGCCCTGGGGAGATGACTGCCTGCGTAGGAAACCAAAGGGCTCGGGGGCAAGGAGTCTTAGCACCTGGGGCCCAGGTAGATCTGCTGTATTTACAGACCTGTGCATGCTGGGCAGAGAATCCCAGGGAAAAAACGGACTTGGGAGTGGATGTGGCTCAGGGAGCAGGTGTAGCTCAAGCAGTTGAGCGCCCGATTCCCACACGGGAGGTCCTGGGTTCCTGGGTTCCTGACGCTTCCTGAAAAAAAAGCAACCAAAAAAAAAAACAATGAGCAAAACAAATGAAAGAACCAACTCAGGGAAGCTGATGTGAGCACTAGCTTCCAACATAAGAGGTCCTGGGTTCGATCTCTGGGGTCCTAGTACCTCAAAACAAACAAACAAGCAAACCCAAACTGGACTTAACGGGTACTTCAAGTCATTGCAATTTAGAAATGAATCCCCCAAACACTTGGATACCACCGCGTGCTCAGCACTGTTGTAAGAGCTTCATACCACTTGTTTTATCCCCTTAATGACCTCATGCGAGAGGCGTAACGGATGATCCCCATTGTGCAGATGAGTAATCTGAGGGTGTGGCATGTTGCCCATTGACCCCCAGCTCGCAAGTGATGGAGCTGGGATTCTAACCAGGCAGTGTGAGTCAGGGCCCTGGCTCTCAACCACTGTGATAGACGCTGCCCCAATGTGGGGAGCTCCCAGGAGTCATCTTGCTGTTCTGCAGAGCACTCTCTGGGGGTGGAAGCTAAGAGAAACAGAAGGATCAGCCTGGAAGGTCGTGAGTGCCCCATCACAGGAAGTGTGTGAGCAGAGCACAGCTCTCCTTCACTCAGGAGAGCCTAAGAAACAAAATAGAAGGAAAGTTGTGGTGGCATGAATTATTCAGAAATATGAAAAGGCTAAGAAATCTCACTGTGTTTCTGTTTTCAGAGTTGCTTTTTAATTTTTGTTTTTTTTTTTTTCACCCCCATGAAATTTCTAGGCCTGGAAAAATTGTTTGATGATCGATAAAAGATTCTCTGGAAAAAGACAGTAAATCCTTTTCATTAACCAAGGTCAGATCAGTTCAGTGTGGGCCCGCAGGCAGTGTTCTGAAAAGGAGCTGCTTCTGCAGCTCAGGCGCTGGCTCCCGCAAGCTACAGACCCCTGGGCCACCGTGGCCCAGTGATGCAGGGGGTTCCAGAAATCCTGGTGAGAGTGTGGTGCCACTGCTCTGTCCCGTTTAGAATGGCGTCCCATACCCAGCAAGTCCCTGTGAGGCTCAGGTGACTGTGCCCAGGCCAAGGCACTCAGAGTGTACTCCATGGGATGCTAAACAGGTGGCACTAAAAAAAAGAGAGCAAAGAAAAGGAAGAAGGTAGAAAGACAGTGAGGGAGGGTGGCAGAAAGATCAGAGAGAAGGGCATTCCTGGTCAAAAGTGTTTGGCTAGTATTGGTTCAAACAATTACAGGTCTCTTTATTGCAAGACTTCTCAGAGCCTTTACTGTGTTAGTGTACACTGGGAATCTCCAAGAGGAGGTTTTAGAGTGTCTTCATTTTCCAACTTATTTGGTCTCCTTTCTGAGGAATATCTTGTGGGATTAGTGTTCCTTGGCATTTCCTTTAGAAGATCATAAACTAACCTCTAGATTATAACCTTTCCTCTCTGCAAATATTTATTGAGTACCTACTTGTGAGCCTGCACTTTCTGCAGGGCACTGAGTAGAGACTCTGGGGAGATGGAAGCAAAGACTCTTTCTCCCATTGGTTTACTTGGTTCAGATCAGAAAAGTGGGGCAGGTTTTCATAGGTCTGTGTCCAAGAATGGGGTCCACACAGCTCAGCAACATCTTGCAAAGCTGAGTCCTTGAAAGGTCATTTTGCTTCCTTAATCCCCCTGCTCCCTCCTGCTTCTTGAAGGCTTTTGGTCTTAAAATGATAGTAGAAGGTCAAAAGATTGGAATAAAATGAGAGTAGAGTCTTTACAGCAGAACATGTTAGGAGGTACTTTCTCTCTGAGGGAAAAAATATTTGATTTAAAATGTTCTGGTAATAAAGCACCTCTTTGATTTGAACTTTCTTGATCATCTCTTGATGCTTTTTTATCTCAGAATTGTTAAGAGGAAGACTAAGGTCAGCATGGGTGATACACTGCATGCAATTTTCTAGAATCACTGCCACAGGAACTTGGGCCTGTGGTGACAGCCAGATGGGATGAAACTCGTAACATCCTTCTGAAAAGTGGTGGGCAGTACACCTAGTTGTAGAAAAATCACAAAGGGCCTCATAACCCATCTGCACCCAACAGGGCAGTTTGGATATCATATTTCACCCCCAGGAAACATTTGGACCTAGAGTAGGAACAGCAAACTATAGAGGGCCAGATAGGAAATATTTTAGACTTTTCGGGCCATAAGGCCTCTGTCTTAACTACTCGCCTCTGCCATCTGAAAGCAGCTGTAGACAATGTGTAAATGGACGGGCTAGGCTGTGTTCCAGTAGAACTTTATTTACAAAAACAGGCAGGGGCCCTTTTTAGGCGTGAGAGCCAAACAATGAAGAAAAATACCTGAAATTGTCCACAGGGACTCATCTGAGAGCTTCAGAGCTACCGGAAAGCTTCTGAGTGGGAGAGAAATGGGGGCTTTCAAGGGGTTATCTTGAGAGTGTGTCCTGCATGGCTGACCAAGCAAACATGGTGGAGGGAAAATGTTCAGGATCCCTTAAGGAAAGGACAGGCAGCCAAAGTGCTTTGCCCGGTTCCGTTTAGACTCGCCCATTGAATCTGGTTCCAGCAATTCTCAGAACTGCATTCCTAAAGCCCAGCTCCTTCTGTTTCCTTCTTGTGAATCAGCAGCAACGTAAAACGTATCAATTAAAAATGCCTTTACATTTTAATCGAAAGAGTTCTTTCAGTCACAAATTATTTTCAGTCAAAATAATTACGAGCACACCCCCAAAATAACAGCCCTGTCGGCTAGTACATTCTCACTTGCCTGTTGTTTCTGCCTCATAGAATTCCTCTATTTCAGCAGCACAATTACCCATTTGCACTGTAATGCTTTACTTCAGTCACAGCCGTACTGCTGCTGAGAATGAAGTATCGCAGGTGATAACAGTACCCAGCACTCACTGAAAACACTGCTCTCCTCGTGCAAGCTGAAATCTCCAGACAATCAGCAAGACAGGAGAG